>NC_086454.1:164145319-164502319 GCF_028390025.1 Pseudophryne corroboree | reverse complement strand
TGAGCAACTTCTGAAGATCTGGATACCAAGCCCTCCTTGACCAGTCTGGGGCAATGAAGATTGCTCGAACTCTTGTTCTTCTTATTATTTTGAGAACTTTTGGAATCAGTGGAAGTGGAGGGAAAACATATACCGACCGAAACACCCACTGGGTCACCAGTGCATCCACTGCTATTGCTTGAGGGTCTCTCGACCTGGAACAATATCTCTGAAGCTTCTTGTTGAGACGAGATGCCATCATGTCTACTTGAGGAACTCCCCAAAGACTTGTCACCTCTGTGCAGACTTCTTGGTGGAGGCCCCACTCTCCTGGATGGAGATCGTGTCTGCTGTGGAAGTCTGCTTCCCAGTTGTCCACTCCTGGAATGAAAATTGCTGACAGAGCTCTTACATGTCTTTCTGCCCAGAGGAGAATCCTTGTCACCTCTGCCATTGCCGCTCTGCTTTTCGTTCCGCCTTGCCTGTTTATGTACGCGACTGCTGTTACATTGTCCGACTGGATCTGCACGGGATGATCTTGAAGAAGATGTACTGCTTGTAGAAGGCCATTGTAAATGGCTCTCAATTCCAGAATGTTTATGTGAAGGCAGGCTTCCTGACTTGACCATTTTCCTTGGAAGCTTTCCCCCTGTGTGACAGCTCCCCAGCCTCGGAGACTTGCATCCGTGGTTATAAGGACCCAGTCGTGAATCCCAAACCTGCGTCCCTCTAGTAGGTGAGAACTGTGTAGCCACCACAGGAGCGAAATTCTGGCTTTGGGGGACAGGATTATTTTCCGGTGCATGTGTAGGTGGGATCCGGACCACTTGTCCAACAGGTCCCACTGGAATACTCTGGCATGAAATCGGCCAAACTGTATGGCCTCGTAGGCCGCTACCATTTTCCACAACAACCAAATGCATTGATGGATCGACACGCTTGTTGGTTTCAATATTTGACCATTTTCTGGATTTTCAGAGCCTTTTCCACTGGAAGAAATACTCTCTGTACTTCTGTGTCCAGAATCATCCCTAAATAGGACAATCTTGTCGTCGGTTCCAACTGCGACTTTGGAAAATTCATGATCCAACCGTGTTGTTGGAGTATTGACAGGGAGAGTGCGATGTTCTGCACCAACTGTTCCCTGGATCTCGCTTTTATCAGGAGATCGTCCAGATAAGGACTCCTTTTTGACGAAGGAGGACCATCATCTCCGCCATCACCTTGGTGAATACCCTCGGTGCCGTGGAGAGTCCGAACGGCAACGTCTGGAACTGGTCATGGCAATCCTGTACTGCAAATATCAGATAAGTTTGGTGAGGAGGATAAATGGGAACATGCAAGTAAGCATCTTTTATGTCTACTGACACCATGAAGTCCCTCTCCTCCAGACTGGAAATCACTACCCTCAGGGATTCCATCTTGAACTTGAACCTTTTCAGGTAGAGATTCAGATTTTTCAGGTTTAAAATCGGTCTGACCGAGCCGTCCGGCTTCGGAACTACGAAGTGGCTTGAATTAAAAACCTTCTCCTTGCTGTGACAAGGGTACCAGGACAATGACCTGATCCTGACATAATTTTTGAATTGCCGTTGTTACTGCCTCTCTTTCTGGAAGAGAAGCTGGCATGGTCGATTTGAAAAATCGGCATGGTGGGACGTCTTGAAACTCTAGTTTGTACCCATGGGACACTATTTGTAAGACCCATGGGTCCAGGCCAGATTGAATCCAGATTTGACTGAAAAGTTTCAGACGTGCTCCCACCCGAATGGACTCCCGCAAGGGAGCCCCAGCGTCATGCTGCAGATTTGGCAGAAGCAGGGGTGGACTTCTGCTCCTGCGATCCGGGAGACGCTGCGGATTTCTTTCCTTTTCCCCTTCCCCTACCTGCAAAAAAGGGGGAACCTTTGGCCTTTTTGTATTTGTTGGGTCGAAAGGATTGCATGTGAGAGTGATGTGTCTTTTTCACCGGTGTAGGAGCATAAGGCAAGAATGTCGACTAACCTGCGGTAGCCGCCGAGACTAACGCATCCAGCCCATCACCAAACAAGGCCTCACCTTTATACGGGAGAGCCTCCATATTTCTTTTGGAATCTGCATCAGCATTCCACTGGCGAATCCACAACGCCCTCCGAGCCGTTACTGCCATGGTAGCGGTTCTTGATCCCAAGAGATCAATATATTTCATGGTTTCTAGTATGTACGCAGCAGCGTCTTTGATATGACCTAACGTTAGGAGTATCTCGTCTCCATCTATTGTGTCAATGTCTAATGACAAGTTTTCTGACCACTTTTCAATAGCACTACTCACCCACGCACAGACAATGGTAGGCCTGAGTAGTGTCCCATTGGCCACATCAATAGATCACCTCACTCACTTGCGGTCTGTCAGCTCCTTAAGTGAAGCCATTCCAGGCGCAGGGAGAAACACCTTTTCTCTTTTATGACAGGGCCCTGTCTAAAATGCGGGGTGACTCCCACCTTTTGGAAAAAGGTAAGCTGCCTGAATTCCTTTTGGGAATCTGAAATTTCTTTTCAGGTTAAATTAGACTCCCTCCAAGAGACTGTTCAACTCCTGAGGTGGAGGGAAAATTACATTACTTCTTTACTAAAGTAAACCCTCTCCTTGTGGTAAAAGAGGGGGCTTCGTAACTTTTAACACCACCTTTATAGCTAAAACATGTTTTGAATGCTTTTTTGCTAACTTAGGACCTACTTCCCTGGAATCACTAGTGTCGACACAGGAATCAGAGTCCGTGTCGGCATCAGTTTGTACTACTTGTGCAAATTTGTATGTGACCCAGAGGGGTCCCTGTGGATGAAAGGCAGAACTATTAAAAATCACATCTTCAGCAGATTATTTTCAGTTTTCTGTATGAGATTCAGTCCAACCTCTTACTGATATGATTCACACTATCATGTAACCTTTCACCCAGTCAGGCTCTTGGTGTCATATTACACCTCTGTGTCCCTAACATGTCTCCCACAGAGGAAGAATTCCCTGCCACAGACATGTCACACACGTGCACAACCACAACACATACACTCCGGGACTTATAGAGGACAGACCCACAGTAAAATCTGTCAGAGGGACACAAATAGGATTATGCCAGTTCACAACCCAGCGCCAGTTACACAATGTCTGTGAACACAAAATGGCCACTGGCATGCAGCGCTTTTATAATGTTAATCACACAATTATATAGCACCAAATTCACTGTGGCCCCCCCTGTTTTGCACCCTGATACTTGTTCAGTAGTGGTGGAGGACCAGCGTTGTCTCTGCAGCCTGAGGAGAGAGAGAAAATGGCGCTGAGCAGTGTGCTGGCTGACTGAGGAGGAAGCTCCACTCTTCAATGGCGTGTTTCTCCTCAGCTTTTATGAGGTAATTTTTTATACTGGCGGGGGTAGGACTGTGCCTCAGCAACTAATACCCCTTATTTATGCCAGTTTCCATAGGTTTCATGCTGCCCATGGAGCCCCCCCCCACCCTACCCGCGCCCTGCACCCAGTAGTGCCTGTGTATGTGTGGGCAACATGGCGCGCTGCGCTCCCGCCAGCCACGCGGTACCTTTAGCCTACACTTTCTTGATTGAAGATCTGTCTTCTAACACTCACCTATCTTCTGACTTCTGGCTCTGTGAGGGGGGTGACGGCGTGCTGTGGGAGTGAGCATCTAGGCATGGCTAGCGTTCAGTTCCCTTCAGGAGCTAATGGTGTCCTGTCAGCCAGAAGCAGAGCCATGAAACTCTTTAGGAAGTTGGTTCCTACTTCTGCCCCCTCAGTCCCACGAAGCAGGGAGACTGTTGCCAGCATTTCTCCCTGAAAATAAAAAACCTAACATAAGTCTTTTCAGAGAAACTCAGTAGAGCTCCTCTGGAGTGCATCCAGTCTGCCTGGGCACATTTCTAAAACTGAGGTCTGGAGGAGGGGCATAGAGGGAGGTGTCAGTTCACACCCTTGAAAAGTCTTAAAGTGCCCATGGCTCCTGCAGAACCGTCTATACCCCATGGTACTGAGGTGGACCCCAGCATCCTCTAGGACGTATGAGAAAAGGATTTTTTGCTTATGCACAATTCATATGAATATGATTTCCATTGAATTATTTTAGTGCAATGGTTAGTTACCACTGCATCAAAAATTTAGATGGCAGAAGCCCAGCCATCATTTAAAGGTGGGCTTCCGATGTCCATTTCTACTCGTGTCACTGCTTTATGGATGTTCGATAAATTTCCCTTTAGATTTTTGATTTGTGATTTATGTTCACATGGGATGACACGGGACGTCTGAATGCATTCTTTCCTTTGAGTTTAAGTGCCTGGTAAAAACTAGCATGTACCTAACCCAGCAGTCAGCTTCTTGGCTGACTGAAGTATGTAACTATAGCAACTGCAGCCCTACGTAATAATGGAGCTTCTGTGCAATACTAGCGGAGGCCACACGTGTCACTACGGCAACCGTGAGCTACAGTCGAACAGAATCAAACGGACTGTAATGCTGCATTTCTCAGCTAATCAGAGCGCAGAAATAGTGGGCGGGGCATTTCAGGAAGTGCAACTGTCCTTTGTTGCGTAGCCATAGCCTATATAAGGCAGTAATCAGAGACTGAAACGTTAGACGAGCGTACGTGCTGCATAATCGAGTGTGTTACAGCAGTAAGAGGTGCAGACTGTACGGCCGTCATACGCATGTGTTATAACTAACTACTACTATAATCCCATACTGTTCATTCTAAGCACAGTGCCCACTACCCTGAGTATAATTCACCATCTCGTTTAGGACCGTTTCTATTACTAGGATGAAGACGAAGTTCGCCTGCGGGGATGAGCTGCCTAATTCATTGGGCTTGATCATCAGCTCGGCTGGGGGGCTAGTGACCGGTCAAAGACTTGTGGAGTCAGCTGTGGTGGACAACCGGGAGACGGAGCAAGATAGCTGCAGGGCGCAGGAAGACGAGCCGGACCAGCGCACCAGGCGCAAGGCTTACCGCTGGTGTAAGGAGTTCCTGCCCGGTGCATGGAGGTTCTTGGAGGAGGAGCGCTTCCAAATCAGTGTGATACGGTCAGTGCTGGCCAGGGCTCAGGGCGTCACATCGTGCCGCGCTACACCCAGTAGATTCATTCACATACATATATCATTAGAAAACATCTATATACCATACTACAGGGACTCTACTGGTGCCAATGCTGTTAATATTAATGCTGGGGATTGCCACTCTGCCACCATAGCCGCATGTATATGCAGCTGTTGTGGAACTACAAGTCCCAGCCATGCTCTTGCTACGTATGGTGGGACTTCTAGCCCCACAACAGCTGATTCGTGCTGTGAGTCGGAGTGAATGGCGACGGAGCATCTCCTGAGGCCCTTATCCTCTTGGTAACACTGTCCCTGCTATTTCTGTTATATCCTTTCATTCCATTATGATCCAGTGTTGGTTCCTTGCCAATAACCTGTTAAATATGCTAGGTCTCATTGAAGCGTGTTCTCTTATTTCAGCATCCTCCTTATGCAGCATTTCTGGGGCCTGTGTTTTTTTTTTTTTTTTTATTTAAAGTGGGGTCACATTACTTGTTAACTTTGTGCAGTATTTCCGTAGTTGTGATAAGATGAGTCAGTAGATCTGGTGACTCTGTATTAATGTGTGATATAAATGAGTCATGCAGATTCTGTTGGTGTGACAGACTCTTTGGTTTGGCAGGTTGTGGCACACCTAGAAGCAGTATTGATAACATTCTAGAATTTTCGCTATTGTGGTATTTTCCGGTTAACATGCCGCCCTGTTTTATAGTGTGTGTGTGTGTGTGTATATTAGAGTTGGCATAATAAAATATTTGTATTATATAAATGTAGTAATCTGTAAATAGAACAATCTTTTATTGAGTTTATTGTAACTAATATAAGTACTAGTAAATTTGTCATTAAAAGACCAATTATCTTAAAACTATGCGTTGACTTGTGAGAATACTATATGTTTCTAGATATATTTGGGGTTGTTGACTGAGGGTGTTTTTTCTATACTTGTCTTGTGAAGAACAGCATATCTAAATACTATCCCAAACTAAGGCCCAGATTTATCAAACCTTGGAGAGTTCTAAATTGCGGCGATAAAGTACCAACCAATCATGTCCTGACTGTCATTTTTCAAACACAGCCTGTAACCTGACAGGAGCTGATAGGCTGGTACTTTATCACCGTACAATTCATCTCTCCTCCAAGGCTCGATAAATCTGGGCTTGTGTTTTGTAATGGCCCTTAAATGACCAGTTAATCTAAAATCCCAGTTGCGTTATATGTATTTCATGGATGTCATTTGCTGCTCTTATATAGAGCTACTACATTTCAGATATTCTAGACCAGTGGTCAGGGAACAGGGGTAAATTACCCCAAATGGGGTAAAAATGAAATTCCTGGGGGTAATGGAAGGTCGCGCTGCCGAGACACAGCCCCGTCCAGCAGCAGCGGCCGGCTCGCGATGTGACGTGCTGACATGACGCTGTGTTCCTTGCCACGGTGTGAGATGCTGATGTCACACCGCGCTCCCTCATGCCCGCCCGTCCTGCTCTGTCCTGTCCTCCCACCCGCGGCCCTCCAACCCACGCAAAGAACTTGAAGTATTCTGTGGCTGATCGCTGACGGAGTTCCACAGGATCAGACAGTGGCCCACATAACAGTGGGAAATTCCCACTGACGTTACTGAGGTGAGGGTGTGACCATCTGTCGGCGTATCTAAATGTATTTTGGGGTAAAAAAAGTTCCCTGACCCCTGTTCTAGACCTATAAGAGCAATTGGAAACCAGGCTCATGTTGTCAGACACTGATATTAGATTACCAAGTATTATTGAATCCACATTTTTTGAATATGTAGAAGTAGTGCAAACCACATTCTAAACTTATGTAGCTGCTGTATATACTGCCTTGATGGCATAAACAGAAGGCCCTCATAAACTGCCTTTCTCTGACGTCCTAAGTGGATGCTGGGACTCCGTAAGGACCATGGGGAATAGCGGCTCCGCAGGAGACTGGGCACAACTAAAAGAAAGCTTTAGACTACTGGTGTGCACTGGCTCCTCCCACTATGACCCTCCTCCAGACTTCAGTTAGAATCTTGTGCCCGGCTGAGCTGGATGCACACTAAGGGCTCTCCTGAGCTCCTAGAAAGAAAGTATATTTTAGGTTTTTTATTTTACAGTGAGATCTGCTGGCAACAGACTCACTGCAACGAGGGACTAAGGGGAGAAGAAGCGAACCTACCTAACTGGTGGTAGCTTGGGCTTCTTGGGCTACTGGACACCATTAGCTCCAGAGGGATCGACCACAGGACCCGACCTCGCTGTTCGGTCCCGGAGCCGCGCCGCCGGCCCCCTTACAGAGCCAGAAGCAAGAAGTGTTCCTGAAAATCGGCGGCAGAAGACTTCTGTCTTCAACAAGGTAGCGCACAGCACTGCAGCTGTGCGCCATTGCTCCTCATGCACACCTCACACTCCGGTCACTGATGGGTGCAGGGCGCTGGGGGGGGGGGCGCCCTGAGGGCAATATAAGACACCTTGGCTGGCAAATCTACACCATATATAGACAGGAAGGCTATATAGGTGTAAAAATACCCGTTCCAGAATTCCAGAAAAAGCGGGAGAAGTCCGCCGGAAAAGGGGCGGGGCCATCTCCCTCAGCACACTGGCGCCATTTTTCCCTCACAGCTCCGCTGGAAGGACGCTCCCTGGCTCTCCCCTGCAGTTGTCAAGGTAAAAAAGAGAGGGGGGGCACTAAATTTAGGCGCAGTATATATAAAATAAGCACCTATAAGGGAAAACACTCATTTATAGTGGGATCCATGTGTTATATAGCGCTCTGGTGTGTGCTGGCATACTCTCTCTCTGTCTCCCCAAAGGGCTTTGTGGGGTCCTGTCCTCTGTCAGAGCATTCCCTGTGTGTATGCGGTGTGTCGGTACGGCTGTGTCGACATGTTTGATGAGGAGGCTTATGTGGAGGCGGAGCAGATGCCGATAAATGTGATGTCACCCTCTGCGGGGTCGACACCTGAGTGGATGGTGCTGTGGAAGGAATTACGCGACAGTGTCGACTCCTTGCATAAAAGGTTTGACGACATACCAAATGTGGGACAGCCGGCTTCTCAGCCTGTGCCTGCCCAGGCGTCTCAAAAGCCATCAGGGGCTCTAAAACGCCCGCTACCTCAGATGGCAGACACAGATGTCGACACGGATACTGACTCCAGTGTCGACGACGATGAGACTAATGTAACTTCCAGTAGGGCCACACGTTACATGATTGAGGCAATGAAAAATGTGTTGCACATTTCTGATGTTACCCCTGGTACCACAAAAAAGGGTATTATGTTTGGAGAGAAAAAACTACCAGTAGCTTTTCCTCCATCTGAGGAGTTAAATGAAGTGTGTGAAGAAGCGTGGGCTTCCCCTGATAAGAAACTGGTAATTTCTAAGAGGTTACTAATGGCGTACCCTTTCCCGCCAGAGGATAGGGCACGTTGGGAAACATCCCCTAGGGTGGATAAAGCGCTCACACGCTTGTCAATGAAGGTGGCACTACCGTCTCCGGATACAGCCGCCTTGAAGGAATCTGCTGATAGAAAGCAGGAGGCTATCCTGAAGTCTATATATACACACACAGGTGTTCTACTGAGACCAGCTATTGCTTCAGCATGGATGTGCTGTGCTGCAGCTGCGTGGTCAGATTCCCTGTCGGAAAATATTGATACCCTAGACAGGGACACTATATTGCTAACCGTAGAGCATATTAAAGATGCACTTTTATACATGAGGGATGCACAGAGGGATATTTGCCGGCTGGCATCTAAAATTAGTGCAATGTCCATTTCTGCCAGGAGAGGGTTATGGACTCGGCAGTGGACAGGAGATGCAGATTCTAAAAGGCACATGGAAGTTCTGCCTTATAAGGGTGAGGAGTTGTTCGGGGATGGTCTCTCGGACCTCGTTTCCACAGCAACAGCTGGGAAGTCTAAATTTTTACCCCATGTTCCCTCACAGCCAAAGAAAGCACCGTATTATCAGGTACAGTCCTTTCGGCCCAATAGGGGCAAGCGGGTTAAGGGCGCGTCCTTTCTGCCCAGAGGTAGAGGGAAAAAGCTGCAGCATACAGCCAGTTCCCAGGAGCAAAAGTCCTCCCCCGCTTCCTCTAAGTCCACAGCATGACGCTGGGGCTCCACAGGCGGAGCCAGGTACGGTGGGGGCCCGTCTCAAATATTTCAGCAATCAGTGGGCTCGCTCACGGGTGGATCCCTGGATCTTTCAAGTAGTATCTCAGGGGTACAAGCTGGAATTTGAGACGTCTCCTCCCCGCCGTTTCCTCAAATCTGCCTCACCAACCACTCCCTCAGGCAGGGAGGCAGTGTTACAGGAAAATTCACAAGCTGTATTCACAACAGGTGATAGTAAAGGTGCCCCTACTTCAACAAGGACGGGGTTACTATTCCACAATGTTTGTGGTACCGAAACCGGACGGTTCGGTGAGACCCATTTTAAATTTGAAATCCTTGAACACATATATAAAAAAATTCAAGTTCAAGATGGAATCGCTCAGGGCGGTTATTGCAAGCCTGGACGAGGGGGATTACATGGTATCACTGGACATCAAGGATGCTTACCTGCATGTCCCCATTTACCATCCTCGCCAGTAGTACCTCAGATTTGTGGTACAGGATTGTCATTACCAATTCCAGACGTTGCCGTTCGGTCTATCCACGGCTCCGAGGGTCTTTACCAAGGTAATGGCCGAAATGATGATACTCCTTCGAAAGGGAGTTTTAATTATCCCGTACTTGGACGATCTCCTGATAAAGGCGAGGTCCAGGGAGCAGTTGTTGGTCGGGGTAGCACTATCTCGGGAGGTGCTACAACAGCACGGCTGGATTCTAAATATTCCAAAGTCACAGCTGGTCCCTACGACACGTCTACTGTTCCTGGGAATGGTTCTGGACACAGAACAGAAAAAAGTGTTTCTCCCGGAGGAGAAGGCCAAGGAGCTGTCATCTCTAGTCAGAGGCCTCCTAAAACCAAAACAGGTGTCGGGGCATCACTGCACGCGGATCCTGGGAAAGATGGTAGCTTCCTACGAAGCAATTCCATTCGGCAGGTTCCATGCAAGAACCTTTCAGTGGGACCTGTTGGACAAGTGGTCCGGATCGCATCTTCAGATGCATCGGCTGATAACCCTGTCTCCAAGGACAAGGGTGTCTCTGCTGTGGTGGCTGCAGAGTGCTCATCTTCAAGAGGGCCGCAGATTCGGCATACAGAACTGGGTCCTGGTGACCACGGATGCCAGCCTTCGAGGCTGGGGGGCAGTCACACAGGGAAGAAACTTCCAAGGACTATGGTCAAGTCAGGAGACTTCCCTGCACATAAATATTCTGGAACTAAGGGCCATTTACAATGCCCTAAGTCAGGCAAAACCCCTGCTTCAAAACCAGCCGGTACTGATCCAGTCAGACAACATCACGGCGGTCACCCATGTAAACCGACAGGGCGGCACGAGAAGCAGGACGGCGATGGCAGAAGCCACAAGGATTCTCCGATGGGCGGAAAATCACGTGTTAGCACTGTCAGCAGTGTTCATTCCGGGAGTGGACAACTGGGAAGCAGACTTCCTCAGCAGGCACGACCTCCACCCGGGAGAGTGGGGACTTCATCCAGAAGTCTTCCAAATGATTGTAAACCGTTGGGAAAGGCCACAGGTGGACATGATGGCGTCCCGCCTCAACAAAAAGCTAGAAAAGTATTGCGCCAGGTCAAGAGACCCGCAGGCGATAGCTGTGGACGCTCTAGTGACACCGTGGGTGTACCGGTCGGTTTATGTGTTCCCTCCTCTTCCTCTCATACCAAAGGTACTGAGGATAATAAGGAGAAGAGGAGTAAGAACTATACTCATTGTTCCGGATTGGCCAAGAAGAGCTTGGTACCCGGAACTTCAAGAAATGATCTCAGAGGACCGATGGCCTCTGCCGCTCAGACAGGACCTGCTGCAGCAGGGGCCCTGTCTGTTCCAAGACTTACCGCGGCTGCGTTTGACGGCATGGAGGTTGAACACCGGATCCTGAAGGAAAAGGGCATTCCGGAGGAAGTCATTCCTACGCTGATTAAAGCTAGTTAAGAAGTAACGGCAAACCATTATCACCGCATATGGCGTAAATATGTTGCGTGGTGTGAGGCCAGGAAGGCCCCAACGGAATTTCAGCTGGGCCGTTTCCTGCACTTTCTACAGTCAGGGGTGACTATGGGCCTAAAATTGGGTTCCATTAAGGTCCAGATTTCGGCTCTATCGATTTTCTTCCAGAGAGAACTGGCTTCACTACCTGAAGTTCAAACTTTTGTTAAGGGAGTGCTGCATATTCAGCCCTTTTTTGTGCCTCCAGTGGCACCTTGGGATCTCAACGTGGTGTTGGATTTCCTAAAGTCACATTGGTTTGAGCCACTTAAGACTGTGGAATTGAAATATCTCACGTGGAAAGTGGTCATGTTGTTGGCCTTGGCTTCGGCCAGGCGTGTATCAGAATTGGCGGCTTTGTCATGTAAAAACCCTTATCTGATTTTCCATATGGATAGGGCAGAATTGAGGACTCGTCCCCAATTTCTCCCTAAGGTGGTATCAGCCTTTCATCTGAACCAACCTATCGTGGTGCCTGCGGCTACTAAAGACTTGGAGGCTTCCAAGTTGTTGGACGTAGTCAGGGCCCTGAAAATGTATGTTTCCAGGACAGCTGGAGTCAGAAAGACTGACTCGCTATATCCTGTATGCGCCCAACAAGTTGGGTGCACCTGCTTCAAAGCAGACTATTGCTTGCTGGATCTGTAGTACGATTCAGCTTGCACATTCTGCGGCTGGACTGCCGCATCCTAAATCAGTAAAAGCCCATTCCACGAGGAAGGTGGGCTCTTCTTGGGCGGCTGCCCGAGGGGTCTCGGCTCTACAACTTTGCCGAGCAGCTACTTGGTCGGGGTCAAACACATTTGCTAAATTCTACAAGTTTGACACCCTGGCTGAGGAGGACCTAGAGTTTGCCCATTCGGTGCTGCAGAGTCATCCGCACTCTCCCGCCCGTTTGGGAGCTTTGGTATAATCCCCATGGTCCTTACGGAGTCCCAGCATCCACTTAGGACGTCAGAGAAAATAAGAATTTACTCACCGGTAATTCTATTTCTCGTAGTCCGTAGTGGATGCTGGGCGCCCATCCCAAGTGCGGATTGTCTGCAATACTTGTATATAGTTATTGTTGAGCCATCTGTTGAGAGGCTCAGTTGTTATCAAACTGTTAACTGGGTATTGTATCACGAGTTATACGGTGTGATTGGTGTGGCTGGTATGAGTCTTACCCGGGATTCAAAATCCTTCCTTATTGTGTCAGCTCTTCCGGGCACAGTATCCTAACTGAAGTCTGGAGGAGGGTCATAGTGGGAGGAGCCAGTGCACACCAGTAGTCTAAAGCTTTCTTTTAGTTGTGCCCAGTCTCCTGCGGAGCCGCTATTCCCCATGGTCCTTACGGAGTCCCAGCATCCACTACGGACTACGAGAAATAGAATTACCGGTGAGTAAATTCTTATTTTTTGTGTTTGGATCTAGGTTTTAAGTTATAAAAGTTAATCAATTCATTTAATCAGTGACATCACTGAGGCACAGGCTTCTCCCCGTCATGTAGTCAATCACTTGATAATTACAGTCACGTGATTTCATGAACCGTGGCACAGGCCAAAAAATATTGGCAAATATCCCCTATGGATGTGTTGTTCGGAATAGTAAAATACCATAAAAAATGATGTAACTATAAAAGCTGCAGACATAATGACATATGCAAAGTCTGGACATTGTTGATTAACTCGTGATTTCTATTCCAAAAAATAATCCTCTTCCTTAATCTGAAAACAAATGCCCCTTCTTAAAATAAACTCTTCATGCACAATTGCTTAAGTGTACTTTTGATTAAGTGGGTTAGCTTTAGAAAAGAACAGTGGCCTTGAAACTGTATTTTTAAGGTCAAAAGACCTAATTGTGCTGCCAAGGTAAGCCTATGTAGTGGCCGGTTTAATGAGTTACTACCATAGTGGGTTAAAGTTCACAACTGTTTATACACAGAGAAAGCTGCAGGAATTTTACACTTCATGAATGAAAATTCAGAGTAATAAACAGGAAAGTCCTTTTTAAAAGGTGTTTTAATATTGTGCTTTTTTATTTTTTAATTGCTTACCGGTAAATTGTGAATTTTATTTTGCACATCTATAATCTCGAGCAGATTGAGCCACTTTAGTATCACTAAAGATGGACACATAGGCTAGTTCTGTTCTTGCCAAGCAATAGGACCGCTGTCCAGAAACATTGGTGGCCAAAATGGACTTGATGTGGTCATTTAGCGCATAGAATGAGCAGCAATGGGTGACTTGGAAGAGGACACTACACTAAGGGGGAGATTTATCAAAGCTTGGAAATAAAGTACCAACCAATCGGCTTTTGTATTCCCTGGCTGCTTCACCCATTTATATTTTGTTGGTGATATAATCTAAATTGTGGCCCAGATTTATTAACCACTTAACAGACTATTTATTTTGCCAAAAACCGCTCCGCAATTGTCGTTTGTTTTTTTTATGAGTGAATTAGGTGAAGAAGAGGAATCCAAAATGACTATAGTTAAAAAAAAAAAAAAAAGATAGATTTTTTTTAATATTTTTTTTCAAACATCGATCGGGAGCATTGGAACCATCGTGGCTTTCATTTTGAAAGCTGGGACAGCATCCAGGTGTACAGGGGGGGAGTGGCTTGGGAGGGTTAATTTACACTCCCCAGCGGCTGCCATTGTCTGCAGCCGCTGGAGGAGGGGGATCCTGCCATGCTGACTGATAAGCAGTGATCGGAAGTACGGCAATCAGTAGGGGAGAGTGCAGGGAGGCAGAGGGACCTGCCTGTCCCTCTGACAGCAGCAGCGGAGGGAGGTTTCCCTTCCCTGCTGCTGCTAACACTGTTTATCTGACTGGTCTCATCCCATCCTGCGCGACCAGGTCAGATAAAGCACTTGCAGGCATGCCAGGCAAGTGGTTAAGCCTTAGAGAGTGATAAATTGCACGGTGATAAAGTGCCAGCCAATCAGCTCCTAACTGTCATTTTTAAAACACAGCCTGTAACATGGCAGTCAGGAGCTGATTGGCTGGCACTTTATCACCGTGCAATTTATCAGCTCCTAACTGTCATTTTTAAAACACAGCCTGTAACATGGCAGTCAGGAGCTGATTGGCTGGTACTTTATCACCGTGCTATTTATCACTCTCCAAGGCTTAATAAATCTGGGCCTTTGTTTGTAAATGACTGTTCTGGAGAAACTGTCAGTGTAGTTAATGTCAATGTGTATAACAAATTGTTGCATTTTTACTGCAGAGGTGGCCTAAGCAACATGCTATTTCTCTGCTCCTTACCAGAAGATGAGATGTCTATAGCTAACGAGCCACGAAACGTCCTGCTACGGTTATATGGTGCCATCCTACAGGTGGGTTAGCTCAAAAAGTTATCTTACTGTAACTGTCATTGTAGGAAAGGCAAACACTTTCATTTAAATATTTTTCTCTGATCGACTTTAAACTAGTATAGCGTGACTGCTAACTGTACTACCACCTCCAGAGGTTTCTGCTGTATGTAGAATAAATGAACTATATATGTTCACAGGTATAGTCATGGGGTAAGTTACGAAAGATTGTCTACATTCAACAATTCTGTTTTATTCTACACTAGCTTTAATGGATAGTACGGTATAAATAACATTTACAGAAGTCTGTGCTACAACTGTAACTATACTAATATAAAATATATTTATTTTTATTTTTTTAACATGTTTTATTGTAACATCAAGTGTCACATATACAGATATTATAGTGCACAATAGTGTAATAGTACATATGATACATAGTGTCATAAAGACAATGGGGTATATGCAATTGCGGTCGAATTCCCGAAATTGTCGAATTTCGGGTCATTTTCGACCAAAAAAAAAAATCGCCTATGCAATTCAGTGCTTTCCGACCAAAAAACGGACTTTCAAAATTCGACTTTTTGAAATTCGAATTTTTGCAAATTCGACTTTTCTGCAATGATACAAGTGCTGCAATTCGACCAAAGCATATTCAATTCAAGTTTGGAAATTCGACAGCAGGGCTTTTAGACAGCAAATTCGTCATTTTCAATCCGCCACACTTTGGAGGGTGAAAACAAATAAAAAAATTTTAAACATGTTTTTTTTGGGAATAGCAGATCTATTTATATTAGAAGGGATTAGGTACTTTTTTTTTTTTTTTTGGGAGGCACAAATATTATTTATATATTTTTTTAAATATTATTATTATTTTTTTTTTTTTTTTATATGCTGGAACGGTAAAATCTAAAAAAAAAATGGCGTGGGGTCCCCCCTCCAAAGCATAACCAGCCTCGGGCTCATTGAGCTGGTCCTGGTTCTAAAAATGCGGGGGGAAAATTGACAGGGGATCCCCCGTATTTTTAAAACCAGCACCGGGCTCTGCGCCTGGTGCTGGTGCCAAAAATACGGGGGACAAAAAGAGTAGGGGTCCCCCGTATTTTTAACACCAGCATCGGGCTCCACTAGCTGGACAGATAATGCCACAGCCGGGGGTCACTTTTATGCCGTGCCCTGCGGCCGTGGCATTAAATATCCAACTAGTCACCCCTGGCCGGGGTACCCTGGGGGAGTGGGGACCCCTTCAATCAAGGGGTCCCCCCCCCCAGCCACCCAAGGGCCAGGGGTGAAGCCCGAGGCTGTCCCCCCCCATCCAATGGGCTGCGGATGGGGGGGCTGATAGCCTTTTGTGATAATAAAAAGATATTGTTTTTTCCAGTAGTACTACAAGTCCCAGCAAGCCTCCCCCGCAAGCTGGTACTTGGAGAACCACAAGTACCAGCATGCGGGAGAAAAACGGGCCCGCTGGTACCTGTAGTACTACTGGGAAAAAAATACCCAAATAAAAACAGGACACACACACCGTCGACAGTAAAACTTTATTTCATACGTCGACACACACATACTTACCTATGTTCACACGCCGACATCGGTCCTCTTCTCCATGTAGAATCCACGGATACCTGAAAAGAAAAGTTCAATATACTCACCTCAGCCATGGTCCAGAGATACATCCACGTACTTGGCAACAAAACAAACCGCAAATACCCGACCACCGGACTGAAAGGGGTCCCATGCTGACACATGGGACACCTTTCCACGAATGAGACCTGTCAGTGACAGCTGTCACAGACAGGTCTCTAAGCCAATCAGGAAGCGCAACTTCGTTGCGCTCACCTGATTGGCTGAGCGCTGTCTGTACTGTGACAGCGCATCGCACAGCTCCCTCCATTATATTCAATGGTGGGAACTTAGCGGCTAGCGGTAAGGTCACCCGCCGGTCAGCGGCTGACCGGCGGGTGACCCCACCGCTACCCGCAAAGTTCCCACCATTGAAAGTAATGGAGCGGCTTTGCGAGGCGCTGTCACAGTACAGACAGCGCTCAGCCAATCAGGTGAGCGCCACGGCAGTAGCGCTTCCTGATTGGCTGAAGGGACATCAGTGACAGGAGTCACGTGATGTCCCGGCATTCGGGGAAAGGGGTCTAATGTGAAAACATTGGACCCCTTTCATTAGTCCGCTGGATCGGTGTTCGGTTTTTTTTTTTGCCAAGTACGTGGATTACTCTCTGGACCTGGATGTACCTCTGGACGCTGGAAGGTGAGTATAATTTTTTTACAGGTACCTCGGATCGTCGGAGACCGTGGCAGTCGGCGTGTCAACATAGGTAAGTATGTGTGTGTCGGCGTATGAAATAAAGTTTTACTATCAAGGTGTGTGTCTCCTGTTTTTATTTGGGTATTTTTTCCCCAGTAGTACTACAGGTACCAGCGGGCCCGTTTTTCTCCCGCATGCTGGTACTTGTGGTTCTCCAAGTACCAGCTTGCGGGGGAGGCTTGCTGGGACTTGTAGTACTACTGGAAAAAACATATCTTTTTATTTTCACAAAGGCTATCAGCCCCCCCATCCGCAGCCCATTGGATGGGGGGGACAGCCTCGGGCTTCACCCCTGGCCCTTGGGTGGCTGGCGGGGGGGGACCCCTTGATTGAAGGGGTCCCCACTTCCCCAGGGTACCCCGGCCAGGGGTGACTAGTTGGATATTTGATGCCACGGCCGCAGGGCACGGCATAAAAGTGACCCCCGGCTGTGGCATTATCTGTCCAGCTAGTGGAGCCCGATGCTGGTGTTAAAAATACGGGGGACCCCTACTCTTTTTGTCCCCCGTATTTTTGGCACCAGCACCAGGCGCAGAGCCCGGTGCTGGTTTTAAAAATACGGGGTATCCCTGGCCAATTTTTCCCCGGATTTTTAGAACCAGGACCAGCTCGATGAGCCCGAGGCTGGTTATGCTTTGGAGGGGGGACCCCACGCCATTTTTTTTTCCAGGTTTTTCACGATTTTTCCCGTTTTTTAAAATCGCGGCAAAATCCGCCAAATCGGCCGATTTTCGCCCGCGACTCTGGCGAATCCGTTTTTCATTGAATATGGTGAATTCCGGAAGCCACCTTCCGGGATTCACCTGTCGAATTGAGTCGAATTAAAAAACGGCGAAAATTGCCGCGAATTCGACCGCAATTGCATATACCCCAATGACTTAAGGAACCAATAGGCCCCATCATATAGAGATCCATTACAAATTGACATATCAAAATTGTAAAAATGTTTTTAATGTGGTTTTGTCCTCTAACACTCAGCAACTTATTGTACTATAGTCAGTCGAACAGTAATACAGGTTGAGTATCCCATATCCAAATATTCCGAAATACGGAATATTCCGAAATACGGAATTTTTTGAGTGAGATAGTGAAGTCTTTGTTTTCTGATGTTTCAATGTACACAAACTTTGTTTAGTACACAAAGTTATTAAAAATATTGTATTAAATGACCTTCAGGCTGTGTGTATAAGGTGTATATGAAACATAAATAAATTGTGTGAATGTACACGCACATTGTTTAATGTACAAAGTTATTAAAAATATTGGCTACAATAACCTTCAGGCTGTGTGTATAAGGTGTATATGAAACATAAATGCATTCTGTGCTTAGACTTAGGTCCCATCACCATATCTCATTATGGTATGCAATTATTCCAAAATACGGAAAAATCCGATATTCAAAATACCTCTGGTCCCAAGCATTTTGGATAAGGGATACTCAACCTGTACTGTTATTCTTTAGGGTTATTATGGACCCTGATACAGCTTGGCCAATAGTTCTATTCCTATGTTGTTGTTTTTATGTCTTTTACTGTTACTGTATATATCAGTTTCCAGAAAATGTTGATCAGGGCCCCCCCAACTGCCTCTAACCTAGAGCACAATGTGGGCTTGGGGAGGAAAGGGGGGGGGGCGCAGCATAATGGGTGATGGGTGAGCACAGCACATTGAGGCCAGCCCCCTTTTCAGGCATGCCCAGAAGGTCCTACATGGGGGTGGGCTCCAGCTAAAATCCTGTCTTGGGCACTAACTCTGTCAGGACCAGTACTGGGCAGGAGCATGTAAAGTGCTGTTATGCATGCCATCTGCTTGTTACCATAGGCAGCTTGTTTTCCATTTGTTGTCAGACAAAGTAAGAAAGAGCCAGACATGTGCCAGAAGAGACCCCCACCCCCCTGAACCTTATGAATGCCGGACCCTCCACATAACTAAACATTTGACATAAGGAATATATTTTGATATCCCCCCCCCCCCCCCCCAAAAAAAAAAAAAAAAAAATTAATAAAAAAAAATTATAAAGCAAACCTATTAAGACCTGTTGATCAAATTTTAAACCTATTAATAATTGGAGTGATAGCTTCTGTGTTTACCTCCATGCATTCCCCAGTCATGTTCAAAGTCCAAACCTACAGAGTAACGTGGCATGGACTTTGCTAATGTTCACACAAAGGATCCACTTACTATCATCAACTAATCTCTCTGCCTGGTATTTTTCCATTTATACTGTAGAACCGCACCTGGGAATAGATGAAGAGACTTGTAGAGTAAACGTCATTCCCCTAAACTCTGCCTAATCACTTTTAAATCCACTTCTAAAATAAATAGGATGTCCAAATTGATCTGTTGGTTCTCATAACATAACCACCATTAATGTGCATTGGTAGACATCTAGTGTCACTTGAATTGTTGAATTATATCCTGGCACCGTCACACCCTACCAGTCAGACACCACTGGTTACCTAGATCTGATTCACCATAACAAAATAAAAGAACAATACTTTTATAGTGGTTATATTGGGAGTCATTATTGTATTAGATTTGATAGTGGTATGTGTAAAATTCATAGGTTGATAAGAGAGAAGAATACTGTTGCACATATTTTAGTGCTGGAACTTTACACTTAGAAAGAACTAGCTTCCTCCTTATAAACACATTATAATGTAAATCTTATGCATTCAGATCATGATTCTTTGCATTATTTAATTGCATACAGCACTTTAATTTAAAGCTAAACAATCATCTTTTTTTTTTTTCTCCCTTGAGCTATATTATCATGCTAAATGTTAAACCATGCACATTCAATTATTTTGGCTTTATATTTGTAGCTTATTTGATATTTGCAACAACTTTTTCTTAAATGATTAGCTGTACTGCATTTTTGCTAGAAGCAGCACTTACCTTGGCACGCCTTCTAAGAGCGAATGTGCTGTTTTTTTTTATATAGTAGGATGCCAGGCAAATGTTTATTTTTTTTGTACTAGGAATTGTGTAAAGACTACGGACTAGATCACTTTATGTGAAGAAACTGAAGGTGAAAACTGTTGTGGCTGGTAATGCTAAACTTTACTCTTAATGTGTAGGACTACTTATTTTGGCATTTTTTAACTTTTTAACATATTTTAAGCTTGGTGTATCATGCTTATGATTATTATTAGTCATGCATACAACAGAACAGTTAGTTATTAGTTGCTTGATATAATGTGTTGACCACATTTATTTTACTTATTAAGCTGAGTTGTTGGAAATCTTAACTTTCTTTTATACTGACTATCTACTAAAGTTCCAACATTCTTCATTAGACTATAATGTGTAGAACAATAACATGAAATGTCAGTATAACAATACTTAATAGAGAAGTATGACCTGGTCTTGTGACGTCTTCTCTAGTGCTCAGTGGGTGGGTCGTGTGGGTGGAGAATAATTGTTGGGGTGGGGTGTTATACCTCTTTAGTTGTATGTGCATGTGTTCTTTGCTGCAGGCGTACCCATGCGATCGTGCCTTGCACACTCTGGTTTCCAGGTGACAGACACGATACACGGTATAGTATGCGACCTTGGAGTCGGAGCATTATGTAAAGGTTTACATTTTCATTTTTATAAGCTATGCTTTATTGTGCATGCGTCAGTCTTTTTTTTTTTTTTTTTTAGCCTTTATGTAACAGCTGTGCTTAGAACCAAAATGAACTAATAAGGTAATAACTTTTTACAGAAGGTATAAAGCCTAAGACCACTTGTGTAAAGGTTACATATACTATTGCTGTCCATTCACAATAAAAATTGTCCTCCTTCCTTTTATGACCTTTTTACATAACATCATCAGGGAGTGTAAGTTCCCTTGCCATCTGAGCTGTTTCCCTCTAGTGCAGTGGTTCCCAAACTGTGTGCCGTGGCTCCCTGGGGTGCCTCGGGACACTTGCAGGGGTGCCATGGGTTGGTGGTCCAGGACCAATTCTAATTATTTATGGTCAGTATAATAGGCAAAACCAGTGCTGGAGGCTGCCAATGTTATATATGAAACATAGAATTTGACGGCAGATAAGAACCACTTGGCCCATCTAGTCTGCCCCTTTTTTATTTTATCCTATATGTGGCCAAATAGTAGCAAATCGTGTCCCTCACCACACAACCAAACCTATGGATGACATATAAGCACAAAGAACTTAATTTAATATTTCTTTCCAAATCTCTCAATAGGAATCTTTTAGCCTAGGGGTGCCGTGGTAAAAATTCTGATACTCTAGGGTGCCGTGACTCAGTTTGGTAACTGCTGCTCTAGTGTCTGTTTTGACAACAGTTTGTTCAAGCTCCTGTTGCTGACACTACATAGTGCAGTCACCTCTGGTCCCTGGGAAATGGGGCGAGGCCTAGTAAAGAGAAAAGGAAGAAAACTGGCCCCTGAGAAAGCTGAACACTCAGTTTGGAGCCAATGAGCCATTATTTCCCATTTTCCTAGATTACATACATGGGAAATAAAGCAGAAACATAAAGCTGAATTTCAATACAGTAAAAGTACCCATATGTGTACTTAACAAAACCTATATAGAATAGTCTTCAGAACAGTTCCCTTTGGTAGAATAAGGTACTGACAATTAAGATGCTGATCTGTATGTAGCTGGTTGAAGGGTTATATAATATATATTAAATATAACTTAATCCTAAATTAATACTCTTCATGAACTTCTGTCCTATTTACCATGACCTTTATGAACCTTAATGTTTATCCTAAATGTCTTACTACCACATATGCATTATGGAGCTTTTTGCAGATGGCTTAATAAACTTAAAATGCAATGTGACATATCACACTAAAATACTGCTTCAATTCCTTAGTTCATTTTGGTCCAGCACATGCCCCATAAGATAAGTGATGCCAGCTATAATTGGAAAGCAGGTTTTTTGAAATGCAATTTGTAAAATTTTATTGATCCAGAACATGGAGTCCTGTATGCCACTAAAGTATAAAGTAGACAACTTATTTCCTCTTTTTGTACACAGTTTACTTCTATCGTTCAACTATTCGGCCTGTATACAATCATTCTAAAAACCTACGCAATACTATAAACATATATTTGACTAAATTATTCTTAACTAATCTAATTTTTTCTAATGCAAAGTATCTAGCATGGCTACTAAAATTATATTTTATTTTACGATGTAAAAATAGTTCCATTGCCTGGTGCATTGTTGTCCTGAAAAGATGACATTGCAGGTTAGTCCTGTAATTTGACCACATTTACCACATTTATACTTCTCTAAAGCAACCAAGTAACAAACGCATTGCGTTACATTTTGTATCAGTTACACAGCCCAACTATTTCATTTAAATCATTTTTGTTTCAGATAACTGATTTCTATTGTAGCTGGTTTAATGAATTTCCTGGGTATAAGATTTTTTTCTGCTTGTTTTGCATTACTCTGTATCTTCATGTGTTCCCATACAGGAATTTGGGTAAACTTTAGAATAAGGTATGTCTTGCCACCTTGAATATTGCACTATATTAGCTTCTGGAGGTTAAAGATTATTGCCAGGTTGTAAGGTGTAATGATGAGCTATAACGCATCAGCCAATGATAGAAAGCTATCATCTAACTGTTTGTTATGGGTTCTATATATATTTTGTTAGATGGTCCCTTTGTGTTTCTACCAAGAGAACTGCTAATGAGTTGGCTGTAGCCAGGGGCGGATTGGGATGGAAAAGCAGCCCCGGAAATTTATGGAAGCAGCCCTAATGCCCCCCACAGGAAAAACACACACATTGGCCCCCACAGAAAACAATAAAGTAAATTGGTCCCCACAGGGAAAATTAAATGTATAATACAGCTTTTGGTATTACAATTTGTTTCAAATTTTCACTGCTGTTTGAAAGGCCTATTCACCACAAGAGGTTTTATCAATATTGGCTGTAACATCGATATATTTATTAACATTTAGTACTAGCATATTCCATCACAGTTTCTTTCAAAGTTGGGTAGGGGCAGATTGGGGACTGAAAGTGACCCTGGGAAAATTTGTAGAAGTGGCCTCACATGGACAGCACCACCCCTCACATGTCAACAAACAAAACAGACACGCACGCGTACATCGGCCCACCGGGAATCTTCCCTGTGTGTGGCCTGTGCTCTCTCCGCCTCTAGCTGTAGCAGGTACAGAAGTAGACCAATACAAGCTCTGGTTTCTATTACAAAATGAATAACAACATTTTTACAGAACTTGTCAGTTATGTAAGACTATCAGGTTGCCAAATGATAAACAAGTATACCTGGCTTCTCCTGAAGCTAGTTAACTACTGCTGCGGAGTTAAAGGCCAGTGACACCACGTGTCTTGTATTAAGGGAAATCATTCCTTTATTTTATAGTTTCCATCCAATCATTGACTTTTCAGTAAGTGCAACTCATTTAAGTTCGTAGGAGGTCAGTCAGTAAACGAATGTATATGAAATAGGGGGATGCAACCCCAAAATAGGTGTGACGTAGTATAGCCATATACAGGACTTCTAACCTGTTCACAAGAAATAGAAGTCTTGAAGTATGTCTGATCTTACATTGAACTTTGCATACTGCTCATGTAAATGTGTGGGGCATTGTGCAAGTTCAAAGTCAAATAACTTTTTTGCGATTGCAGCAGCCCAAGTCTCATATTTGACAAAGATGTACTTGCCGGCTGATGTGAGTGGAACTTTTATGCCTTTACTGTTTTCATAAATTACTCGCTGTTGTATATTTTACTGCTTGTTAAAACTACTATTTATAATCTTAACAGATGTCATGCAACAAAGGTGACAACCAAGAGACACAAAGGGAGAATTTCTTTCGAGTAAGTATTCGAAATGGGAACTTTTCCCTGATATAGAATGATCCGTTCTCTCCCACACACACACACTCTCTGTTTACTTTGGAATGAGTGATTGGCTACCGTGGCCCAGTTGCCAGCAAGGTTTTTAGGGTTGTGAATGATAAGAACTGTAGTAGTATGCCGGGGCTTTGTGATAACCAAATTGATTAGTGGTGATTTCAAATTGGATTACTCTAGTCATTTGCCATTTGGTCAGTGAAGATATCTGTATGGCAAGCTCCATATGCAAGCTATAGCAGGATTTCCTATGCCTGGTTTCCTTATCTTCTTATTGGTGGTTATGGGCCAGTTGGTCGACAGTCAGAAGGTGACACCAAATGGTCGACATGGTCAAAATCTCAACAGTTTGACATGTAAATAATCGACACATGAAAAAGTTGACATGAGTTTTTAATGTTTTTGTTCATGTTAAAATGTTCTTTTCAGCACGTGGTCCCCCAATTAGTACACCTTGTGCCCTTACATAGCTCATTTTGCTTTCTGTGCTTTGGGCAAGGTGTCGCGCTGCGCTTGCCACAGGTTACTATTCCCAATTGTAGTCCATTTAAAACAAAGTCGACCATTTGGTGTTGACCTATCATCCAGATATGCTTATTGCTTAAGCTCATAAAATCAGGTTGTCTATTTGTGTATCTCCACGATGTGTGAAGTGAAAGCAGCTAGGCTGGTTACTCTGTAACCTCTATGCTAAATCACACATTGCTGGCTTATTTATTTTTTTGCTGCTTGACTGCTGATATCGCACTCCAGCGTTTTCTGAGCTGTGTGAAATTCATGAGCATATTTGGCAAAGGCAGCAGAGCTGTGGAAAATCACAGCAAGTAGCATTGAGTTTGTTGTAGCTTACACAGCAGGACCTAATAAACAAGCTTTGCCCTAGGATTGTACTGTGTGCATACAGTTCAGTGTAAGTAACTAATGAGGGGGATCTTGCATGTCCAAGCTCCATTGCCAAAGTAACAATTCGGACCTCCTGCAATGCAACGGGAAAAAAAGATTGGGGGACAGCTAACAGGCCTGTTTATCTTAAGTCTTCTATGTGACTTGCCCTATAGCAGTCGGATAGACAGTGATCCTTATTTCTGAAAATTGTTTTAGTGTGTACTTCATGCTTCAGCTGTAAATAAGTTATTGATCCCAATAACATATCCTGGGAGGGAAGTAGTATGTTTTGGATTTTGATAAATACAACCCTGAAATCTTCTGTTACCACCCAAGACAATCTAACTGTGTTCCACTGGAGTGGCCGTTAACACCATTTACCCAGCATTTTTGTCTGTGTAAAGAGTGGTTTTACTAATATCTAAAAAGGAAGAGTGGAAGTTTTGCCTACAGAAATCATACAGATTTTGGCTTTCCTTAATCTGGTAGTCAGATTTATTGGTTGCTATGGGCAACCTCTCCACTTTTTCTGTTTAGATGTTAATAAATCTAACCCCTAAGTGACCTAGATCCTGTAATTTGTGAGAAAGGACATAGCTCTATGATAGTCTATTTGTCCCACTAAATTCATTTAATTCAAGTTTATATCCATTTTACTTTTTTCATTTTGTATTCTGTACCTCCGCACATAAGTAGACTTTCTAAAGAGGACAAGTTGGGAAATTACCCATAGAAACCAATCATCTTCTCGCTATCATTTTATAGCGTGTAGTGTTCACTCTAGGAATTTTTTAGGGCAGGGTGCTGATCACGGGTAGGGCACATTTTTCATTCGTGAGGGCACATTTTTAAGTTAGAAGGGCAAAAATAGGTACATACTATATCGCTTGGTGCGCCCATTCCTATAGGTGAAAGCATGGACAGTGCGCGCCGGAATTTTTTTTAGGGGTGTTGTTTCGTGGGGAAGGGGCATGACGACATAATAGTACTAAATAACATTATACCACACAATAGTGCCGCTCATACACATTGCACCAGGTAGAAT
Source organism: Pseudophryne corroboree (assembly GCF_028390025.1). Classification (NCBI taxonomy): domain Eukaryota; kingdom Metazoa; phylum Chordata; class Amphibia; order Anura; family Myobatrachidae; genus Pseudophryne; species Pseudophryne corroboree. The sequence continues at coordinate 164,476,750 of NC_086454.1, read as the reverse complement.
CTCCTATACACACTGCGCCAGGTAGAGCATGTTCTACATATTGCGCATATTGGAGAGAGCACTGGGGCACACTGCACAAGGGAGAGATAGCAGTTGGGACAGTGCTGGGGGGCAAGGGGATTAGGAGCAGGTAGTACTGTAGTCAGTGTTAGGGGTATGGAGGCATTAGTACCCAGGATACCCACTCCCCAATTACCTTTTAAGATCAGCTCCTCTCTGAGATGTGTGTATGCTGGGCACTATGTGTGGACATAGGATTGTATGTATGCTTGGCACTGTGTATGGGAGAGGTGGGGTGTATAATGAGCATTATGTGGGTATGGAGGGTGTAATGGGCACTGTGGGGTGTGTATGCTGGCAATGTGGGAGTGTACATATGCTGGGCACTGTGTGGGCATGAAGGGTGTAGAATAAGCACAGTATGGGTATGAAGGGTGTTATAGGCACCGTGGGGGTGTACATATGCTGGGCACTGTGGGTGTATAATGAGCACTGGGTGGGTATGGAGGGTGTTATGGGCACTGTGGGGTGTGTATGCTGGGCACTGTGGTGGTGTACATATGCTGGGCACTGTGGGTGTATAATGAGCACTGGGTGGGTATGGAGGGTGTTATGGGCACTGTGGGGTGTGTATGCTGGGCACTGTGGTGGTGTACATATGCTGGGTACTGTGGGTTTATAATGAGCACTGGGTGGGTATGGAGGGTGTTATGGGCACTGTGGGGTGTGTATGCTGGGCACTGTGGTGGTGTGCATATGCTGGGCACCGTGTGGGTGTATGTTGTCCACTGTGGGGGTATTGGGTGTGTTTATGTTGGGCAGTGTGGTGGCATGGGTGAAGTAAATAATGGGCACTGCCCCAGCCCCGACCATTTCTATCATTAGCCGAATTACGCCCCCCACCCCGCTCTGTTAGTTGCTTACAAGTTTAACTTTGGCTACATGCGGCTGTACTCCATGGGGACAAAGTTAAACTTGTAAGCAACTAACGGAGCGGGGTGGGGGGCGGCTGTACTCCATGGGGACAGAGACATGGCTACAAGATGGTGAAGCTCAGCAATAGATGCATTGGGTGAGGGCGCGCGTTGCTCACAAGTGACATACAGTATCTACCAGAACAGTCTCCCAGCCCTGCCGTACCTTTAGTAACAGCAATGTTACCCGCTGTCAGTAGGTTCCGGAGGGCGGAAGCAGAGAACCTAACCCGTTCCAGCGTCTCCGCTATTTTCCAAGCGACCTCGCACCAGCAAACAAGTAGTGTAGTCAGTCCCTGGAGCAGCATGCTGGCGGGCAGGGAGGAGGGAGGGACGTCTCAGGCGGGCTTCGATAGCGAGACACTGCAACTGGATGGGGAGACGCTGCCGGCACCGATTGGATGATGAGACGCTGGCGGCGATTGGATGACGCGGCGCTGCCGGCGGTGATTGGATGAGGAGACACTGGCGGTGATTGGATGAGGAGGCGCTGCTGGCGGCGATTGGATATAGCAGCGCGTATTTTGCAATCACATGGGGGGAGAAGTGACAGCGCGGCGGGGGGAGAAGACAGCTCTTAGCAGGGCGGGCGCAAACGGGCAGGGCGCATTCTGTCACTCAAAAAAGGGGCAGGGCGCAGCGCCCTGCGAAAGAAGCTTAGAGTGAACACTAGCGTGTACTAGATGAATGATAGCTAGAACCTGATTGGTTGCTTTGGCCAGCTTCTCCACTTGTCCTCTTTAGAAAGTTTGATACATCTCTCCCACTTTATTCATCTATTTTATATATGTTAGGTATTATGTATGCTAGATATTGTGTTGATATATAAAATGGCCTTTATCTTCAAGTAGCCTCCATGCTTGCTGTAAGAAGGGTAAATACTTATCTGATAATAAAGGTGACTTGTCTTTAATGCAGTGCACTGCTTAGCTCCGCTGTTTGGACTATGGTAAGTGGACTAGACACGTTACACCACTCCTCTGTATAACTCTGGTATTAGATTTTACTGATAACAGAGGCATGGTGACAATGTCATGAACTGGTCAAATCCTTGTAGCTATTGATTTATGCTGCTAGACTGATTCTAAACTAGTGTCTCTCAAACAGGGTGCTGCAGCCATGGTAATGGAGAGTGTCATGTTTGCAATCTTGGCAGAAAGGTCCCTCGGTCCTAAGCTGTATGGGGTATTTCCACAAGGACGTCTAGAGCAATTCATCCCGGTGAGTGCAGCTAGGACGGTGCCTTACTCTTTGGCTTGTGCTGTGTAAATCATTGTTGTGCAACATTCTTTTTAATAGAGGATTATGTAACTGCATTTGGCAACTTTCTGGCTTGTGACAGACTGGAATTAAACAGGAAGCTTTATGGCTTCGGCTGCAGCGGAACCTGTTTTCCGTTTAGTATTAAGTTGCTTGTCTGGTTTCATTTTATATCACACGAGCCTGATATCATTCCTCTTTTTTAATGTTGGGTACTTTCTGGATTATATGTTCTTTGTATCAGACCAGTGTAATCTGTACAGATACAAATGGCTGATATTACTTCAGATTCTATTACTAACCACATTTTCTTAAGTCTTAAGACCCCTTTGTTTAGTGTTGAGCACAGAATTGCAGGAAAAGACGTTTAATGGAAAGAAAGTAGTATGGGTCAGGAAAAGCTAAGTTAGACTTATTGAAATATGGTTGAAAAGGGAATGAGAACTACAAGATGGGATACCTGAAGTACTGATTTATCTGTAATGCCGATGGATCTCTGCTCTATGCAGGCGTCTGTACATAACTAGCAGAGGTTATTGTTCCTCTCATGGCAGCACAGAAACAGACTGGCATACTGTACTGTGTGTAAAACTGATCATTGCATTTTATTTCCAGGCTACATATATAAATGAGACTAGTCGGGAGTTACTTGTCCTAATGAAAAGTTCTTATTTTCAGAGTCGAAAACTTGAGACTGAAGAGCTGAGCATGCAAGATATATCTGCTGAAATAGCAGAGAAGATGGCACAGTTTCATGGGATGAGCATGCCTTTCAACAAGGAACCCAAGTGGCTCTTTGGGACAATGGAGAAGTATGATATATATATTAAAGTTCTTTAAGTATATAAATGGTAAGAGGTTAAAAAAGGAGAATATTGGACCATTAAAGGGCGAGTTGGATTTCTTGATTAACGAAGATAGGGAAAAAGCAGATTTATTGAATAAATTCTTTTCATCCGTATTCACGACAGAGGACAGGTTGACGAGAGTAGAACACAACATAAACTATAATACCGACCCGGTGCTAAGTACTTGGTTAAACGAAGAAGTAGTCCGGGAGAGACTAAGTAAAATTAAGATAAATAAATCTCCTGGGCCGGATGGACTTCACCCCAAGGTTCTAATGGAACTTAAAGCAGAACTATCGAGACCCCTATATTTTATTTTCAGCAAGTGAATTACATGAGGAATGATACCGAAGGACTGGCGTATAGCAGAGGTAGTACCAATATATAAAAAGGCTATTAAAACTCATCCTGGAAACTATAGACCGGTAAGTTTGACATCTATAGTGGGGAAAATACTGGAAGGTATATTAAGGGATAGCATACTATAGTACTTGGATACCTCCAAGGTTATTACTAAGAATCAGCATGGTTTTGTGAATGACAGGTCATGTCAAACTAACTTAATAAGCTTCTACGAGAAAGTGAGCAATAATATTGATTAGGGCAAAGCAGTGGATGTGAGCTTTTTGGACTTCACTAAGGCCTTTGACAAAGTCCTACATAAGAGACTAATCTTCAAATTGAGAGAGCTTGGGGTGGGAAACACTATTTGTACTTGGGTGAGTAATTGGTTGTACAACAGGGAACAGCGAGTGGGGATTAATGGGATGTTCTCTGAATGGGCCTCAGTGCTCAATGGAATACTGCAGGGTTCAGTACTCAAGCAATTGCTGTTTAACATATTCATTAATGACCTAGGAGTGGGCCTAGAAAGCAGTGTCCATTTTCGCAGGTGATACTAAACTATGTAGAGTAATTAATTCAGACAAGGATGTTGAGTCTCTACAGAATGACTTATCTAGACTTGAGGTCTGGGCAGACAAATGGAGAATGAGGTTCAATATAGAAAAATGTAAAGTTATGCACTTTGGGATTAAGAACAATCGTGCAGCCTATAAACTAAATGGGGAAAATGTAGGGATAACGGTAGATGAAAAAGATTTGGGGGTGCTCATTGATAATAGATTTAGTAGTAGTACGCAATGTCAGAATGCAGCAACAAAAGCAAATAAGGTGTTAGCATGAATAAAACGGGGAATGGAGAACAAGGGATGAGAGTGTAATCCTGACACTGTATAAAATATTGGTGCGGCCACACCTGGAATATTGTGTACAGTTCTGGGCACCCCACTATAAAAAAGATATCTTGGAACTTGAAAGGGTTCAGAGGCGAGCCACCAAATTGGTTAAGGGGTTAGAGGCACTGAATTATGAGGAAAGACTTAAAGGTTAGATTTGTTTACACTGGAAAAGAGGCGTTTGAGAGGGGACATTATTAATATTAATAAATACATAAAGGGACAATACAAGGATTTATCAAACGATCTGTTTAACAACAAAAAAACGCTACATAGGACATGAGGACACCCCCTAAGGTTTGAAGAAAACAAAACTTCATACACAATGGAGAAAAGGGTTCTTCACAGTAAGAGCAGTAAGGATTTTGAATTCTATGCCAGAGAAGGTAGTAATGGTGGATTCAATCAATAAGTTTAAAAATGGATTAGATAAATTCCTAGCAGAAAGAAATATCCAGGGATATAGCATTTAACGAATATAAAATGTATTTGTCTCTTTTCAACCTCAACTATGTAACTACGATATGTGTGTGTGTGTGTGTGTGTGTGTATATATATATATATATATATATATATACACATACACACATACATAGATACATACATATACATATATATATATATATATATATATATATATATATATATATATATATATATGATTAAGAGAAGTCCGGCACTCTAAGCTTGTGAATAACGTCAATCTGCTCCGGTGCCCTGCCCTCTGGAATCAGTATATGGCATGGAAATGAGCTGGCACTCACAGAGACTTGTTATAAAACATGCAAACAACACGGTTTGATGCCAACGTTTCAGGGTGTTACCCCTTTTATCAAGACAACCATGTAATTACAGAATAAGAACATTTATACATTACCAAACACCGCGTGTGTAGTCCGTCCACGGCGCCCGCAGAGACCCGATGACGTCATTGGCGCCGGCGACCCGGCGTCAGAGGGGGGCGTGGCCGGAATGTAAAATAGTGACCCATCACCATGGAAACCAGAATCGGCTGTAGGAGAACGTAATGGATATCCAATTAGTAATATGAAGTTTGCTGTGCAAATCACTTACTGGTATGTAGGGAGGACAAATACCCTCTGCATAACGGGAACTCAATGCTTTATACTATAAGAGGAACCATGAGTTCATAGTTCATATGTATGAATCGTTAAGCAGGGGGCATACCCTCGCCAATTAAACAACAACAAAAGGCAAACTGTACTGAATATAATCAATGGCTATTAAATATACTAAACCATGAACATCAGACCATATTATCCCCTTAAGTATACTAGATATGTCTATCTGTTTAAATCATAAAAAACAGGTATAAGATAATAAGTCATTGAGTCCCAGAGGTTTCACAGTCTGTAAAGTATGGATCCACCGAGCCTCCTTTTGCAGTAGAATACGGCCTCTGTTGCCCCCTCTTGAAGACTCTGGCACCCCGTCTATAATTTTATATCGAATAGAAGAGATGCTGTGGTTGAATTCTTTGAAATGTCGGGCCACCGGTTGATCTCCCCCTCGACCTTCTATGGCTGCTCTTATACTAGATCGGTGTAGGGCAATTCTTTCCTTGAATTGTCGGATGGTCTTTCCGATGTATAGGAGACCACAAGGGCACTTGATATAGTAAATCACATACCGACTGGAGCATGTGAATGATTGCTTGATCTTGAATTCCTTGCCCGACCTTGGATGGTAAAAGGTGGCACCTGGTTCCAGGCTGCTACATGTTGTGCAGCCGAGACACTTAAAGTTGCCCGGTTTCCGAGTTAAAAAATGTGTAGCCGGCGGAGATTTAAAGTTGGTGATGTCATTATGTACCACTGCATCTTTAATATTCCGCCCCCGACGATAGGAGGGCAGAATGGAGGTGTCCTTAAGGGCTCTTAGTTGTTTATCTTGGGTGACAATCGGCCATATCTGTCTTGCTTTACGCATGACCTCCGTATTTGATGTGGAATAATCCTGTGGCCATACTATACAGTTGGTCTTCTGTGCGGAATGAGATTTTAATAATAGACTTGAGCGATCCTGCATTAGCGCTCTTTCTTTAGCTTTCCTTAAATGTTTTAATTTGTAACCTCTGAGAATGAATTTGCGGGTCATGATGTCCATTTGTTTAATCGCTTCCAATGGATCACTGCAAATACGCTTGATCCTAATGAATTGCGAATAGGGTAATCCCCATTTGAGAGCCGGAGGATGATAGCTATTAGCATGCAAAGTTGTATTTCTATCAGTGTCCTTTACAAAAAGGGAAGTGTGTAATTGATGAGAAGTATCTTGTCTGACAGACACATCTAGGAAATGAATTTCTTCAAAACTGGATGAAAAAGTGAACTTGATGGAAATATCACGGATGTTAATATCTTGCATAGCTTGCTGGAAGCTTTCTTCAGTGCCTGACCACAACACAAAGATGTCATCTATGTATCTATAATATGCCTTAATGTTATCCGATACCTTGGGATTAAACAAAAAAAGGTCATTTTCAACTTCACGCATAAAGATGTTGGCAAAGCTCGGAGCTACGCAAGACCCCATCGCGCAGCCCGAGCTTTGCCTATACATCTTCCCGTCAAACAAAAAATAGTTGTGGGTCAGGGTCAGCTCTAAGAGCTGAATAAAGAAATCTGCATCTGGACCAGAATATTTCTGGGTACTTGTGATGCAACGCCTGACAGCCTCAATACCTCTACGATGGGGGATGTTGGTATATAGGCTTATCACATCTATCGTGCACATCAGATATTTATCTGGTAAAGGAGATAATTTTTCAATCTCTACCAAAAATGCAGTCGTGTCCTTTAAACATACTGGCTGATCTTGTACAATGGGTTGTAGGTAAAAATCCAAGAATTTGGATATATTATAGAAAAGAGAATCCCGGGCTGCAATAATAGGCCTACCGGGGGGGCATGTTGGATTCTTGTGAAGTTTGGGAATGGTGTATAAAACGGGTATTACCGGCCAATCCTCTGTAAGTAATTCTTTGGTCTTGGAATTGATGATGTTCTCCTTGACAGCCTCATCCAGGATCTCATCAATTTTTGTTTTATAAACTGCCGTTGGATCTGTAGGCAACAGTTGATAGGTAGCTGCGTCCGCCAATTGGCTGTAGATCTCTGATTTATACGCCAGTAGGTCTTGAACCACTATACCTCCGCCCTTATCCGCCGGGCGGATGACGATGTCCTTATACTTGGCGAGGTTGTTCAATGCTGTGTATTCCAAAGAAGATAATAAGAATTTACTTACCGATAATTCTATTTCTCGTAGTCCGTAGTGGATGCTGGGGACTCCGTCAGGACCATGGGGAATAGCGGCTCCGCAGGAGACAGGGCACAAAAGTAAAAGCTTTAGGATCAGGTGGTGTGCACTGGCTCCTCCCCCTATGACCCTCCTCCAAGCCTCAGTTAGGATACTGTGCCCGGACGAGCGTACACAATAAGGAAGGATTTTGAATCCCGGGTAAGACTCATACCAGCCACACCAATCACACTGTACAACCTGTGATCTGAACCCAGTTAACAGCATGATAACAGCGGAGCCTCTGAAAAGATGGCTCACAACAATAATAACCCGATTTTTGTAACAATAACTATGTACAAGTATTGCAGACAATCCGCACTTGGGATGGGCGCCCAGCATCCACTACGGACTACGAGAAATAGAATTATCGGTAAGTAAATTCTTATTTTCTCTGACGTCCTAAGTGGATGCTGGGGACTCCGTCAGGACCATGGGGATTATACCAAAGCTCACAAACGGGCGGGAGAGTGCGGATGACTCTGCAGCACCGAGTGAGAGAACTCCAGGTCCTCCTCAGCCAGGGTGTGCCCCTGACCAAGTAGCAGCTCGGCAAAGTTGTAAAGCCGAGACCCCTCGGGCAGCCGCCCAAGATGAGCCCACCTTCCTTGTGGAATGGGCATTTACATATTTTGGCTGTGGCAGGCCTGCCACAGAATGTGCAAGCTGAATTGTACTACACATCCAACTAGCAATCGTCTGCTTAGAAGCAAGAGCACCCAGTTTGTTGGGTGCATACAGGATAACAGCAAGTCAGTTTTCCTGACTCCAGCCGTCCTGGAAACCTATATTTTCAGGGCCCTGACAACATCTAGCAACTTGGAGTCCTCCAAGTCCCTAGTAGCCGCAGGTACCACAATAAGCTGGTTCAGGTGAAACGCTGACACCACCTTAGGGAGAAACTGGGGACGAGTCCGCAGCTCTGCCCTGTCCGAATGGACAATCAGATATGGGCTTTTGTGAGACAAAGCCGCCAATTCTGACACTCGCCTGGCCGAGGCCAGGGCCAACATCATGGTCACTTTCCATGTGAGATATTTCAAATCCACAGATTTAAGCGGTTTAAACCAATGTGATTTGAGGAATCCCAGAACTACGTTGAGATCCCACAGTGCCACTGGAGGCACAAAAGGGGGTTGTATATGCAGTACTCCCTTGACAAACTTCTGGACTTCAGGAACTGAAGCCAATTCTTTCTGGAAGAAAATCGACAGGGCCGAAATTTGAACCTTAATGGACCCCAATTTGAGGCCCATAGACACTCCTGTTTGCAGGAAATGCAGGAATCGACCGAGTTGAAATTTCTTCGTGGGGCCTTCCTGGCCTCACACCACGCAACATATTTTCGCCACATGTGGTGATAATGTTGTGCGGTCACCTCCTTCCTGGCTTTGACCAGGGTAGGAATGACCTTCCGGAATGCCTTTTTCCCTTAGGATCCGGCGTTCAACCGCCATGCCGTCAAACGCAGCCGCGGTAAGTCTTGGAACAGACATGGTACTTGCTGAAGCAAGTCCCTTCTTAGCGGCAGAGGCCATGAGTCCTCTGTGAGCATCTCTTGAAGTTCCGGGTACCAAGTCCTTCTTGGCCAATCCGGAGCCACGAGTATAGTTCTTACTCCTCTACGTCTTATAATTCTCAGTACCTTAGGTATGAGAAGCAGAGGAGGGAACACATACACCGACTGGTACACCCACGGTGTTACCAGAACGTCCACAGCTATTGCCTGAGGGTCACTTGACCTGGCGCAATACCTGTCCAGTTTTTTGTTCAGGCGGGACGCCATCATGTCCACCTTTGGTCTTTCCCAATGGTTCACAATCATGTGGAAGACTTCCCGATGAAGTCCCCACTCTCCCGGGTGGAGGTCGTGCTGAGGAAGTCTGCTTCCCAGTTGTCCACTCCCGGAATGAACACTGCTGACAGTGCTATCACATGATTTTCCGCCCAGCGAAGAATCCTTGCAGTTTCTGCCATTGTCCTCCTGCTTCTTGTGCCGCCCTGTCTGTTTACGTGGGCGACTGCCGTGATGTTGTCCCACTGGATCAATACCGGCTGACCTTGAAGCAGAGGTCTTGCTAAGCTTAGAGCATTGTAAATTGCTCTTAGCTCCAGTATATTTATGTGGAGAGAAGTCTCCAGACTTGATCACACTCCCTGGAAATTTTTTCCTTGTGTGACTGCTCCCCAGCCTTTCAGGCTGGCATCCGTGGTCACCAGGACCCAGTCCTGAATGCCGAATCTGTGGCCCTTTAGTAGATGAGCACTCTGCAGCCACCACAGAAGAGACACCCTTGTCCTTGGAGACAGGGTTATCCGCTGATGCATCTGAAGATGCGATCCGGACCATTTTTCCAGCAGATCCCACTGAAAAAGTTCTTGCGTGAAATTTGCCGAATGGAATCGCTGAGTAAGAAGCCACCATTTTTCCCAGGACCCTTGTGCAATGATGCACTGACACTTTTCCTGGTTTTAGGAGGTTCCTGACTAGCTCGGATAACTCCCTGGCTTTCTCCTCCGGGAGAAACACCTTTTTCTGGACTGTGTCCAGAATCATCCCTAGGAACAGCAGACGTGTCGTCGGAGACAGCTGCGATTTTGGAATATTTAGAATCCACCCGTGCTGTCGTAGAACTACTTGAGATAGTGCTACTCCGACCTCCAACTGTTCTCTGGACCTTGCCCTTATCAGGAGATCGTCCAAGTAAGGGATAATTAAGACGCCTTTTCTTTGAAGAAGAATCATCATTTCGGCCATTACCTTGGTAAAGACCCGGGGTGCCGTGGACAATCCAAACGGCAGCGTCTGAAACTGATAGTGACAGTTTTGTACCACGAACCTGAGGTACCCTTGGTGAGAAGGGCAAATTGGGACATGGAGGTAAGCATCCTTGATGTCCAGGGACACCATATAGTCCCCTTCTTCCTGGTTCGCTATCACTGCTCTGAGTGACTCCATCTTGATTTGAACCTTTGTATGTAAGTGTTCAAATATTTCAGATTTAGAATAGGTCTCACCGAGCCGTCTGGCTTCAGTACCACAATATAGTGTGGAATAATACCCCTTTCCTTGTTGTAGGAGGGGTACTTTGATTATCACCTGCTGGGAATACAGCTTGTGAATTGTTTCCAATACTGCCTCCCTGTCGGAGGGAGACGTTGGTAAAGCAAACTTCAGGAACCTGCGAGGGGGAGACGTCTCGAATTTCCAATCTGTACCCCTGGGATACTACTTGTAGGATCCAGGGGTCCACTTGCGAGTGAGCCCACTGCGTGCTGAAACTCTTGAGACGACCCCCCACCGCACCTGTTTGTACGGCCCCAGCGTCATGCTGAGGACTTGGCAGAAGCGGTGGAAGGCTTCTGTTCCTGGGAATGGGCTGCCTGCTGCAGTCTTCTTCCCTTACCTCTATCCCTGGGCAGATATGACTGGCCTTTTGCCCGCTTGCCCTTATGGGGACGAAAGGACTGAGGCTGAAAAGACGATGTCTTTTTCTGCTGAGATGTGACTTGGGGTAAAAAAGGTGGATTTTCCAGCTGTTGCCGTGGCCACCAGGTCCGATGGACCGACCCCAAATAACTCCTCCCCTTTATACGGCAATACTTCCATGTGCCGTTTGGAATCTGCATCACCTGACCACTGTCGTGTCCATAAACATCTTCTGGCAGATATGGACATCGCACTTACTCTTGATGCCAGAGTGCAAATATCCCTCTGTGCATCTCGCATATATAGAAATGCATCCTTTAAATGCTCTATAGTCAATAAAATACTGTCCCTGTCAAGGGTATCAATATTTCCAGTCAGGGAATCCGACCAAGCCACCCCAGCGCTGCCCATCCAGGCTGAGGCGATCGCTGGTCGCAGTATAACACCAGTATGTGTGTATATACTTTTTAGGATATTTTCCAGCCTCCTATCAGTTGGCTCCTTAAGGGCGGCCGTATCTGGAGACGGTAACGCCACTTGTTTTGATAAGCGTGTGAGCGCCTTATCCACCCTAAGGGGTGTTTCCCAACGCGCCATAACTTCTGGCGGGAAAGGGTATACCGCCAATAATTTTCTATCGGGGGAAACCCACGCATCATCACACACTTCATTTAATTTATCTGATTCAGGAAAAACCACATGTAGTTTTTTCACACTCCACATAATACCCTTTTTTGTGGTACTTGTAGTATCAGAATTATGTAACATCTCCTTCATTGCCCTTAACAAGTAACGTGTGGCCCTAAAGGAAAATACGTTTGTTTCTTCACCGTCGACACTGGAGTCAGTGTCCGTGTCTGTGTCTGTGTCGACCGACTGAGGTAAAAGGACGTTTTAACGCCCCTGACGGTGTTTGAGACGCCTGGACAGGTACTAATTGGTTTGCCGGCCGTCTCATGTCGTCAACCGACCTTGCAGCGTGTTGACATTATCACGTAATTCCTTAAATAAGCCATCCATTCCGGTGTCGACTCCCTAGAGAGTGACATCACCATTACAGGCAATTGCTCCGCCTCCTCACCAACATCGTCCTCATACATGTCGACACACACGTACCGACACACAGCACACACACAGGGAATGCTCTGATAGAGGACAGGACCCCACTAGCCCTTTGGGGAGACAGAGGGAGAGTTTGCCAGCACACACCAAAAACGCTATAATTATACAGGGACAACCTTTATATAAGTGTTTTTCCCTTATAGCATTTTAATATATATAGTCATATCGCCAAATAAGTGCCCCCCCTCTCTGTTTTAACCCTGTTTCTGTAGTGCAGTGCAGGGGAGAGCCTGGGAGCCTTCCCACCAGCATTTCTGTGAGGGAAAATGGCGCTGTGTGCTGAGGAGAATAGGCCCCGCCCCCTTTTCGGCGGGCTTCTTCTCCCGTTTTTCTGAGACCTGGCAGGGGTTAAATACATCCATATAGCCCCCAGGGGCTATATGTGATGTATTTTTAGCCAGAATAAGGTACTATCATTGCTGCCCAGGGCGCACCCCCCAGCGCCCTGCACCCTCAGTGACCGCTGCTATGAAGTGTGCTGACAACAATGGCGCACAGCTGCAGTGCTGTGCGCTACCTTATGAAGACTGAAAAGTCTTCTGCCGCCGGTTTCTGGACCTCTTCACTTTTCGGCATCTGCAAGGGGTTCGGCGGCGCGGCTCCAGGACGAACCCCAGGGTGAGACCTGTGTTCCGACTCCCTCTGGAGCTAATGGTGTCCAGTAGCCTAAGAAGCCAATCCATCCTGCACGCAGGTGAGTTCACTTCTCTCCCCTAAGTCCCTCGATGCAGTGAGCCTGTTGCCAGCAGGACTCACTGAAAATAAAAAAACCTAACAAAACTTTTACTCTAAGCAGCTCTTTAGGAGAGCCACCTAGATTGCACCCTTCTCGGCCGGGCACAAAAATCTAACTGAGGCTTGGAGGAGGGTCATAGGGGGAGGAGCCAGTGCACACCACCTGATCCTAAAGCTTTTACTTTTGTGCCCTGTCTCCTGCGGAGCCGCTATTCCCCATGGTCCTGACGGAGTCCCCAGCATCCACTTAGGACGTCAGAGAAAAATTACTATCTTTGGATTTAAACTGTGGCTGGAAGTCATCATAGACACTGTTCATGTGGTTGATAAAACATTTGATGTTCAAATTAGTGGAAACCGGATCAAAATTCGAAGGTTTGTGTAGAGGAATGTCACGAACCAATGTACCGGCTGAAGGAACACTTTGGAGATGATGCATCTACATTGGTTCGTGACATTCCTCTACACAAACCTTCGAATTTTGATCCGGTTTCCACTAATTTGAACATCAAATGTTTTATCAACCACATGAACAGTGTCTATGATGACTTCCAGCCACAGCTTAAATCCAAAGATAGTAATTTATCTTCTTTGGAATACACAGCATTGAACAACCTCGCCAAGTATAAGGACATCGTCATCCGCCCGGCGGATAAGGGCGGAGGTATAGTGGTTCAAGACCTACTGGCGTATAAATCAGAGATCTACAGCCAATTGGCGGACGCAGCTACCTATCAACTGTTGCCTACAGATCCAACGGCAGTTTATAAAACAAAAATTGATGATATCCTGGATGAGGCTGTCAAGGAGAACATCATCAATTCCAAGACCAAAGAATTACTTACAGAGGATTGGCCGGTAATACCCGTTTTATACACCATTCCCAAACTTCACAAGAATCCAACATGCCCCCCCCGGTAGGCCTATTATTGCAGCCCGGGATTCTCTTTTCTATAATATATCCAAATTCTTGGATTTTTACCTACAACCCATTGTACAAGATCAGCCAGTATGTTTAAAGGACACGACTGCATTTTTGGTAGAGATTGAAAAATTATCTCCTTTACCAGATAAATATCTGATGTGCACGATAGATGTGATAAGCCTATATACCAACATCCCCCATCGTAGAGGTATTGAGGCTGTCAGGCGTTGCATCACAAGTACCCAGAAATATTCTGGTCCAGATGCAGATTTCTTTATTCAGCTCTTAGAGCTGACCCTGACCCACAACTATTTTTTGTTTGACGGGAAGATGTATAGGCAAAGCTCGGGCTGCGCGATGGGGTCTTGCGTAGCTCCGAGCTTTGCCAACATCTTTATGCGTGAAGTTGAAAATGACCTTTTTTTGTTTAATCCCAAGGTATCGGATAACATTAAGGCATATTATAGATACATAGATGACATCTTTGTGTTGTGGTCAGGCACTGAAGAAAGCTTCCAGCAAGCTATGCAAGATATTAACATCCGTGATACTTCCATCAAGTTCACTTTTTCATCCAGTTTTGAAGAAATTCATTTCCTAGATGTGTCTGTCAGACAAGATACTTCTCATCAATTACACACTTCCCTTTTTGTAAAGGACACTGATAGCTATTAGCATGCAAAGTTGTATTTCTATCATCCTCCGGCTCTCAAATGGGGATTACCCTATTCGCAATTCATTAGGATCAAGCGTATTTGCAGTGATCCATTGGAAGCGATTAAACAAATGGACATCATGACCTGCAAATTCATTCTCAGAGGTTACAAATTAAAACATTTAAGGAAAGCTAAAGAAAGAGCGCTAATGCAGGATCGCTCAAGTCTATTATTAAAATCTCATTCCGCACAGAAGACCAACTGTATAGTATGGCCACAGGATTATTCCACATCAAATACGGAGGTCATGCGTAAGTAAAGCAAGACAGATATGGCCGATTGTCACCCAAGATAAACAACTAAGAGCCCTTAAGGACACCTCCATTCTGCCCTCCTATCGTCGGGGGCGGAATATTAAAGATGCAGTGGTACATAATGACATCACCAACTTTAAATCTCCGCCGGCTACACATTTTTTAACCCGGAAACCGGGCAACTTTAAGTGTCTCGGCTGCACAACATGTAGCAGCCTGGAACCAGGTGCCACCTTTTACCATCCAAGGTCGGGCAAGGAATTCAAGATCAAGCAATCATTCACATGCTCCAGTCGGTATGTGATTTACTATATCAAGTGCCCTTGTGGTCTCCTATACATCGGAAAGACCATCCGACAATTCAAGGAAAGAATTGCCCTACACCGATCTAGTATAAGAGCAGCCATAGAAGGTCGAGGGGGAGATCAACCGGTGGCCCGACATTTCAAAGAATTCAACCACAGCATCTCTTCTATTCGATATAAAATTATAGACAGGGTGCCAGAGTCTTCAAGAGGGGGCAACAGAGGCCGTATTCTACTGCAAAAGGAGGCTCGGTGGATCCATACTTTACAGACTGTGAAACCTCTGGGACTCAATGACTTATTATCTTATACCTGTTTTTTATGATTTAAACAGATAGATATATCTAGTATACTTCAGGGAGATAATATGGTCGGATGTTCATGGTTTAGTATATTTAATAGCCATTGATTATATTCAGTACAGTTTGCCATTTGTTGTTGTTTAATTGGTGAGGGTATGCCCCCTGCTTAACGATTCATACATATGAACTATGAACTCATGGTTCCTCTTATAGTATAAAGCATTGAGTTCCCATTATGCAGAGGGTATTTGTCCTCCCTACATACCAGTAAGTGATTTGCACAGCAAACTTCATATTACTAATTGGATATCCATTACGTTCTCCTACAGCCGATTCTGGTTTCCATGGTGATGGGTCACTATTTTACATTCCGGCCACGCCCCCCTCTGACGCCGGGTCGCCGGCGCTGGCCAGCGCCAATGACGTCATCGGGTCTCTGCGGGCACCGTGGACGGACTACACACGCGGTGTTTGGTAATGTATAAATGTTCTTATTCTGTAATTACATGGTTGTCTTGATAAAAGGGGTAACACCCTGAAACGTTGGCATCAAACCGTGTTGTTTGCATGTTTTATAACAAGTCTCTGTGAGTGCCAGCTCATTTCCATGCTATATATATATATATATATATATATATATATATATATATATATATATATATATATATATATATAATGTGTGTGTGTAAAAAATAGAAGTAATCAGCGCCTAATGATGCCTACAATATGACGGTGGGGACATAGAATGATATTTAGTAAAAAAAATGGGACAAGCACTTATCTCAGATAGGAATCTTCGGTCCTCAGACCAATATCATCACAGTAATATGCAAAAGAGAAAAAGAAACAACCAATAGTGTGTACCGCTTAAACCTATATGTACTTATAGCATTTTTCTACTTAGTGAGTGTTAATTGTAAATGCTCCCAGGATATCACACTCCACAATAGCGTAGTAGAAAGATAATTTTTCACATTTAATTAAGTACATCCACGGTTTAAAACGAGCAGGTATCGCACGTACAAGAAACAAATGATATAAAAGCTTATCTGTCCGTCCACCTTGATGAAGTCCTTTGCATTGGGACGAAACGCGTCGGGAGTTACCCTGGACCCTCTTTTGATGGACAGATAAGCTTTTATATCTATTGTTTCTTGTACGTGTGATACCTGCTCGTTTTAAACCGTGGTTTAATTTATGTACTAAAGTAAATGTGAAGGGAGATATCCTGGACCCTATTTTGATGGACAGATAAGCTTTTATATCATTTGTTTCTTGTACGTGCGATACCTGCTCGTTTTAAACCGTGGATGTACTTAATTAAATGTGAAAAATTATCTTTCTACTACGCTATTGTGGAGTGTGATATCCTGGGAGCATTTCCAAATAACACTCACTAAGTAGAAAAATGCTATAAGTACATATAGGTTTAAACGGTACACACTATTGGTTGTTTCTTTTTCTCTTTTGGATATTACTGTGATGATATTGGTCTGAGGACCGAAGATTCCTATCTGAGATAAGTGCTTGTCCCATTTTTTTTACTTAATATCATTCTATGTCCCCACCGTCATTTTCTAGGCATTATTAGGCGCTGATTACTTCTGTTTTTTACACATTCTAATCGCCATAATTTATCAGCTGCCACCCACGTTTGTGAGGAATGCATGTGAAAATATTTTAATTATAAGAAAATATTTTACTACAGATTATATTTGATCCACATGAGCGCACACTTACACATTTTGACTATATATATATATATATATATATATATATATAATGTATGAATGTGTGCTTATTTTTTTAGAGTCTGTTATTTTTTTTTAATAGTACAAATATATTGGCAGCTGCCAAACTGCTAAATGGTTCCTATACACACCTCTGGCCACTCAGTCTGAGCATCCAGGTATATACAATTTGATCTTGAGTGTCGGCTACTGCCAGTTACCCACATAGCAAATCAAGATGTAATTTTGTTTTTGCTAAATTTTATTTAAAGAACATTCAATTTGTGAACAAGGCTTCCCACGGTCTAGGTGTCTTGGGGCTATTTTCCTCAGGCAAGTTACTAGTTTGAAAACTATTCAGAAGGGGAAACCAGGTATCAGATTAAACTTTCAGTGGGGCACATTTTCCACCTCCCAGGAACAATTTAGATGGGATGAGAATTCTGACCGTTAGGATTCTGTGCTCCGGGATATCAGGACAAACCCCTGCTTGGCAAGACTGAGGCCTGTTAGTGCTAGTGATTTCTGTCCTCTTGTGACCCATATAAACCTGCCCAATAACAACACACCAATTGTAAAATATAGGCTGCATAATCAGCGCATGGACAGCTTTGTTTACTATTGTCTTAACTATCCCTGTCACCATTTTTGCTGGAAAGTATGGCGACATGCACCATATAGAGCATTTGTCACGATACATACAGCATGTTAAATGGTTCTGACTTTATTTCTAGGTACTTGAAGCAAGTGCTGAAAATGAAGTTCACAAGAGAGTCACATACCAGGAAACTGAATAAGTTGTTAAGCTACAATCTCCCCAAAGAAATGACAGGTCTGAAGTAAGTTACATTACAGGTAACCATTCGATTAAAAGGGCTTGCACTGAATTTCATGTTTGTACATGTGTTAGAGATTGAAACCAAACTTAACCTGTGCAGGTAAAGAACGACTGCTTTGTAATGACTCTGGGGGGATGTAATAGGACTCTTCGTTTAAATAAAGAGGAGTTGACTTTAACGTTTAAGTTCCTGATTGATTAATTTTGAGAATAGTTTTGAATTATTGTAATGTACTGTTATAAGTATGTTATTAAAAGCTTGAATTTTTTTGTTTTAGGGCTCTATTGGAAACAACCCCATCACCTGTTGTTTTTTGTCACAATGACTGCCAGGAAGGTAAGGCTTGAAGTATCTGATTTCCTGATGGTGTCCTTTGGCTGTGCAATGGGGCACTGCACGGTTTTGTTACTACAGTTGCTGCTATTGAAATTAGAACCCAGCATTGACCATTGGGATATGTTACTGTAAAAGAGAGAGAATGGTCTAGGCATTGGCATAGCAGTATAAAATCAAGCACTATTAACCTCCAGTGTCGTTCAGCCTTGTAACTGTTAATAGTAATGTCGGTGTCAATAAAACCTTGAACATCTTCTTTTGGACTTGCAGGAAACATTCTATTACTGGATGGAAGAGAGAATTCTGAAAAGCAGAAGCTTATGCTGATAGACTTTGAATACAGCAGTTACAATTATAGGTATGAGATGATGCTTCTAGACTGCTGCTACTAGGACAATACCGTCTATTACTGGTGACTATCTGAATGAAGATCAGACTTGGGAATCCTCGGCACTGATTCCATCACTTACTAGTATTAACATACCTACCAAGTCATTTAACAAATACAGTACTCCCCCCTATTCCCATGGAAAATTTGTCTCCGAAAGATGTGTTGCCGAAAGAGTGTGACTCCATCTTAAGTCTAAATCTTTTCTTCTCAGGGCTGTGTTCTCAGCCCTTTTTTCTCTGACGTCCTAGTGGATGCTGGGACTCCGTCAGGACCATGGGGATTAGCGGCTCCGCAGGAGACAGGGCACAAAAATAAAAGCTTTAGGACTAGGTGGTGTGCACTGGCTCCTCCCCCTATGACCCTCCTCCAAGCCTCAGTTAGGCTTTTGTGCCCGTCCGAGCAGGGTGCAATCTAGGTGGCTCTCCTAAAGAGCTGCTTAGAAAAGTTATTAGGTTTTTTATTTTCAGTGAGTCCTGCTGGCAACAGGCTCACTGCAACGAGGGACTTAGGGGAGAAGAAGTGAACTCACCTGCGTGCAGGATGGATTGGCTTTTTAGGCTACTGGACACCATTAGCTCCAGAGGGATCGAACACAGGCCCAGCCATGGAGTCCGGAGCCGCGCCGCCGACCCCCTTGCAGATGCCGAAAAGTGAAGAGGTCCAGAAACCGGCGGCAGAAGACTTTTCAGTCTTCATGAGGTAGCGCACAGCACTGCAGCTGTGCGCCATTGTTGTCAGCACGCTTCACACCAGCGGTCACTGAGGGTGCAGGGCGCTGGGGGGGGGGCGCCCTGGGCAGCAATGATAATACCTTGTTCTGGCTAAAAATACATCACATATAGCCCCTGGGGCTATATGGATGTATTTAACCCCTGCCAGGTCTCACAAACACCGGGAGAAGAGCCCGCCGAAATAGGGGGCGGGGCCTATCTCCTCAGCACACAGCGCCATTTTCCTGCACAGCTCCGCTGCGAGGAAGGCTCCCAGGACTCTCCACTGCACTACAGAAACAGGGTAAAAAAACAGAGAGGGGGGGCACTTTTTTGGCGATATTGATATATTAAGCTGCTATAAAGGAAACAACACTTCTGTAGGGTTGTTCCTATATATTTATAGCGCTTGGGTGTGTGCTGGCAAACTCTCCCTCTGTCTCCCCAAAGGGCTAGTGGGGGTCCTGTCTTCGATAAGAGCATTCCCTGTGTGTCTGCTGTGTGTCGGTACGTGTGTGTCGACATGTATGAGGACGATGTTGGTGTGGAGGCGGAGCAATTGCCGGTAATGGTGATGTCACCCCCTAGGGAGTCGACACCGGAATGGATGGCTTTGTTTATGGAATTACGTGATAATGTCAGCACGTTACAAAAATCAGTTGACGACATGAGACGGCCGGCAAACCAGTTAGTACCTGTCCAGGCGTCTCAGACACCGTCAGGGGCTGTAAAACGCCCTTTACCTCAGTCGGTCGACACAGACCCAGACACGGACACCGAATCTAGTGTCGACGGTGAGGAAACAAACGTATTTTCCAGTAGGGCCACACGTTATATGATCACGGCAATGAAGGAGGCTTTGCATATCTCTGATACTGCAAGTACCACAAAAAGGGGTATTATGTGGGGTCTGAAAAAACTACCTGTAGTTTTTCCTGAATCAGAGGAATTGAATGAAGTGTGTGATGAAGCGTGGGTTAACCCCGATAGAAAACTGCTAATTTCAAAGAAGTTATTGGCATTATATCCTTTCCCGCCAGAGGTTAGGGCGCGCTGGGAAACACCCCCTAGGGTGGATAAGGCACTCACACGCTTATCAAAACAAGTGGCGTTACCGTCTCCTGAAACGGCCGCCCTCAAGGATCCAGCTGATAGGAGGCTGGAAACTACCCTAAAAAGTATATACACTCATACTGGTGTTATACTGCGACCAGCCATCGCCTCTGCATGGATGTGCAGTGCTGGGGTGGTTTGGTCGGATTCCCTGACTGAAAATATTGATACCCTGGATAGGGACAGTATTTTATTGACTATAGAGCAATTAAAGGATGCTTTTCTTTATATGCGAGATGCTCAGAGGGATATTTGCACTCTGGCATCGAGAGTAAGTGCGATGTCCATATCTGCCAGAAGAAGTTTATGGACGCGACAGTGGTCAGGTGATGCGGATTCCAAACGGCATATGGAAGTATTGCCGTATAAAGGGGAGGAATTATTTGGGGTCGGTCTATCGGATTTGGTGGCCACGGCAACAGCCGGGAAATCCACCTTTTTACCTCAGGTCCCCTCCCAACAGAAAAAGACACCGTCTTTTCAGCCGCAGTCCTTTCGTTCCTATAAGAACAAGCGGGCAAAAGGACAGTCATATCTGCCCCGAGGCAAAGGAAAAGGGTAAGAGAGTGCACCAAGCAGCTCCCTCCCAGGAACAGAAGCCCTCCCCGGCTTCTGCAAAGCCCTCAGCATGACGTTGGGGCTTTACAAGCGGACTCAGGGGCGGTGGGGGGTCGACTCAAGAATTTCAGCGCACAGTGGGCTCACTCACAGGTGGACCCCTGGATCCTGCAGGTAGTATCTCAGGGTTACAGGTTGGAATTCGAGAAGTCTCCCCCTCGCCGGTTCCTAAAGTCTGCTCTGCCAACGTCTCCCTTAGACAGGGCGACGGTATTGGAAGCCATTCACAAGCTGTATTCTCAGCAGGTGATAGTCAAGGTACCCCTCCTACAACAGGGAAAGGGGTATTATTCCACACTATTTGTGGTACCGAAGCCGGACGGCTCGGTAAGACCTATTCTAAATCTGAAATCTTTGAACCTCTACATACAAAAAGTCAAGTTCAAGATGGAGTCACTCAGAGCAGTGATAGCGAATCTGGAAGAAGGGGACTTTATGGTGTCCCTGGACATCAAGGATGCTTACCTGCATGTCCCAATTTGCCCTTCACATCAAGGGTACCTCAGGTTCGTGGTGCAAAACTGTCATTATCAGTTTCAGACGCTGCCGTTTGGATTGTCCACGGCACCTCGGGTCTTTACCAAGGTAATGGCCGAAATGATGTTTCTTCTGCGAAGAAAAGGCGTATTAATTATCCCTTACTTGGACGATCTCCTGATAAGGGCAAGGTCCAGAGAACAGCTGGGGGACGTAGTAGCACTAACCCAAGTAGTGCTGCAACAGCACGGGTGGATTCTGAATTTTCCAAAATCTCAATTGACCCCGACGACACGTCTGCTGTTCCTGGGAATGATTCTGGACACGGTTCAGAAAAAGGTGTTTCTTCCGGAGGAGAAAGCCAGGGAGTTATCCGAACTTGTCAGGAACCTCCTAAAACCAGGAAAAGTGTCTGTGCATCAATGCACAAGAGTCCTGGGAAAAATGGTGGCTTCTTACGAAGCGATTCCATTCGGCAGATTCCACGCACGAACTTTTCAGTGGGATCTGCTGGACAAATGGTCCGGATCGCATCTGCAGATGCATCAGCGGATAACTTTGTCTCCACGGACAAGGGTGTCTCTTCTGTGGTGGTTGCAGAGTGCTCATCTGTTAGAGGGCCGCAGATTCGGCATACAGGACTGGGTCCTGGTGACCACGGATGCCAGTCTGAGAGGCTGGGGAGCGGTCACACAGGGAAGAAACTTCCAGGGAGTGTGGTCAAGCCTGGAGATGTCTCTTCACATAAATATACTGGAGCTAAGAGCGATTTACAATGCTCTAAGCCTGGCAAAACCCCTGCTTCAGGGTCAGCCGGTGTTGATCCAGTCGGACAACATCACGGCAGTCGCCCACGTAAACAGACAGGGCGGCACAAGAAGCAGGAGGGCAATGGCAGAAGCTGCAAGGATTCTTCGCTGGGCGGAAGATCATGTGATAGCACTGTCAGCAGTGTTCATTCCGGGAGTGGACAACTGGGAAGCGGACTTCCTCAGCAGACACGATCTACACCCGGGAGAGTGGGGACTTCATCCAGAAGTCTTCCACATGATTGTGAACCGTTGGGAAAAACCAAAGGTGGATATGATGGCGTCCCGCCTCAACAAAAAACTGTACAGGTATTGCGCCAGGTCAAGAGACCCTCAGGCAATAGCTGTGGACGCTCTGGTAACACCGTGGGTGTTCCAGTCAGTGTATGTGTTTCCTCCTCTGCCTCTCATACCAAAAGTACTGAGAATTATACGGCAAAGGGGAGTAAGAACGATACTCGTGGCTCCGGATTGGCCAAGAAGAACTTGGTACCCGGAACTTCAGGAGATGCTCACGGAAGATCCGTGGTCTCTACCTCTAAGACGGGACCTGCTTCAGCAGGGACCGTGTCTATTCCAAGACTTACCGCGGCTGCGTTTGACGGCATGGCGGTTGAACGCCGAATTCTAAGGGAAAAAGGCATTCCGGAAGAGGTCATCCCTACCCTGGTAAAAGCCAGGAAGGAGGTGACTGCACAACATTATCACCGCATTTGGAGAAAATATGTTGCGTGGTGTGAGGCCAGGAAGGCCCCGACGGAGGAATTTCAACTGGGTCGATTCCTACATTTCCTGCAAACAGGATTGTCTATGGGCCTCAAATTAGGGTCCATTAAGGTTCAAATTTCGGCCCTGTCGATTTTCTTCCAGAAAGAATTGGCTTCAGTTCCTGAAGTCCAGACTTTTGTAAAAGGAGTACTACATATACAGCCCCCGGTTGTGCCCCCAGTGGCTCCGTGGGATCTTAATGTAGTTTTGGATTTTCTCAAATCCCATTGGTTTGAGCCACTCAAATCGGTGGATTTGAAATATCTTACATGGAAAGTAACCATGCTACTGGCCCTGGCTTCAGCCAGGAGAGTGTCAGAATTGGCGGCTTTATCGTATAAAAGCCCATATCTGATTTTCCATTCGGACAGGGCAGAACTGCGGACGCGTCCTCAGTTTCTGCCTAAGGTGGTTTCAGCGTTTCACCTGAACCAGCCTATTGTGGTGCCTGCGGTTACTAGCGATTTGGAGGATTCCAAGTTGCTGGACGTTGTCAGGGCATTGAAAA
This sequence comes from Pseudophryne corroboree, assembly GCF_028390025.1. NCBI lineage: Eukaryota > Metazoa > Chordata > Amphibia > Anura > Myobatrachidae > Pseudophryne > Pseudophryne corroboree. The sequence goes on along the minus strand of NC_086454.1, from coordinate 164,453,021 downwards.
TATATATTTCAAGGACGGCTGGAGTCAGAAAATCTGACTCGCTGTTTATACTGTATGCACCCAACAAGCTGGGTGCTCCTGCTTCTAAGCAGACGATTGCTCGTTGGATTTGTAGCACAATTCAACTTGCACATTCTGTGGCAGGCCTGCCACAGCCTAAATCTATCAAGGCCCATTCCACAAGGAAGGTGGGCTCATCTTGGGCGGCTGCCCGAGGGGTCTCGGCATTACAACTCTGCCGAGCAGCTACGTGGTCGGGGGAGAACACGTTTGTAAAATTCTACAAATTTGTTACCCTGGCTAAAGAGGACCTGGAGTTCTCTCATTCGGTGCTGCAGAGTCATCCGCACTCTCCCGCCCGTTTGGGAGCTTTGGTATAATCCCCATGGTCCTGACGGAGTCCCAGCATCCACTAGGACGTCAGAGAAAATAAGATTTTACTTACCGATAAATCTATTTCTCGTAGTCCGTAGTGGATGCTGGGCGCCCATCCCAAGTGCGGATTGTCTGCAATACTTGTACATAGTTATTGTTACAAAAAAATCGGGTTGTTATTGTTGTGAGCCGTCTGTTCAGAGGCTCCTACGTTTGTCATACTGTTAACTGGGTTCAGATCACAAGTTATACGGTGTGATTGGTGTGGCTGGTATGAGTCTTACCCGGGATTCAAAATCCTTCCTTATTGTGTACGCTCGTCCGGGCACAGTATCCTAACTGAGGCTTGGAGGAGGGTCATAGGGGGAGGAGCCAGTGCACACCACCTAGTCCTAAAGCTTTTATTTTTGTGCCCTGTCTCCTGCGGAGCCGCTAATCCCCATGGTCCTGACGGAGTCCCAGCATCCACTACGGACTACGAGAAATAGATTTATCGGTAAGTAAAATCTTATTTTTTTCTCTGACGTCCTAGTGGATGCTGGGGACTCAGTAAGGACCATGGGGAATAGACGGCTCCGCAGGAGACTGGGCACATCTAAGAAAGATTTAGGACTATCTGGTGTGCACTGGCTCCTCCCCCTATGACCCTCCTCCAAGCCTCAGTTAGATTTCTGTGCCCGGCTGAGCTGGATGCACACTAGGGGCTCTCCTGAGCTCCTAGAAGAAAGTATAGTTTAGGTTTTTTATTTTCAGTGAGACCTGCTGGCAACAGGCTCACTGCAACGAGGGACTAAGGGGAGAAGAAGCGAACCTACCTAAGTGGTGGTAGCTTGGGCTTCTTAGGCTACTGGACACCATTAGCTCCAGAGGGATCGAACACAGGACCCGACCTCGTCGTCCGTTCCCGGAGCCGCGCCGCCGTCCCCCTTACAGAGCCAGAAACAAGAAGGTGGTCCGGAAAATCGGCGGCTGAAGACTTCTGTCTTCTCCAAGGTAGCGCACAGCACTGCAGCTGTGCGCCATTGCTCCTCATGCACACCACACACTGCGGTCACTGATGGGTGCAGGGCGCTGGGGGGGGGGGGGGGGGGGGGCTCCCTGAGCAGCAATAATAACACCTTGGCTGGCAAAACTAACACCATATATAGCCCCAGAGGCTATATAGGTGTATATTAACCCCTGCCAGAAACGATAAAATAGCGGGAGAAAGCCAGCCGAAAAAGGGGCGGAGCCAACTCCCTCAGCACACTGGCGCCATTATTCCCTCACAGCTTCGCTGGAAGGAAGCTCCCTGGCTCTCCCCTGCAGTCCTGCACTACAGAAAGGGTAAAAAAGAGAGGGGGGGGGGCACAATTTAGGCGCAGTATATATATATTATAGGCAGCTATAGGGGAAAACACTCTGTATAGTGATATCCTTGTGTTATATAGCGCCCTGGTGTGTGCTGGCATACTCTCCCTCTGTCTCCCCAAAGTGCTTTGTGGGGTCCTGTCCTCTGTAAGAGCATTCCCTGTGTGTCTGCTGTGTGTCGGTACTGCTGTGTCGACATGTATGATGAGGATAATGATGTGGAGGCGGAGCAAATGCCTGTGAATGTGATGTCACCCCCTGCGGGGTCGACACCAGTGTGGATGGACTTATGGAAGGAATTACGTAACAGTGTCAGCTCCTTACATAAAAGGTTTGACGACATAGGACAGCCGGCTACTCAGCTTGTGCCTGTCCAAGCGTCTCAAATGTCATCAGGGGCTATAAAACGCCCGCTACCTCAGATGACAGATACAGATGTCGACACGGATACCGACTCCAGTGTCGACGATGATGAGACGAGTGTACCCTCCAATAGATCCACCCGTTATATGATTGAGGCTATGAAAAATGTTTTACACATTTCTGATGATACCGCAGGTACCACAAAAAAAAAAAGGGTATTCTGTTTGGTGAGAAAAAACTACCAGTAGTTTTTCTTGCATCTGACGAATTAAATGAGGTGTGTGAGGAAGCGTGGACTTCCCCAGATAAGAAATTGATCATTTCTAAACGGTTAATGGCTGCGTACCCTTTCCCGCCAGAGGATAGGTCACGCTGGGAAACACCCCCTAGGGTAGATAAAGCATTGACACGCTTATCAAAGAAGGTGGCACTACCGTCTCCGGATACGGCCGCCCTAAAAGAACCTGCTGATAGACAGCTGGAAAGTACCCTAAAAGCTATATACACACACACTGGCATTATATTGAGACCCGCTATTGCATCAGCTTGGATGTGCAGTGCTGCTGCTGCGTTGTCAGACTCCCTGTCGGCACAGCTAGTTCCCAGGAGCAGAAGTCCTCCCCTGCGTCCGGTAAGTCCACAGCATGACGCTGGGGCTGCTCAGGCGGAATCGGGAACGGTGGGGGCACGTCTCAGGTTTTTCAGCACATAGTGGGCTCTCTCACAAGTGGATCCCTGGGTCCTTCAAGTAGTATCTCAGGGGTACAGGCTGGAATTCGAGACGTCTCCCCCCCGCCGTTTCCTAAAATCTGCCTTGCCGGCAACTCCCTCTGCCAGGGAGGCAGTGTTGGTGGCTATTCAAAAACTGTATTCACAGAAAGTGATCGTCAAGGTACCCCTCCTTCAGCAAGGAAAGGGTTACTACTCCACAATGTTTGTGGTACCGAAACCGGACGGTTCGGTGAGACCCATCTTAAATTTAAAAACCTTGAACACTTATATCAAAAGGTTCAAGTTCAAGATGGAATCGCTCAGGGCGGTTATTGCGAGCCTGGAGGAGGGGGATTACATGGTATCCCTGGACATCAAGGATGCGTACCTGCATGTCCCCATTTACCCTCCGCACCAGGAGTACCTCAGATTTGTGGTACAGGACTGTCACTATCAGTTCCAGACGCTGCCGTTCGGGTTATCCACGGCACCGAGGGTCTTTACCAAGGTAATGGCCGAAATGATGATACTCCTTCGCAAGAAGGGAGTTTTAATTATCCCGTACTTGGACGATCTCTTGATAAAGGCGAGGTCCAAAGAACAGTTGATAGTGGGGGTGGCACTTTCTCAGGAAGTGCTACAACAGCACGGCTGGATTCTAAACATTCCAAAGTTACAGCTGGTCCCGACGACACGTCTTCTGTTCCTGGGAATGATTCTGGACACAGACCAGAAAAGAGTGTTTCTTCCACTGGAAAAAGCCGAGGAATTGTCATCTCTGGTCGGAGACATCCTAAAACCAGGAAAAGTGTCGGTACATCAATGCACACGAGTCCTGGGAAAAATGGTAGCTTCGTACGAAGCAATTCCATTCGGAAGGTTCCACGCAAGGACGTTTCAGTGAGACCTGTTGGACAAATGGTCCGGGTCCCATCTCCAGATGCAACAGCGGATAACCCTATCAGCCAGAACCAGGGTGTCGCTGCTGTGGTGGCTGCAGAGGGCTCATCTACTAGAGGGCCGCAGATTCGGAATACAGGACTGGGTCCTGGTGACTACGGATGCCAGCCTTCGGGGCTGGGGGGCAGTCACAAAGGGAAGAAATTTCCAAGGACTGTGGTCAAATCAGGAGATTTCTCTTCACATAAATATCCTGGAGCTAAGGGCCATTTACAATACCCTAAGCCAGGCAAGACCCCTGCTTCAAAACCAGCCGGTACTGATCCAGTCAGACAACATCACGGCGGTCGCCCATGTAAACAGACAGGGCGGCACGAGAAGCAGGATGGCGATGGCAGAAGCCACAAGGATTCTCAGATGGGCAGAGAATCATGTGTTAGCACTGACGGCAGTGTTCATTCCGGGGCACGACCTCCACCCGGGAGAATGGGGACTTCATCCAGAAGTCTTCCAAATGCTGGTCAACCGGTGGGAAAAACCACAGGTAGACATGATGGCGTCCCGCCTCAACAAGAAGTTGAAAAGATATTGCGCCCGGTCAAGAGACCCTCAGGCGATAGCGGTGGACGCTCTAGTGACACCATGGGTGTACCAGTCGGTTTATGTGTTTCCTCCTCTACCTCTCATACCCAAGGTACTGAGAATAATAAGAAGGCGAGGAGTGAAAACCATACTCGTGGTTCCGGATTGGCCAAGAAGAGCTTGGTACCCGGAACTTCAAGAGATGCTTACAGAGGACCCTTGGCCTCTGCCGCTCAGACAAGACCTGCTGCAGCAGGGACCCTGTCTGTTCCAAGACTTACCGCGGCTGCGTTTGACGGCATGGCGGTTGAACACCGGATCCTGAAGGAAAAGGGTATTCCGGAGGAAGTCATCCCTACCCTGATCAAAGCCAGGAAGGATGTCACCGCAAGACATTATCACCGCATTTGGCGAAAATATGTTGCTTGGTGTGAGGCCATGAAGGCCCCGACGGAGGAATTTCAACTGGGTCGATTCCTGCACTTCCTGCAAGCAGGGGTGACGTTGGGCCTCAAATTGGGGTCCATAAAGGTCCAGATTTCGGCTCTGTCGATTTTCTTCCAAAAAGAACTGGTTTCACTGCCCGAAGTTCAGACTTTTGTCAAAGGAGTACTGCATATTCAGCCTCCTTTTGTGCCCCCAGTGGCACCTTGGGATCTCAATGTGGTTTTGGCATTCCTGAAATCACATTGGTTCGAACCACTTAAGACTGTGGATTTAAAATATCTCACGTGGAAAGTGGTCATGCTGTTGGCCTTGGCCAGGCGGGTTTCAGAATTGGCGGCTTTGTCTTGTAAAAGCCCTTATCTGATTTTCCATATGGATAGGGCAGAATTGAGGACTCGTCCTCAGTTTCTCCCAAAGGTGGTCTCAGCTTTTCACTTGAACCAACCTATTGTGGTGCCTGCGGCTACTAGGGACTTGGAGGATTCCAAGTTGCTGGACGTAGTCAGGGCCCTAAAAATTTATATTTCCAGGACGGCTGGAGTCAGAAAGACTGACTCGCTGTTTATCCTGTATGCACCCACCAAGCTGGGTGCTCCTGCTTCTAAGCAGTCTATTGCGCGCTGGATTTGTAGCACTATTCAGCTGGCGCATTCTGCGGTAGGCTTACCGCAGTGTAAATCTGTAAAAGCCCATTCCACACGGAAGGTGGGCTCATCTTGGGCGGCTGCCCGAGGGGTCTCGGCTTTACAACTTTGCCGAGCAGCTACTTGGTCGGGGGCAAACACGTTTGCAAAATTCTACAAATTTGATACCCTGGCTGAGGAGGACCTGGAATTCTCTCATTCGGTGCTGCAGAGTCATCCGCACTCTCCCGCCCGTTTGGGAGCTTTGGTATAATCCCCATGGTCCTTACGGAGTCCCCAGCATCCACTAGGACGTCAGAGAAAATAAGAATTTACTCATCGGTAATTCTATTTCTCGTAGTCCGTAGTGGATGCTGGGCGCCCATCCCAAGTGCGGATTGTCTGCAATACCTGTACATAGTTATTGTTACAAAAATCGGGTTTTGTTGTGAGCCATCTCTTCAGAGGCTCCATTTGTTATCATACTGTTATATGGTGTGATTGGTGTGGCTGGTATGAGTCTTACCCGGGATTCAAAAATCCTTCCTTATTGTGTCAGCTCTTCCGGGCACAGTTCCTAACTGAGGCTTGGAGGAGGGTCATAGGGGGAGGAGCCAGTGCACACCAGATAGTCCTAAATCTTTCTTAGATGTGCCCAGTCTCCTGCGGAGCCGTCTATTCCCTATGGTCCTTACGGAGTCCCCAGCATCCACTACGGACTACGAGAAATAGAATTACCGATGAGTAAATTCTTATTTTTTAATAGTCAGTGTTTACCCACGATTGTGTGTCGGCGGATACATCTGTAAAAATGATTGAATTTGCAGACAACATTGCTGTAGTGGGGTTAATTAATGATCATGATGAGTCCGCTTACAGGACAGAAGTTGAGAAATTAGCTGTTTGGAGTATTGAAAATCATTTATTCTTAAATGGTGGGAAGACCAAGGAACTAATTGTGGATTTTAGAAAGAGGGTTATCGCAGAAACCACCAGTGTTTATCCGCATTCAAGGTGTTGAAATGGTTGTAACATTCCGTTTTCGGGCCATTCAGGTCTCGTCTTGTTTTATATGGTCTACACACTTGAAGTTGATCATTAAAACAGCTCAGCAGTTACTTTTTTTCCTGCGACACTTAAGAGCCGCAGGTGTTAGTGTGCAGACCATGTTAAACTTCTACAGGTGCTCGATTGAGAGTATCCTAACTTATGGAATAGTTACATGGTATGCAGCTGCACTGCCAATGATCAGAGTGCTTTAGAGCAGATTAGTAGGACTGCTAGTAAAATCATTGGCATGCTGTTGCCTACCTTTTGTGAGCTTTTATAGTCTCGGGGGCTTAACGAAAGCTAGAAGTATCCTATCAGAACGTGGCCATCCTTTTACTGAGTGTTTTTGACAAGGTCACCATCCCAAAAGAGGTTTACCTTGCTAGCACACACAAGTCGCTTTAGAAATGGCTTTCTCCCATCTGCAGTATGGATGCTAACTGTGTGAGTGTATTATTTATATGTGTTTTTATGTATGTTATGATTTGTGTTGTCTGCTACTGGGTGCTATGTACTTTTGCAATTTTTGTTTGTCAAACTGATGACCATAAACGAAAACTTTAAAAACTTTGAACTAGACTAGTGATGGCTAACCTTGACACTCCAGCTGTTGTTGAACTACACATTCCAGCATGCCCTGCTACAGTTTTGCTATTTGGCCTTGCTAAAACTGATGCAGGGCATGCTGGGATGTGTAGTTCAACAACAGCTGGAGTGTCAAGGTTAGTAATCACTGAACTAGACTGGGGAAATAAAAGTACAAATCTGTTTTTATTGTATTTTTTTTTTTTTTTTTTAAATGTGATGTGCAACATCAGGAACTTCACTTGTAGATATTTTTCCTAAGTGTATTGGCTACTGATTCTGCAGGTTTACATGTGGTTTGGCGAACAGCTTGCCTGTGTGTAGACAAAGTCCATCTTCCTGAACTAGGTCAATCTGGAACCCTCTTTATTGAGATATTTGATCTGGTCATAACACACACATGTAATGTTCTAATGAATCAGAATGGAAGTGCATTAAACACACTGGCTTTGCAGTTGGATAAATGCACAGAGCTCCTTATATTGTGTACTATATATGAGGACTAGATATTGCTGTATTGAACAGTCCCTAAGAACCTTAACTGCACTTTACACGAAGGACCTTGTTGTGCTGGATATTTTATTGAGCAGGCTTCAGTGCTCTGATTGGTTAAGAAAGCACATATCATCTGAATAGGATTAAGAACTGCTGTGTTGCTGCGCACAGTAGGCTATAAAGCCAAAGGAGTGCATGCTAGCTCGTCACCTTTTGTGATTGCTGCAGCTGGTGACCTGTAGTAATTCTTATTTCACACTATACTGTGACCACAGAAGTAGATCTGAGCGGCATTATATTATGTAATATTGGCCCAGAACCGGTTTTATTAACCTGACTATTTTCGTCTGTCTAGGGGATTTGACATTGGGAATCATTTCTGTGAATGGACATACGACTACACCTGTGAGAAATTTCCATTCTTCAAAGCCAGTTTTTCAAATTATCCCTCAAAGAAACAACAGGTACAAATATGACGATATCTGAAACATGGTATAGAGGGGTAAGGGTTAGAAGCTTTCAGTTGTCATCTGCATATTCCAGTGTGTTCTAAGACCTGGGAAATGGGGGCACACTACATGTGATTGGGATTAGCAGGTTGGGGTCATAGCTTTTGGAAGTGGGTGGGTTTGTAAATAGTCTGTCCGCCACTGACAAATAACTTGGCGGTGTCTTGATTTCTAGCTTCATTTCATATCCAACTACATGGCGGAGTTTCAGCCTGGGTTTCAGAACATGAGCAATGAAGAGAGAAGTAAAGTTGAGCATGAAATTCTAACTGAAGTAAACAGGTGAGTGTGATAGTGGTTTGTTATTCTTGGAAGGAAAGACAAATCTTTAATGGTAGGGTAATCTCGCCGAGCTAACCATGGAATATTAGTAGTTATCCTGTTAGTGAGCATTTCATTTCAGTTGTAGCATTTCCTCCATGTTGGCAGCTTGTGGCTTCTTGTATTCCAAATATGAGCAGACTTCTCGAATTAGTCTCCTACCTGCTATAGACCTAAAGGTGCATACACACGGTGAGATCCTTGCTATGCCGAGTTTGACTATGCGATTTCCCTTGAACTCCCCCGGAGTCCAGATAGCACAGATTTTGACTATCTGTACTTTCGATTTTGTCTATGTATTATTTTGACTATACTTTGTACTAGATGGTCAAGACTGACTTGCCTGCACACAGTGCACAGTCTATCTAGCCATGCGATATCGACCCGCGGGAGTGCGCATTGGGATCGCAAGGTGGCTAACACCTAGCGATTTGCACTAACTTTCCTTGTGATTTTGATTATATAGTCAAAATCGAAAGGAGAAATCTCACCGCGTGTACACAGCTTTAGGCTAGAGAAAATGACGGAACTGAACAAACCAGTTAAAGGGGTTGTCCAGTTTTACCATCCCTCTTCCACTTAATTTTCTGCTCCTCTGTATAAATAAAAGTGAGAATTGTACAGGGGTCATCACTGCTACCTGAAATTAGGAGCTGGTTCCTGCCATCGTTACTGCGGATTCAGTTTAGCACCCCCTCCTCCCAGTGTAGCACCTCTGGGAATGTTTGCAGTTCATGTCTAGCCAAGTGTTCCATTGATTTAGTCTGCCCTGATTGAATCGGCATTGAAGACTGATTCCTCCCACTCTGTAAACTGCTTTGGCTACCATGTTTTACCTGAAGGCAAGAGTCTGAATGCTATAGAAGTTGTGTGTCCAGTGTAAATTGATAAATAAGGGGATGTTGCTGTGGGACTCTATAAACATTGGTTATCTAGAACAGTGGTTCCCAACCTCGGTCCTCAAGTACCCTCAACAGTTCATGTTTTCCAGGTATCCTCACAAGATTGCAAGTGAAATAATTTGATCCACCTGTGGGTCTTTTAAAATGTCAGTAATTAATACACCCGTTCAACTGCTAGGTGACCTGGAAAACATGAACTGTTGGGGGTACTTGAGGACCGAGGTTGGGAGCCACTGATCTAGAATCTTCAACCCCCTTTGCAGTTATAAAACCACCAATTTATTTACTTCTTCCTGGCACTAGCAGTGACACGCAACGGGATACACAGAACACTGTTTTACTGTCATGCATCTGCGACACCACTGTTAGCACAGTAATATTAGTGAATAACTGTCATATAAAAAATAGTTCTATAACTTGAGTTTCTGGTCTTTTTCTCTTAGGTTTGCACTTGCGTCACATTTCTTGTGGGGTCTTTGGGCTATTGTACAGGCAAAAATCTCCTCCATTGAGTTTGGCTATATGGTGAGCACCGTTTGACTTTTCTTTTAGGAAGAAAGCTTTACATTGCAGGTTCTGAAAACAACCGTTTTGTGGTTGTGGTGTTCAGCTCCTAGCGTGTGTGCCTGAGAGCTGCATGCTAGGAATTATAACTTGTTACCAGTGACTACAGGTTGAGTATCCCATATCCAAATATTCCGAAATACGGACTTTTTTGAGTGAGATAGTGAAACCTTTGTTTTCTGATGGCTCAATGTACGCAAACTTTGTTTAATACACCAAGTTATTAAAAACATTGTATTAAATGACCTTCAGGCTGTGTGTATAACGTGTATATGAAACATAAATGAATTGTGTGAATGTACACACACTTTGTTTAATGTACAAAGTTATAAAAAATATTGGCTAAAATTACCTTCAGGCTGTGTGTATAAGGTGTATGTGTAACATAAATGCATTATGTGCCTAGATTTAGGTCCCATCACCATGATATCTCATTATGGTATGCAATTATTCCAAAATACGGAAAAATCCGATAACCAAAATACCTCTGGTCCCAAGCATTTTGGATAAGGGATACTCAACCTGTATAAGGTTTTGCTTTACTTAAATCCAAAAATAATATTTTTAGCTGCATGGTGTTAGTGTAAAAGCTCAACAAATAATTCTTGAACTATGTAGCGTTGTCCAATAATGATTGAGAACCAAGAGCGCTCTAATGATAACTTGAGACTTAACGTTTGTTTCGCTTTCTCTTTTAGGAATACGCAGTGTCTAGATTTGATGCTTATTTCCAACAGAAGAGGAAGTTAGGATTGTGATTCCTCCCTACATGGACAATGACATGAAAAATATCCCAGCTTTTAAGCTTTTTGTTTTTCTCTCTACGTATACAATACAGTGTTCTTTGGGCCATTACTGTCATGTATGAATGTAATATTGCTGTGAAACGTCGCTCAGTTTACAGATTCTAAATGTCCATAAACCAGTATAAATAACTTTGTTTCTCTAACGTCCTAGTGGATGCTGGGAACTCCGTAAGGACCATGGGGAATAGCGGGCTCCGAAGGAGGCTGGGCACTCTAGAAAGATTTATGACTACCTGGTGTGCACTGGCTCCTCCCACTATGACCCACCTCCAAGCCTCAGTTAGATCTTGTGCCCGGCCGAGGTTGGATGCACACTAGGGGCTCTCCTGAGCCCTTAGAAAGAAAGTATAGATTTAGGTTTTTTATTTTCAGTGAGACCTGCTGGCAACAGGCTCACTGCAGCGAGGGACTAAGGGGAGAAGAAGCGAACTCGCCTGCTTGCAGCCGGATTGGGCTTCTTAGGCTACTGGACACCATTAGCTCCAGAGGGATCGACCGCAGGCCCAGTCCTTGGTGTTCGGTCCCGGAGCCGCGCCGCCGTCCCCCTTACAGAGCCAGAAGCAAGAAGAGGTCCGGAAAATCGGCGGCAGAAGACATCAGTCTTCACCAAGGTAGCGCACAGCACTGCAGCTGTGCGCCATTGCTCCTCATACACACTTCACACTCCGGTCACTGAGGGTGCAGGGCGCTGGGGGGGGGCGCCCTGAGAAGCAATAATAACACCTTGGCTGGCAAAAATACCACAATATATAGCCCCAGAGGCTATATATGTGGAAAATACCCCTGCCAGAATCCAGAAAAAAGCGGGAGAATAGTCCGCGGAAAAGGGGCGGAGCTATCTCCTGCAGCACACTGGCGCCTTTTCTCCTTCACAGATCCGATGGAAGGAAGCTCCCTGGCTCTCCCCTGCAGTCTACACTACAGAACAGGGTTAAAACAGAGGGGGGGGGGCACTAAATTTAGGCGCAGTATAAATTATATAAAAGCAGCTATAGGGGACATAACTCAGTTAGTCCCTGCATTATATAGCGCTCTGGTGTGTGCTGGCATACTCTCACTCTGTCCCCCCAAAGGGCTTTTGTGGGTCCTGTCCTCATTGGAGCATTCCTTGTGTGTGTGCGGTGTGTCGGTACGGCTGTGTCGACATGTTTGATGAGGAGACTTATGTGGAGGTAGAGCAGATGCCGATAAATGAGATGTCGCCCCTGTGGGCCGACACCAGAGTGGATGGATAGGTGGAAGGTATTAACCGACAGTGTCAACTCCTTACATAAAAGGCTGGATGACGTAACAGCTATGGGACAGCCGGCTTCTCAGCCTGCGCCTGCCCAGGCGTCTCAAAGGCCATCAACGCTCCCTCAGATGGCAGACACAGATGTCGACACGGAGTCTGACTCCAGTGTCGACGAGGTTGAGACATGTACACAATCCACTAGGAACATCCGTTACATGATCCCAGCAATATAAAATGTGTTACACATTTCTGACATTAACCCAAGTACCACTAAAAACAAAGGGTTTTATGTGTGGGGAGAAAAAGCAGGCAGTGTTTTGTTCCCCCATCAAATGAGTGAATGAAGTGTGAAAAAGCGTGGGTTTCCCGATAAGAAACTGGTAATTTCTAACGAGTTACTGATGGCGTACCCTTTCCCGCCAGAGGATAAGTTACGCTGGGAGATATCCCCTAGGGTGGATAAGGCGTTCACACGTTTGTCAAGGTGGCACTGCCGTCTTAGGATACGGCCACTTTGAAGGTACCTGCTGATAAATAGCAGGAGGCTATCCTGAAGTCTGTATTTACACACTCGGGTACTAGACTGAGACCTGCAGTCTGCTGCAGCGTGGTCTGTACCCCTTTCAAACAGGGATACTATTTTGCGAACATAAGACGTCGTCTTATATATGAGGGATGCACAGAGGAATATTTTGCCGGCTGGCATCCTGAATTATTGCAATGTCCATTCTGTCAGGAGGGTATTGGAGACCCGACACTGGACAGGTGATGCTGACTTTAAAAGGCACATAGAGCCTTATAAGGGTGAGGAATTGGTTGGGGATGGTCTCTGGGACCTCGTATCCACAGCAACAGCTGGGATGAAAATATTTTACCTCAGGTTTCCTCACAGCCTAAGAAAAGCACTGTATTATCAGGTACAGTCCTTTCGGCTTCAAAAAAGCAGGCGGGTCAAACGAGGGAAGAGGAAAAAAAAAAGCTGCACCAGCAGCCAGTTCCCAGAATCAAAATTCTTCCCCTGCTTCCTCTGAGTACACCGCATGACGCGGGGGCTCCACAGGCGTAGCCAGGTACGGTGGGGGGCCGCCTCAGAAATTTCAGCGATCAGTGGGCTCGCTCACAGGTGGATCCCTGGATCCTTCAAGTAATATCTCAGGGGTACAAGCTGGAAGTCGAGGCGTCTCCCCCCCGCCGTTTACTCAAATCTGCCTTGCCGACAACTCCCTCAGGCAGGGAGGCTGTGCTAGAGGCAATTCACAAGCTGTATTCCCAGCAGGTGATAGTCAAGGTGCCCCTACTTCAACAAGGACGGGGTTTACTATTCCACACTGTTTGTGGTACCGAAACCAGCCGGTTCGGTGAGACCCAACATAACAAAGTTCAAGATGGAATCGCTCAGGGCGGTTATTGCAAGCCTGGACGAGGGGGATTACATGGTATCCCTGGACATCAAGGATGCTTACCTGCATGTCCCTATTTACCTTCCTCACCAGGAGTACCTCAGATTGTGGTACAGGATTGCCATTACCAATTCCAGACACTACCGTTTGGACTGTCCACGGCACCGAGGGTGTTTACCAAGGTAATGGCAGAAATAATGATACTCCTTCATAAAAAGGGAGTTTTTATTTATCCCATACTTGGACGATCTCCTTATAAAGGCAAGGTCCAGGGAGCAGTTACTGGTCGGAGTAGCACTATCTCAGGAGGTGCTACAACAGCATGGCTGGATTCTGAACATTCCTAAGTCACAGCTGGTTCCTTCCACTCGCTTACTGTTCCTGGGGATGATTTTGGACACAGAACAGAAAAAAGTGTTTCTCTCGCAGGAGAAAGCCAAGGAGCTGTCATCTCTAGTCAGAGACCTCCTAAAACCAAAAAGGGTATCGGTGCATCGTTGCACACGAGTCCTGGGAAAAATGGTGGCTTCATACGAAGCAATTCCATTCGGCAGGTTCCATGCGAGGACTTTCCAGTGGGACCTCTTGGATAAGTGGTCGGGATCGCATCTTCAAATGCATCAAATGATAACCCTGTCTCCAAGGACCAGGGTGTCTCTACTGTGGTGGCTGCAGGGTGCTCATCTTCTAGAGGGCCGCAGTTTCGGCATACAGGACTGGGTCCTGGTGACCACGGATGCCAGCCTTCGAGGCTGGGGAGCAGTCACACAGGGAAGAAACTTACAGGGCCTATGGTCAAGTCAGGAGACTTCCTTACATATAAATTCTGGAACTGAGGGCCATTTACAATGCCCTAAGTCAGGCAAGACCCCTGCTTCAAAATCAGCCGGTACTGATACAGTCAGACAACCTCACGGCAGTCGCCCATGTGAACCGACAGGGCGGCACAAGAAGCAGGATGGCAATGGCAGAAGCCACAAGGATTCTCCGATGGGCGGAAAATCACGTACTAGCACTGTCAGTAGTGTTCATTCCGGGAGTGGACAACTGGGAAGCAGACTTCCTCAGCAGACACGACCTACAACCGGGAGAGTGGGGACTTCATCCAGAAGTCTTCCTGCTGTTGGTAAACCGTTGGGAAAGGCCACAGGTGGACATTATGGCGTCCCGCCTCAACAAAAAGCTAAAGAGATATTGCGCCAGGTCAAGGGACCCTCAGGCGATAGCTGTGGACGCTCTAGTGACACCGTGGGTGTACTAGTCGGTTTATGTGTTCCCTCCTCTGCCTCTCATACCAAAGGTACTGAGAATAATAAGATGGCGAGGAGTAAGAACGATACTCGTGGTTCCGGATTGGCCAAGAAGGGCTTGGTACCCGGAACTTCAGAAAATGATATCAGAGGACCCATGGCCTCTGCCGCTCAGACAGGACCTGCGTCAGCAGGGGCCCTGTCTGTTCCAAGACTTACCGCGGCTGCGTTTGACGGCATGGCGATTGAACGCCGGATCCTGAAGGAAAAGGGTATTCCGGAAGAAGTCATTCCTACGCTTATTAAAGGCAGGAAAGATGTTACAGCAAAGCATTATCACCGCATATGGCGGAAATATGTTGCATAGTGCGAGGCCAAAAAGGCCCCAACAGAGGAATTTCAACTAGGTCGATTTCGGCATTTCCTGCAAGCAGGAGTGAATATGGGCCTAAAACTAGGCTCCATTAAAGTACAGATCTCGGCTCTGTCGATTTTCTTTCAAAAAGAACTAGCTTCAGTACCTGAAGTTCAGACATTTGTGAAAGGAGTGCTGCATATTCAGCCCCCGTTTGTGGCACCTTGGGATCTCAACGTGATGTTGAGTTTCTTAAAATCACATTGGTTTGAGCCACTAAAAACCGTGGATCTGAAATATCTCACGTGGAAAGTGGTCATGTTATTGGCCTTGGCTTCAGCCAGGCGAGTGTCAGAATTGGCGGCTTTATCAGGTAAAAGCCCTTATCTGATTTTCCATATGGATAGGGCAGAATTGAGGAGTCGTCCCCAATTTCTCCCTAAGGTGGTCTCAGCGTTTCACCTGAACCAGCCTATTGTGGTGCCGGCGGCTACTAGTGAATTGGAGGACTCCAAGTTGCTAGACGTTGTCAGGGCCCTGAAAATATATGTTTCCAGGACAGCTGGAGTCAGAAAATCTGACTCGCTGTTTATCCTGTATGCACCCAACAAGCTGGGTGCTCCTGCTTCTAAGCAGTCTATTGCTCGCTGGATTTGTAGTACAATTCAGCTTGCACATTCTGTGGCAGGCCTACCACAGCCACAATCTGTAAATGCCCATTCCACAAGGAAGGTGGGCTCATCTTGGGCGGCTGCCCGAGGGGTCTCGGCTTTACAACTTTGCCGAGCAGCTACTTGGTCAGGGGCAAACACGTTTGCAAAATTCTACAAATTTGATACCCTGGCTGAGGAGGACCTGGAGTTCTCTCATTCGGTGCTACAGAGTCATCCGCACTCTCCCGCCCGTTTGGGAGCTTTGGTATAATCCCCATGGTCCTTACGGAGTTCCCAGCATCCACTAGGACGTTAGAGAAAATAAGAATTTACTCACCGGTAATTCTATTTCTCGTAGTCCGTAGTGGATGCTGGGCGCCCATCCCAAGTGCGGATTGTCTGCAATACTTGTAAATAGTTATTGTTAACTAAAGGGTTATTGTTGAGCCATCTGAGAGGCTCAGTTGTTTTCATACTGTCAAACTGGATATAGTATCACGAGTTGTACGGTGTGATTGGTGTGGCTGGTAAGAGTCTTACCCGGGATTCTAAATCCTTCCTTATTATGTCAGCTCGTCCGGGCACAGTGTCCTAACTGAGGCTTGGAGGAGGGTCATAGTGGGAGGAGCCAGTGCACACCAGGTAGTCATAAATCTTTCTAGAGTGCCCAGCCTCCTTCGGAGCCCGCTATTCCCCATGGTCCTTACGGAGTTCCCAGCATCCACTACGGACTACGAGAAATAGAATTACCGGTGAGTAAATTCTTATTTTTACAAATGAAGTGGGGGTTAGGAGTAGGTAGATGATTGGCAGCCGTTCTATGGGCTGCAATAGTATTCATGAGAATAGAACCTATTAATTCAGTAAAAGCCATCACGATGCTTGGGCCTGAAAGCCTATTGGTGCCTCATGTTCCTGTGATACAAGTTTCTAGTGATTTAATATCATTATTAGTAACATTGGGGCATATGTATTAACCTGGAGAAGGCATAAGGAAGTGATAAACCAGTGATATGTGCAAGGTGATAAAGGCACCAGCCAATCAGATCCTAACTGTTAATTTACATATTGGAGCTGATGTGCAAGGTGATAAGGGCACCAGCCAATCAGCTCCAATATGTAAATTAACAGTTAGGATCTGATTGGCTGGTGCCTTTATCACCTTGCACATATCACTGGTTTATCACTTCCTTATGCCTTCTCCAGGTTAATACATCTGCCCCATTGTTCAGACACACATTTCTGATCTGCTTTACTTGTGAACACAGTAAGTGTTATTTCAAGCTTTTTAATATTGTGAATGTACATATTGTATAATTTACAATATATATTTCCTTTTTTATAATGTTTTGTAATTTTTTCAACATTTCAATGTTTTTTCTCAAATCAGTACTGTCCAATTTAAAACTTACAAGGTTAAGTGAAAAATACTGTATTTCCTCTTAGTTGTGTTACAATAGACCAACACAGCACTTCATCTGAAGCTCTGGACACTGCACAGTTGGGCAGTAGGTACTGACACTACGCAAACTGAGAACTGGCCAGAATGATGTCACGAACGTGGACTCTGAGCAATACTGCATTGTGCTCTTCATACTTCGTGCAGGCAGCATGCTGAGACGATTATTGCATTTGGAGAGGTATAACCTACAGGTCTGTAGCCTGCATGAAATGTAATGACACTGGGCTTGCACAAGGCTTTTCTCACTGGCCGAGAGACTCTGCTAAGAATCTGCTGCCCACAAAAAACTCAAATTTCAGAACTTGAAAGCTGAACTTCAGAATATGTTGGCTTGTTACTCAATTTATATAGAAATGTTTATCTTGCAATTAGCCAGATACATTTGTATTTTAATACACGTTTGTAATGTTAATATTTCTAGCCTTGAACAGTAACCTTACTTTATATCTTTAAACACCTGTATGAATATAGTCATGTAGACCATTTTTATGGTCCAGAAAATATTTGGTAAGGCTTCTAGCCCACTGACAAGCACTGAGGCTGGCGGACTGACAACTGGTTACATGTTCTACTAAACTGTACAGTAAAGGACAAAATGCTGCTTGTGCCCCTTGGTGTATACGGGTAATAGTAATGTTCATCATGAAGACCTATAAAATTTGGAAAAATTATAATGTAGCTGTGAATGTCTGTACTTCATATACATTTATACTCTGGGTTTCCTTGCAATGTAGCCAACATCATGGTTTTACATTATGCATAGTTATACACGATGGGGCAGATGTATTAAGCCTGGAGAAGGTATAAAGAAGTGATAAAGCGGTGATAAGTGCAAGGTGATAACGCACCAGCCAATCAGCTTCAATATGTAAATTGACAGTTATGAGCTGATTGTCTGGTGCGTTATCACCTTGCACTTATCACCGCTTTATCACTTCTTTATACCTTCTCCAGGCTTAATACATCTGCCCCATTGTCCACTGTTTTGTGCCATTGTATGAGGGAGTGTGCTTTATTACAAGTTCTCCTTTTACTTTACTCGGGGAAACCTTTTCCCGTTGACCTTGTTTTAGAGCAGATCCTGATCTAGACAGGGATGTATTGAAGTAAATGTGAAAACATAAGACCTCTGCATTAAAGTAAAGGTTTAATTGCTTACTATGAATGTAAAGGGCCCCATACACTAGGACGATAAGGCCCGATTTCATCCAATTTCAGGCTTTCGGCCCGATATATATCGGATGAAATCGGTCATTTTGGAGGTGTTTCCGATCCGATGCGCGTTCCTGTGAGGGACGGATCGGCTCCCCTAAATCGTTAGTGCTGCACTCGTGATATGTCTGTTCCCGCAGGCATGGCTGGGATTGGCCAGGATCACCCAAGATACATCATATGCGAAAGAACAGCATATGATGTATTTTGGCAATCCTGCCACCCGGGAGGCTGCCGGGGTGATCGCCTGCGACATGTCAGATGACAGACATGTCACGTAAGTGTATGGGGCCCTTAGGTTTAGACAGTCAAATTATGTTACTTAAAACTGCAAATCTCAATTCATAAGATTTGCGGGCACCCATTATCACGGTTGTAATGCCCAAATTGACCGGGTTTAGCTGCATGTTAAGGCTGAAGTTTTGATTTAGGGTGCCCAAATCACAGACTTTTCAAACATTTCTGTTCACCACCGCAGCATATGCACCCGTACAAAGCAACAATTGAATTTCTCCATCGTGCGCCTTCTAGTAGCAGCCGTCGAGGGGAAAACAATTGAATCGCCCCTTAAAATGCATCACTGCTGTGGTGTGTTCTAAGCTGGAGTTGGCATAACTTGGGTCCAGCACATCAGTATTACATGACCAGACAGATCTGTTTTCTGTTTATATAAAATGTGAAGTCAGATGTTAATAAATATGACTCTGTATTTGATTCTTTTGTAGCAAATCTCTCAGTGGGGTTTTAATGATGTGACTGAATATAGAAATACTATGTATTGATTGTAATGTGCTAAATTGAAACGTTTTTGTTAAGTTACAACAGTGCTAGGGAACATTCCCTTTTTGGTCTAAATTTACTGTGCTGCAAGTTTGAAAGCTGCTGTGTCTTCAGATGCTAAATTTAAAGGGGCATTGACATTTATTCTGAAACACGCATGGTTCTATATTGAATAAAATTGACCTTTAAAAGACAGTGGTTTTGAAAGCAGACGCATTGTAAATTTAGCCTTTTGTGTGCAGAGAACATGCAGTCCTTTTTTGATGGTGAAAGCTGCCATGTGGGGACTGTATTGGCTCAGGATAGAATCCCACAGTCCTTTATAAAAGTGCCACAATAGGGTAGAGACAGCCAATCGCAGTATTGTATACTATCATGTGATCATCCTGCAGAGGTTTAAGGTAGTCTTATTTCCTACAGTCCTACATTTATTAAAGAAACATTGTTGTGACTTATATTATACTGTGACATAAGAAAATGCTATTTACTAAATATACTCTTAAGTCTATTGCTATTCTTTTGATATGTGTTCTTTGATTTTTATGTAATGAATTGTACAAAAAATCCTTGGCATATAATGTATAAATCTTTTATTTTTCTTATGCATTCCCTGCAACTGTCATGTAAAGCAAAATATCATAGCACTTATTTTATGAAATGTGAACTGTTTTTTTTTCTGTTTTGTTTTTTCTTATAATAAAAAGTGATTGATTAATAGGTTTGGCTTCTTTTCTTTGTATTTTCTTTTTAAAGGTGTAAAAGTTAACATACAAAAACCAGTGCAATCGTTAATGTAACCGGACGCAACTCTGCGTCAATTAGCGTATGGCACCTCCGGTGCTATGAATACGCAAACTCAAACCTGTGAGCGTATGGACGCAACTCTGAGAAGTACTACACTTTACCTTAAATAAACACGTTACCCGCAAACATTTAATAAACAGAAAAGGGGAAGACAGATACAGAATGCAGTAACAATTGATCAAACCATAAACACAGGTTTACAGAGAAATGCAAGCACAATATAAATACACCAATAAAGACTTACAGGTAACAGACCAAATACATACGCAGACGCCCCTGGATCCAGGCCACAGTCATCAGCAGATAACCGCGATTATTTGAGATAGGATATCTAATGCTTACTGTGGCCTGTCCTATATTTATACAGGATTTCAAACCCCCACCGTGCAGTGGGGGATGCACTGCTACGATTGGTCAGTAAAGTACACAGTTTCAAATCTTGATAGTACATTGGTCCCCTTCAAAGGTATTTTCAGGAATGCGACTGTTAAGGGGGGTACACACGGAGAGATCCGTGCTTAAAATCTAAGCAATCTTGCTAGATTGCTTAGATTTTAAGCACGGATCTGCCGTGTGTATGCCCTCCAGCGATAGCGATGCGCGGCCCCGCGCATCGCTATCGCCGATGCTAGATTGAGCTGCATGCAGGCTCAATCTAGCGGGTCGCTCACTTCACCGTTGTGTGAAGTGAGCGGCCCCCCGTCGGCTTTCCCCCTCGCTCAGCACATCGTGCTGTGCTGAGCGGGGTGAGAGGTGTGCTGAGCGGTCTGTGTTAAGATCGCTCAGCACACATCTCTCCCGTGAGTACCCCCCTTTACTGTCCTAAGGATTTCATCAGATAACTAGTTTCTGTGTACTTAACTACTTATTCATATTATGTTCACATATCTGATACTTTCGAATATCTTGCGAGTACCACATGCTACGGTTTTTTCACTACTACCAGATATTAGCTAATGAACTGACGATCATTTTGATACCAGACATGGGGAGATATGTCCCTGTGTCTATAAGCGTTATTGTGCAATTGTCAATATTACACATTACAATATATATATATATATAAACGGTTCGTTGGGTAGATGGTGCCTATGTGTATATTATCTGTAAGTAAGAAATATTTGCTATGTGACAGTATATTAACAAATGAGTCTTCTACCGTAATGTGCACAGTAACTCACCGTTAGTCATTCACGCCCTACCGTCTTACCTATAGCATGCGTATTTGACGAGTCCCTTCATAAATGCCATAGTATATCTCCTGTAAAATTTCCCAGATCTGTCACTCTGTGACTGTGGATAATGCTGGGTGTGGCTAGGAGCTCTCACTGGGTTAGCAGCAGGTCTATCACACCCAGTCCACAGCTGATTGGGTGAGAAACGCCCTCCCACACAGGTTACATCCAATGGGAGGCTCTGCCCTTTGGCTGCTGTGTTCCCAGAGCAGGATTAACAATGGGGCTCCAGGTTCACACTCCAAAATAGTCCCTCTGCAGCAACATACCCTCCAACAATCTACACTTTAAAAATCACTACAAATTCGAAAAGGGGCGTGGCCATGGGTACAGTGGTGTGGCCCTTTTCCTATACTTTCAATGGAAGTGTGGAGAGACAAAAATCGGTAGAGACTATAAAAAAAAAAAGGTACTGCACCTGCCGAAAAGGTACAGCTAGAGGGTATGCCACTGCATCTGCAGCAAGTCTCTGCGCTGTAGATAGGGGGGGAAAAAATCCTTTTTTCTCCAACAGGGTCCACAGGTTATTCACAGGATAACAATAGGATATGACGGAGCAACAGCTAATTGGCACCAAACAATCAAAAGCTTTCCGGCCTCCCAGGATGCAACGGGCCCGTCCATATATCCCGTCCACTGGCTCAGGCAAATCAGTTTTTATGTTTGGTGCGGCAGGAGCCGGACCATGGTCAGAGGGCTGCTGGTTTTTTTAGCAGCCCCAAGCTTTCTTATTTCTCCGGCTGGGTCCACAGGTTATCCACAGGATAACATTGGGATATGCCGGAGCGACAGCGGAAATGGCACCAAATAGTCACAAGCTTTCTGGCCTCCCAGGATGCATCGGGCTCGTCCATATAATCCCGCCCACCAACTCAGTCAAATCAGTTTTTTGTTTGGTGCGGCAGGAGCCGGACCATGGTCACAGGGCTGCTGTTAAGGCAGCCCTAAGCTTTATTATTTTCCTTTTATAGTCTTACTATGTTTTGAGTGATCTTTCTTAACAGCATCTTAAACGCATGCTAGAAAGAGTCGCTCCAACAACTCCACAGGGTCGCAACAACGCTTACCTCCGGGTACTAGTGCTGTCTCGGTGGGCGTCTGTGTCGGATGTTCTAGCAGGTCCAGCAGATGTTACCAGGCTGTGGCCGGAGCATGGGGAAGAAGGTAAGGCATCTGTTCCACTTACTAGGGGAATTCGGACACAGCCGCACTGTATCGGTGGAGACTACAAACAGTGGTTGATGCTCCGCCACCCTTAGGTGCTCCAGCGCTATGCTTTAGGAATCATAGGTGCCAGGACTAGGTTGAGGTCGCGATCCCTGGTGTTTGTCAGCAGGGGGAGTCAGATGCTCTCCTGGTCACCCCTCCCCCCAGTTCATGACCAGTTACCGTGCGTCTCCCGTCCATGCCTCACTCCCGGCTCAGACGCTACCATGAGGGAACTCTGTCGCAGCTTAGGCCGCTGCGACCGTGTACACTAGAGTTTACTGCCAAGACCGGGTCGCGGACAGGAGCGTCTGCATACACTAATCGTTCACTGAGCGTCTGTGTCCTTTATCAGTTACCGGAGCGGCAGTGTACACTAGTAGCGTCTGGATCTACTCAGCGTCTTTTGAGCGTATTGATCGATCCCGGAAGTGGGGTGAGTCTCCCTGTATCCCACTCTACTGAGTAAGGGTTATACAGTACTAAAATTCTATCTACTGTGTAGTACGAATAGTTAATTTTGGTACACAATGCATATGAGGCCTGTACAGTACTGTCGTTTTCTGCATAATATGTCTGAAAAGTTTGTTGAAATAGCTGTTTAAAAACAGAATACGGTAATTGCACTCCTACATACTGGAGAAGTATTTTTGTGGTTTATTATATACTCCTAGGACAATGGCTAATATTTAACATGTGACTGACTGCTAGTGTGATTGCTGACTTTTATATGTTTGTCGGTATTGTTTCTGAACCTCAATTCGGGTGCTCGGGTTGTGGTCAGATTGATATCGCTTCTATATTTATATAAGTGATTTCAGTCACAGTGTAGTATATTGTATAAACGGATTATTTACCATGTCTGTGAGCGGCAAAAGTGACAAGGATACTTTATCAGGGACTCCTACACCCTTAACATGTTTATCTTGTAAAGTAGGGGTGTTAGCCCAGTATCTAACTTATGACGGGTTATGTGCAAACTGTTGTGCGTATCAGCAAAGTAAAAGACAGGTTCTGGTTCAGCAACTAGTAGATCCACCATGGGGTGTGTTTGCACAGACTTTATCTACTATAGCTGACAGATTAGCACCTGCAGTTCCACTCCCGGGGGTAGGATACACTATTAACCCTTACATGCAGCTCCCTTCTTGTGGTTTAATTCCAGCAGCTTCAACAAGTAAGCAGGCTAGTAAAACCAGGGTAGATACATCTATGTTACAGACTACACAAGATGATACAACAGATGAGGATACAGTGTATTCAAATACCCCATATGACGACCAGTCGGAGGGTTTCAGCTCAGAGGATATAGCTGAGCTTATTGATGCCATGAAGGCTATTCTGTCTCTGGAATAATCAGCCAAGGCAATATCAAAATCTAAAGCACCTGTGTTTAAACGTCCAAAAACAGGATTGAGTTTCTAGGGTCAGAAGATCTGACGGAATTTATGGAAGAACCTTGGGCTACACCCAATAAGAAATATAGAATTCCGAAAAAGTGGGATTCTTACTATCCTTTTCCGGCTGATCTAAAAGAGAAGTTCCTCCTAAAGTAAATGCACATGTTATGCGACTTGTGCGAAAATCTATTTTACCGTTGCCCTCTACCTCACTGAATGATGTCACAGATAGAAGAGTAGATGGTTTCTTGAAAAGATTTCTCCTACGTCCTAGAGGATGCTGGGGACTCCAAAAGGACCATGGGGTATAGACTGGATCCGCAGGAGACTTGGGCACACTACAAGATTTCGAATGGGTGTGAACTGGCTCCTCCCTATATGCCCCTCCTCCAGACTCCAGTTAGACTCTGTGCCCAGAGAGACTGGACACACACAAGGGGAGCTCTCCTGAGTTTCTTTGAAAAGACTTTGTTAGGTTTGTTATTTTCAGGGATACCTGCTGGCTACAGGCTCCCTGCTTCGTGGGAGTGAGGGGAGAGAAGCAGACCTGCTACTTCTGAGTTCAAGGGCTCTGCTTCTTAGGCTACTGGACACCATTAGCTCCAGAGGGTTCGATCACTTGGTGCGCCTAGCTGCTTGTTCCCGGAGCTGCGCCATCAACCCCCTCACAGAGCCAGAAGAAATAAGCCGGGTGAGTAAAGGAAGAACAGAAGACTTCAGTGATGGCAGAAGACTTCAGAGTCTGAGGTACCGTGCAGCGCGCCATTGCTCCCACACACAAGCGGCACTACAAGGGTGCAGGGCGCAGGGGGGGCGCCCTGGGCAGCAATATACCTTATGTTTATAGCCGGGCACTGTATGCAGACCCCTGCCAGTATAATAATGTAAATAACTAGTGGACTAGTGGGACTGAAGCGCGCCGATAAGGGGGCGTGGCTTAGCCCTCACCACTCTATCCAGCGCCATTTTCTCCTCAGAGATGCTGTCCCCGCCAAAACACTGTTGCACAGATCACTGTGTAAAATGGGGGAGGGGGGGGCACAGTTGTTTAGTGCAGAAATAAAGCACTATATATATATATATATATATATATATATATATATATAAATAAATAATGAGTGTGTGGTAGATGTGTTGGTAAACGTTTTCTGTGTTTTCCCTGTCAGATACTGGGATCTACCCATTATAGTCAGTGTAATGTCGGTGGGTGTTTAGTACACGTGTGTCGGCATGTATGAGTGCTCTGCCACAAACGGCTATGGGAATCCCTCTGTCGGCACCGCCGACTCCTGATGGTACTTGATTCATGAGATTAAGTGTCAGCATGTCAGTAGTTGTAAGCTTTTCCAAAGAAAATTTTTTTTGGGAGACACAGACGTATATGGGTGACCCTGTCGGCACCAACTAATATGGCTGGGTATAAATTAACATGATAATGTGATGCAATTTGAAAAAAGCTATACCTGTGTGTGTGTGTGTGTGTATATATATATATATATATATATATATATATATATATATGTATGTATGTATGGTACGGTTGCATTGATCTGTAGCTCGAGCACAGACGTGGTAATATTTGTGGGGGCGTAATATTAAAATGATGTATATATTTCCCTCAGACCCCTCGGGGTCGCAAAAAATGTTATTTTGCCCAGTTACTACTCCCTGTTGTCGACACGAATACTATGTCTTATGTCGACCATAATGTTTCCTGATTAGATCCACAACATCGGCATTCAGTACATGTTCATACACATTAAGAACGCATTAATATCACTAGGGACCCTGCTGCTCCTGACAAATATATATATATATACATGAGATATGTATATATAGATATACGTGTGTATATGTGTATTTAAATGTGTATATTTATACAAAAAATGTATAATGAATGCTGAAGTAAACTTTTCCTTCTCATGTGGTGGTCGCTCTGTTGAATAACTAGGTCAGCCATGACAAGATGGTTTCAAATCATCACGAGGAGTCCGAGTGTTTATTCAATCCCGCCATGGATAGAATAAAGTGAGTCAACCCCTGTTCTGCACGGAGCCCTGTCACAAAGGATCGTTTACAGGAAGCTAAGTGATATTTTAATAATATGCTTTGATTATACTTGCATTGGATGCGCAGGGGGGAGTGATTGTATTCAGGAATGGTCGGTTACTTGGTCATCCGATATAATTACCCTGAGGAGAGATGTGATACTCCTTGAGTTGGGTCATGTCTAGAACATTGCAACATACTACCGTGCGACTACAAGGGATGGGACTCTTGGGTGCGCGGGCCACTTCCATGGCGGTCTCGGTTAGGAGGGCGTTGTGGATTCACCAAAGAGATGCAAATGCTGAATCCGAAAAGAAGTGGAGTCTCTTCCCCATGAAGGGAAGCCTGGTTGATGATGGCCTTGTTAATATGCTCTCGGCAGGTTCCACGGGTAAGTTTACCTTTCTTGCCCTATGTTCCCTCACAACGGTTGGTGACGCATTGTTGTAGGATGCAGTCATTTCGACCGAATAGATAAGGATTCCCCTTTCTTTGCAGGTAAAGGAAGGTAAAAAAGGTAAGAGGTAAGCTGCCTTTTCAGTTTCACACGAGCAGAAATCATCCATTCTTTCTGCCACGTCCACCGTGGGACGTTGGGTCTATCTTGCGGGGGCCCACACAGGTGGGACCTCGTCTAAAACTCTTCAGTCAGTTCTGGAAAGGACATGGATCAGTGAGTTTAAGATAGAGTCCCTAGGGCAGGCATTCCCAACCGCGGTCCTCAAGGCACACCAACAGTGCAGGTTTTAGTGATATCCAGGCTTCAGCACAGATGGTTAAATCAAAATAACTGAGGTACTAATTAAGTGACCTGTGTTCAAGCCTGGATATCACTAAAACCAGGACTGTTAGTGTGCCTTGAGGACCGTGGTTGGGAAACACTGCCCTAGGGGGATATAAAGGAGTTCCAGACGTTCCCCTCACTGATTTTTTTCAAATCAACCTTACCGATCCTCCTCATGACAGGAAGGTAGTATGTGACGCAATACAAGAGTTGTGTCGGGATCTGGTCATTGTCCTGCTGTTACGGTCATTAAAAAAAAAAAAGAAGCAGCTGTTCAAGCTTTTTCGTGCTCCCGAGGCCGGACGACTCGGTCAGATAAATCCCAATTTTTCCTACTTAAACTTCATGAGGGTATCTCTCATGGCAGGGTTCTCCACTCTGAAAGTGGAGTAAGGTGGTCTAATTACGGTTTCTTCCGCTTTAGGCTTACCTGAGGTTTGCGATCCAGGATTGTTGTTACCATTTCACCAGGGTGATGGCGGTATGATGGGTTTCCTTCGATATTAAGGAGTCATATTTATTCTGTACTGGATCGCTCTCCAAATTATGGAGAGATCAAGAAGCCAAATGGTGCGAAGCGTTTTCTCCTTGACAGTTCTTCAACAACAGGACTTGCCTGAATCCGTGTTGGTCCCAACGACGCGGTGATCAGCTTGGGCAATATTATTAGAGGCAGTACTGAGAAGAGTTATTTGCTTTCAAAAAAAAGGGGAAGCTCTGAGAATTCAGAGTCTGGCAGACCTGCAATGGTGTCAATTCGTCGATACAGTCAGTTGCTGAAAAAGATGGTTGGGGCCTACGAGGCCATTCAGTGGGCAGGTTCCAGGCCTGAGTGTTTAGCGGGACCTGTTGGACAAGTGGTCCAGTTCCCACCTGGGATAATCATGGTTTCAAGACCAGTATGTTGCTCCTGTGGTAGCGGCGCAATTCTCACTGAGGACAAGTGTCATGTTAGGATACTTGTCGCCCCATTAACGGTCTAGAGTTAAGGGCCGTTATAACGATTTTCTATAGACAAAAACCGGAGAAGAAATGGCAGAAGCCTGAAAGATTTTCCGCTGGGCGACGAAAACATTTACGCACTCTATCAGCAATGTTCATTCCAACAGTGGACAACTGGGAAGCAGACTTCCTCGGCAGACACGTTCTCCATTCAGGAGGGTTGAGTCTTCATCAAGTGGTTTTTCACCAAAGTGATAAGTCTTTGGAGAATTCCGAAAATAGACAACATGGCATCTTGCCTCGACAAGAAACTTCAGAAATTTTGTTAAGGGTTGGGGTCCCCTCAAGCATTAGCGGTGGACACCCTAGTGACCCCTTGGGTGTTTCGGTCAGTCTATGTGTTCCCTCCACTTCCACTCTTTCCAAAAATGTTAAAGATTATAAGAGGAACAAGAGTTCAGATGATCCTCCTTGTTCCAGACTGGTCAAGGAGGGCTGGTATCCGGATCTTCAGCAATTTACTCTTAGGAGATCCCTGTCCTCTTCCTCTGCGAGAGGATCTGTTATGGCAGGGGCCGTGTGTGTTCCAAGACTTACCGCGGTTTCCATTGACGACTTGGAGATTGAATGTCGGATTCCAGCCCGGAAGGGTATTTCCAGTGAGGTTTTCACTACTCTTCTTCAGTCGGAAAAGAAGTAACGTCAAAACATTACCACCATATTTGGGGGAAAAATGTTGTGTCTTGGTGTGAATCCAAGAAGGTTCCTACAGAAGAATTCCAGTTGGATCGTTTTCTCCCTTCTTTTCTTACAAAATCGTGTGGAGGCGATCTTTGGTTGGGCTCCATTAAGTTTCAGATTTCAGCCTTATCGGTTTTCTTCCAAGAAACAATTGGCCTCCTTTCCAGAGTTTAATACTTTCGTAAAAGGAGTCTGACACATCCATCCTCCCTTTGTGCCTCTGTGACACCATGGGATCTTTACGTGGTGTTGCAGTTCCTGCAATTTCTTTGGTTGAACTTTTCAGTATGGTTAAGTTGAAATTCCTCACTTGGAAAGTGGTCATGCGGTTGACCTTGGCATCCGCAAGGCGGGTGTCTGAGTTGGCGGTTTGGTCTCACAAGAGCCCTGTTTAATCTTCCATGAAGATAGAGCGGAGTTGAGAACTCGGCAACAGTTTCTGCCAAAAGTGGTTTCATCGGTTTCACTTGAACCAACCTATTGGGGTGCCGTTGGCTACTGATGTCTGGGCGACATCGGAGTATCTCGATGTGGTCGGAATTTTGAAAATTTGTGTGCCAGATTGGCTCAGATAAGGAAAACGGAGGATCTGTTATCCTATATGCTCCCAACAAGATTGGGGTTCCTGCTTCCAAGCAGACTATTGCACGCTGGATCTGAATTATGATTAAGCTTGCTTGGTTTACGGCTGGATTGCCGTTACCAAAATTGGTGAAGGCCCATTCTACCAAGAAGGTGGGCTCATACTGGGCGGCTACCCGAGGGGACTCGGTTTATAGCCTTGCAGAGCAGCTGCTTCGTCGGGTTCAAACAATTTTGCAAATATTCTACAAGTTTGATACCCTGGCTATTGAGGCCCTCTTGTTTGGGCAATCGGTGCTGCAGAGTCATCCGCACTCTCCCGCCCGTTCTAGAGCTTTGGTATAGACCCCATGGTCCTTTTGGAGTCCCCAGCATCCTCTAGGACGTAGGAGAAAATAGGATTTTAATACCTACCGGTAAATCCTTTTCTCTTAGTCCATAGAGGATGCTGGGCGCCCGTTCCAGTGCGTACTGTATCTGCTGTTATTGGTTATGGTTACACATGTTGTGTATCCTTTCATTCAGTCTGTTGCTGACGTTATTCATGCCATGGCATGCGGTATGCTGTTAGTGGTCGTATTTACACACAGGTTGTGTTACATTTTCGGTCAGCATATTGCTGTATATTTTTTCATGCTGTCGGCTGGTGTTCTATTGAATGCCACGTTCTGCGGCATGTTTGAGGTGTGAGCTGGTATGACGATCACCATGTTTAAACAATTAATTCTTTCCTCAATATCCGTCTCCATGGGCACAGTTCTCTAACTGGAGTCTGGAGGAGGGGCATAGAGGGAGGAGCCAGTTCACACCCATTTGAAGTCTTGTAGTGTGCCCATGTCTCCTACAGATCCCGTCTATACCCCATGGTCCTTTTGGAGTCCCAGCATCCTCCACGGACTAAGAGAAAAGGATTTACCGGTAGGTATTAAAATCCATTTTTTTTTCTCTGTCAGGGGCTGTTGTAAGGCCAGCTATGGCTTTAGCCTGGATGGCAAAAACAATGGTAGAATGGGCGGAGGAACTAGAGAGTAGCCTCTCTGCACCTACCAGGGAGCAGGTGTCTCATCTAGGCCATATAAAACAAGCTGCGCAATATTTGGAAGAAGCAGCAATTGATATGGGTACAATTGCTTCTAAAGCATCAGCCTTAACGGTAGTCGCTCGTAGAGCAATTTGGCTACGTACTTGGAAAGCGGATGCAGAATCCAAGAAAGTTCTGAAAGCTTTGCCTTTCGCTGGTAATATTCTGTTTGGAAAACAATTGACAGATATTCTGGAATCGGAAGCTGAATCTAAAAAGGTCAGGTTTCCGGCCAGTTATAACCCTAAACCGAAGGGTTCAAAATTTCGGCCATTTCGATGGCAAGGTAAAGCAAAAGGAAACGATGATTCTAAGTAACCCAGTACAATAAATCAGCTAGGGGTAGGAAGCAATGGGCCAATAGATGGTCAGCTTCCAAGCCAGAACAGAAGCCATCAGTCTGAGGGTGCGGGCCTCCGCCCGGAGGATTCCAGAGTTTAGGGGCCGACTCCTTCACTTTGCACACATATGGCAGCAGTCGACGACAGATGCTTGGGTGCAGAAGGTGGTATCTCTCGGTTATGGTTTCCCTTTCAAGAAGCAGCCTCCTCAAAGGTTTTTTTGCACCAGCCCATCTCGTATAGAGTCGAAGGCCAGAGCTCTGCAAGAAGCAGTTCAGAAATTGCTTCAGTCTGGGGTAATTATCCCAGTAACCCTGACAAAACGGGGACAGGGGTTTTACTCCAACCTATTTTTGATTCAGGAGCCAAATGGATCATTCCGACCAATTCTCAATCTCCAGATGTTAAACGAATACATTTGGGTTCCAAAGTTTCACATGGAGATGTTACGCTCCATAGTTTTGCCCATGGAACCAGGAGATTACATGGTATCTCTGTATGTACAGGATGCTTACCTGCATGTGCCCATAGCACGGTCCCATCAGTGTTACCTCAGGTTTGCCATCCTCCAGCAACATTTTCAGTTCCAGGCTTTGCCCTTTGGGCTAGCGACAGCCGCCAGGGTATTTACCAAAATTATGGTGGTTATGGCAGCTTATCTCCGCAAGCAGGGGATAAGAATTTTTCCATACCTCGACGATCTTTTAATCCTGGCACAATCCCAGGAATTACTCTTGGGCCATCTCCAACAGACAATAGCTTGTCTACAAAGATACGGATGGCTCATAAATTGGGAAAAGTCGTCTCTGAGTCCATCACAACATATGGTTGACTTGGGGGCCATATTGGATTCAAGTCTCCAAAGAATAATCTTACCTGGGAAAAAGATATCCAAAGTGCAGGTAATGACTCAGGAATTGTTGCACAGTCAGACAGTATCAGTCCATGCAGCAATGTGAGTGATGGGTCTGATGGTGTCAACATTCAACATGGTGGAATATGCACAATTCCACTCCAGACCTCTACAGCACCTCATTCTAACCAGATGGAATGGAAAACATCAGACAATAAAAAGACAGATGATAAAGCTTCCAGTAAACGTAAAAAGGTCACTAGCCTGGTGGCTACAGACGGTCCATCTAGACAAGGGGAGACCCTTTTGGATAGCAGATTGGCAAGTACTGACAATGGATGCCAGTCTTCAGGGCTGGGGAGCAGTGTTCAAAATATTTTGGTTCCAGCGAAAATGGACCACAAGGGAAAGTTGCCTGCCAATAAATCTGTTGGAAATAAGGGCTATATATAAGGCTCTGGTTCAGGCAACGGACATTCTGCAAGGAAGACCAGTCCATATCCGCTCAGACAATGCAACAGCAGTAGCATACCTCAACCATCAGGGAGGAACTCACAGCAAAAGATTGATGGAGGAAGTAGCTCACATACTAAGATGGGCACAACTCCGTCATCTGGCATTGTCCGCAGTGTTTGTGCCAGGAGTGCTGAACTGGGAAGCGGACTTTCTCAGTCAACACACCATTCAGGAGACCGAATGGGCGTTACACCCGGAAGTATTTCAGACTCTAGTAAACAGATGGGGTCTGCCAGAGATAGATCTCATGGCGTCCCGTCTGAACAACAAAGTTCCGGTATACGGGTCAAGAACAAAGGATCCCGGGGCAATCCTTGTAGACACACTGTCAGAGAGATGGGAATTTCATCTGGCATATCTGTTTCCTCCAATCTCCCTGTTACCGAGGGTGGTGAGGAAAATAAAGCAAGCAAAGGGAGCCATAATTCTAATAGCTCCAGCTTGGCCCAGAAGGCATTGGTACATAGATCTACTAAGGATGTCCGTGGAAGCTCCAATTCTGCTTCCTCAACGTCCAGATCTACTAATGCAGGGTCCTTGTTATCACAGCCATCTAGAACGTCTGTCTTCGACGGCGTGGCTGTTGAAACCTTAATCCTAAAATCAAGAGGATTTTCACAACAGGTAATTCAAACCATGCTAAGAGCAAGAAAGCCTTCTTCAGCTCGTATTTATCATCGACCATGGCAGGCCTATATTCATTGGTGTAGCGAAAGAGGTATGGATCCAAAATCTTTTAGAGTATCCAGGATTTTGGATTTCCTCCAAGCAGGAATGGATAAGGGTTTAAAGGTGGCTTCCTTGAGAGTTCAAGTATCAGCATTAACTGTATGGTTTCAGAAAAAGATTGCTAACCTACAGGATGTGCAGACTTTTTTCAGGGAATGTTGCATATTCAACCACCGTTTGTTCCTCCTGCAGTACCTTGGGATTTAAATCTGCTTCTTAAAATCCTTCAGGGGGCTCCGTTTGAACCACTTAAGACAACAGATCTTAAATGGTTGACGGCTAAAGTTCTATTTCTACTGACGATGGCATCAGCTAGAAGAGTGTCAGATTTAGGAGCGCTGTTGTGTAAGTCTCCTTTCCTGATCTTTTATCCAGATAAAGCAGTTCTCAGAACTAGATCTGCTTATCTTCCGAAGGTGGTTTCAAAGTTTCACCTGAACGAAGAAATTGTAGTCCTGGCTTTTCAGGTATCGGGACTTTCTGCGGGAGAAGCGTCGCTGGAAGTAGTCTGTGCGTTAAGAATTTACGTAGATCGTACTAGTGCCATCAGAAAGACAGATTCTCTCTTCATTCTCTACGGATTTCACAAAAGAGGATGGCCTGCTAGTAAACAGACGCTAGCAAGATGGCTCCAAATGAAAATTTCAGAAGCATATTCTCGTGCTGATCTCCCTGCTCCGGCTAATGTCTCTGCGCACTCTAAACGTAAGGTAGGTCCTTCATGGGCAGCACAACATGGTGCTTCAGCAGAACAGATTTGTAAGGCAGCCACATGGTCTTCCGTTAAAACATTTATTAGACATTATGCCTTGGATACTTTTGCCTCTCATGACGGGGAATTCGGGCAAAGGTTCTCCTGTCTAATCAGGAACGTCCCCACCACTAAAAGTGGCTTTGGGAATCCCAATGTTATCCTGTGGATAACCTGTGGACCCAGCCGGAGAAATATACGTTATGGTAAGAACTTACCGTTGATAACGGAATTTCTCCTTATGTCCACAGGTATCTACAGGGATCCCACCCTGACGCACCTGATTTGAGGATCTTTACAATCACTAAACCTCTTCCCTCTTGTATGGAAGGGTGTGCATGTGTGTTTTTATTGCTTGAATAGGGTTCTACATGATGCTCCTGCCTAAATGCTGTGAAAACAACTGATTTGACTGAGTCGGTGCGCGGGATTATATGGACGAGCCCGATGCATCCTGGGAGGCCAGAAAGCTCGTGACTATTTGGTGCCATTTCCGCTGTCGCTCCGGCATATCCCAATGTTATCCTGTGGATACCTGTGGACATAGGAGAAATTCTGTTATCAACGGTAAGTTCTTACCATAACGTATATTTTATTTTATAGTCTTACTATTTTTCTGAGTGATCTTTCTAAACAACTTCTTATACGCATATTGGAAAGAGTCGCTCCAACAACACTCCGCCGGGTCACGACAATGCCTACCCATGAGTACAGTGCTGTTTTGGCGGGCGTCTGTGTCGGATATACTGGCAGGTCCATCAGACGTTACCAGGCTGTGGCCGGAGCACGGGGAGAAGGTAAGGCATCTGTTCCGCGTAGCATGCATGGAATACGGACACAGCCGCACTGGTTTGGGAGGAGACTACCAAACAGTAGCCGATGCGCCACCACCATGGGGGCTCCAGCGCTAGGCCTTAGGGATCATAGGCACCAGGAATAGCATGAGGACGCGATCCCAAGGGTTGATGTCAGCAGTGGGGAGTCAGACGCTCTCCTAATTGCCCCTCCCCCAGTTAATGACCAGTTTCCGCTGAGTCTCCCGTCATGAACGGTTTCCTCGCTTCCGTCTCAGATGCTACCAGAGGGGACTGGGTCGCAGTATAAGCCGCTGTGTCGGTGTTCACTAAGCGCTACCACAAGAGATCCGGTCGCAACATAGGCGACTGTGTGACACACTGCGTCTGTGTTCACTGAACGTTACCGTGAGGAGACTCGGTCGCAGCATAGGCGGCTGTGTGACCGGTACGTCTGTGTTCACTATAGGTTCCTGGAGGGCAGTGTATACTAGTAGCATCTGTATCCACTCAGCGTTCGCTAACGTATTGATCGATCACTGGAAGCGGGGTGAGTCACCCTGTATCCCACTCTACAGAGTCTGAGCTATACAGCACTAAATTTCTATCTACTTTGTCAGTATGAATAGTTAAGTGCCTATTGCATATGAGTCTGTGTACATTTACTGTGGTTTCCTTCGCATTGCGTCTGAATACGTTAGATCTGTTTATGCAGTATTCAGTAAATGTTCGCCTACATACTTAAAAAAGTGTTTGTAGTTGATGATGTGCTCATATGACTAATATATAACATGTGACTGACTGCTAGTGTGATTGCTGACTTTAATATATGTTTGTCAGTTGTTTCTTCTGATCCTCAATGCTGGTGCATGGGTAGGGTCAGATTGATATCACTTTAGAAGGTTAAAGTGATTACAGTCACAAATTGTGTAGAACACACAAAGTGCTGATTATTTATCATGTCTAAAAGCGACAAAGGTACACTTACAGCGACACTCATCATGTTTGTCTTGCAAAACTGTATTATCCTCTCAGGATCTGGTTCAGGATAGTTTGTACAAATTGTTTTGTTTTTCAGCAGAACACAAGGCAGATCCCTGTACACCATCAGGTACAGATAGATCCACCTTGGGCTATGTTTGCACAGACCTTGTCCAGTATAGCTGAATGGATAATTCCTACAGCTTCTGTACCAGGAATGGGGTATCCATACATGCAGCTCCCTACCTACGGTATACCATTTCCCTCAGCAGCTTCTCAAATGAAACAAGCTGATAAACCGATGGTAAGTAAATCTTCACCTTAACAGGCTACACATGACGATTCATCGGATGATGAAAGCTCTATTTTTTATACTTTGGTATACGCAGAGGAGGAAGAAGGTCTCAGCTCAGTGGATATAGCTGAATTAATTAGAGCAATGAAGGTCATTCTATCCTTATAAGATTCAGCAGAGCCTGTGTTAAAAACCAAGGCACCTGTGTTTAAATGTCCCAAGATAGTTAAGACTGAGTTTTCAAGGTCAGACCAGCTGACGGAAATCATGGAAGAGGCTTGGGCAACACCCAACAAAAAATATAGAATTCCCAAAAAATGGTACTCCAATTATCCTTTTCCAGCTGGGGACTGTTTAAAAAAGGAAGTAGGTAGCTCCTAAAGTAGATGTGATGTGATTCGATTAGTGCGAAAATCTATGTTGTCTTTGCAATCAACATCCTTAAATGATGTCACGGATAGGAGAG
Source organism: Pseudophryne corroboree (assembly GCF_028390025.1). NCBI lineage: Eukaryota > Metazoa > Chordata > Amphibia > Anura > Myobatrachidae > Pseudophryne > Pseudophryne corroboree. Next base: position 164,417,542 of record NC_086454.1, on the reverse strand, counting down.
TGGATGGTTTTCTAAAAACCATATTTTCCCTGTCTGGAGCAGTCATAAGGCCAGCCATGGCTTCAGCTTGGATAGCAAAGGCAGTTGCCGCCTGGGCTGATGCATTGGAAAGTGATTTTTCATCAGCTTCTAGAGAGCAAAAATCTTATATAGCCCATATTAAACAAGCGCCAGTATTCTCGGAAGAAGCTGCATTAGATATGGGTACTATTGCTTCTAAGGCATCAGCCTCAACAATAGCTGCTCGCAGAGCAGTTTGGTTACGTACGTGGAAAGCTGATTCAGAATCCAAGAAGTTTTTGGAATCTTTGCCTTTTTCTGGAAATATTCTGTTTGGTAAAGAATTGACAGATATTCTGAAGTCAGAAGCAGACTCCAAGAAGGTCAAGTTTCCTTCCACATATAACCCCCAAACCTAGGGGTCCGGTTTTTTGTCCCTTTCGGTCTCAAGGAAAACCAAAGGGAAAAAGTGATTGTAAGCAGCCCCAATACAATATGCTTGGTAAATCAAAAAAGCATTGAGCTACCAGAGGGCCAGCTTCCAAACCAGAAGATAAGCCATCAGCCTGATGGTGCGGGCCTCCACCTGGGGGATCCCAGGGTGGGGGGCCGACTTCTTCAGTTTACACACATCTGGCAACAGTCTACAACAGATGCCTGGGTGCAAGAAGCGGTATCTCTAGGTTATGTTTCTCCGGCAGGGTCCACAGGTTACCCACAGGATAACAGTGGGATATGATGGAGCGACAGTAGATTGGCACCAAATGATCAAAAGCTTTCTTGCCTCCCAGGATGCAACGGGCCTGTCCATATATCCCGCCCACTGGCTCAGGCAAATCAGTTTTTTGTTTGGTGTGGCAGGAGCTGGACCATGGGGGTCATTCCGAGTTGTTCGCTCGCAAGCTGCTTTTAGCAGCTTTGCACACGCTAAGCCGCCGCCTACTGGGAGTGAATCTTAGCATATTAAAATTGCGAACGAAAGATTAGCAGAATTGCGAATAGACACTTCTTAGCAGTTTCTGAGTAGCTCCAGACTTACTCGGCATCTGCGATCAGTTCAGTCAGTTTCGTTCCTGGTTTGACGTCACAAACACACCCAGCGTTCGCCCAGACACTCCTCCGTTTCTCCAGCCACTCCCGCGTTTTTCCCAGAAACGGTAGCGTTTTTTCACACACTCCCATAAAACGGCCTGTTTCCTCCCAGAAACACCCACTTCCTGTCAATCACATTACGATCACCAGAACGAAGAAAAAACCTTGTAATGCCGTGAGTAAAATTCCTAACTGCATAGCAAATTTACTTGGCGCAGTCGCACTGCGGACATTGCGCATGCACATTAGCGACTATTCGCTCCGTTGCGACAAAAAAATAACGAGCGAACAACTCGGAATGACCCCCCATGGTCAGAGGGCTGCTGTTTCCTAGCAGCCCCAAGCTTTCTTATTTTATTTTTATAGTCTTACTATTTTTTAGTGATCTTTCTAAACAGCGTCTTATATGCATATTGGAAAGAGTCGCTCCAACAACTCTCCGCCGGGTCGCAACAACGCTTACCCACGAGTACAGTGCTGTTTCGGCGGGCGTCTGTGTCGGATATACTAGCAGGTCCATCAGACGTTACCAGGCTGTGGCCGGAGCATGGAGGGAAGGTAAGGCATCGATTCCGTTTAGTAGATGGAATACGGACACAGCCGCACTGTTTTGGGAGGAGACTACCAAACAGTAGCTGACACGCCGCCACCACAGGTGCTCCAGCGCTAGGCCTTTACGGATCATAGGCACCAGGAATAGCATGAGGCCGTGATCCTTAGGGTTGATGTCAGCGGTGGGGAGTCAGACGCTCTCCTGGTCGCCCCTCCCCCCGGTTCATGACCAGTTTCCACCAAGTCCCCCGCCATGAACTGATTCCTCGCTTCCGTCTCAGATGCTACCAGAGGGGACTCGGTTGCAGCATAGGCTGCTGCGTCAGTGTTCACTAAGCGCTACCACAAGAGATCCGGTCGCAGCATAGGCGGCTGTGGGACCACTGCGTCTGTGTTCACTGAACGTTACCATGAGACTGGTGCGTCTGTGTTCACTGAGCGTCTGTGTCTGCTATAGGTTCCTGGAATGGCAGTGTACACTAGTAGCGTCTGGATCCACTCAGCGTTTGCTAACGTATTGATCGATCACTGGAAGCGAGGTGAGTCTCCCTGTATCCCACTCTACTGAGTACGGGCTATACAGCACTACATTTCTATCTACTTTGTCAAGTATGAATTGTTAAGTTAAGTGCCTATAGCATATGAGTTTGTGTACATTTACTGTGGTTTTCTTCGCATTGCAAAAAGACAATGAAAAGCGCTGTCATCAAAAGAATAAATTTATTTAAATATATATATATTACTTACATTTATTCACAATAACACACAATTTAATAAAACCAATTCTCCTAAGAATTAAAAACTATTCTGCTGACTCAATAATAAGGATACTATATTGCTTTAGTTTTGATTTTTATATATAATGTAACCTTTTCTTATCCACGCTGAGAGATGCTCTTTGATACACTGTAGAGATGTTAAATTGCAGTATGATCCTCAGGTGTTTATTAATCAGAGAAGTCTCTAAGATATACAAGCTCCATGCATGGGCTAATTAGATATACGAGCTCACTGATGTCCTTGGTTTTTATAACAATTGTAGGATCTACAATTTCAAACACATCCAGCCACAGTATTCTGTTCAGTTCTTACTGATTTAAAGCTGGCAACTCCGTTATAGTACTGCAATTTAACATCTCTACAGTGTATCAAAGAGCATCTCTCAGCATGGATAAGAAAAGGTTACATTATATTTAAAAATCAAAACTAAAGCAATATAGTATCCTTAGTATTGAGTCAGCAGAATAGTTTTTAATTCTTAGGAGAATTGGTTTTATTAAATTGTGTGTGTTATTGTGAATAAATGTAAGTAATATATATATATATCTTTTTTAATAAATTTATACTTTTGGTGACAGCGCTTTTCATTGTTTTTTTGCCTGTTTATCTATTTAATTTGAGGTTCAGCACCCCAAATTGAGAAGCTGCAGCCACCATTAAAGTTTTTATTAGTGTCTCACAGTCAATATACTAGTGCCCACTTTCCATATTGGTGTTTTGATATATCTTCTTCGCATTGCGTCTAAATACATTAGATCTGTTTATACAGGATTCAGTACATGTTCGCCTACATACTTAAAAAAGTGTTTGTAGTTGATGATGTGCTCATATGACTAATATATAACATGTGACTGACTGCTAGTGTGATTGCTGACTTTAATAAATGTTTGTCAGTTTTTCTTCGATTCCTCAATGCTGGTGCATGGGTAGGGTCAGATTGATATCACTTTAAGAAGGTTAAAGTGATTAAAGTCACAAATTGTGTAGTACACTGTGAAAGTGCTGATTATTTATCATGTCTAAGAGCGGCAAAGGTGACGAAGGTACACTTAGAGCAACACTCATCATGTTTGTCTTGCAAAACTGTATTATCCTCTCAGGATCTGGTTCAGGATAGTTTATGTGTAAATTGCTTTGCTTTTCAGCAGAACACAAGGCACATGGATGGATGGATCCACCTTGGGCTATGTTTGCACAGACTTTGTTCAGTATAGCTGAACGGTTAATTCCTACAGCTTCGGTACCAGATATAGGGTACCCATACTTGCAGCTCCCTACCTACGGAATATAATTTCCCCCAGCAGCTTCTCAAATGAAACAAGCTGATAAACCAATGGTAAGTAAATCTTCACCTTCACAGGCTACACATGACGATTCATCGGAAGATGAAAGCTCAGTTTACTCTACCTCTATATATGAAGAGGAAGGAGGAGGTCTGCAGAGAGTAATCTTACCTCGGAACAAGATATCCAAGGTACAGTCAAATATTCAGGGCTTGTTACACAGTCAGAGGGTATCCATTCACGCAGCTATGCGAGTGATGGGGTTGATGGTGTCAACATTCAACATGGTGGAGTATGCACAATACCACTCGAGGCCTCTGCAGTGTCTGATTCTGGCCAGATGGAATGGAGTACATCAGACAATAAAGAGACAGATGATGGTACTTCCAGTAAAGGTAAGAAAGTCATTAGCCTGGTGGTTACAGACATCCCATCTAGACAAAGGGAGACCCTTTTGGATATCAGATTGGAAGATCCTGACAACAGATTCCAGTCTTCAGGGCTGGGGAGCAGTGTCCGGAAAATTATGGTTCCAGGGACAATGGACAAGAGAAGAAAGTTGCCTGCCAATAAACCTATTAGAACTTCAGGCCATATACATGGCACTGATTCAGGCAAAGGACATTCTTTAGGGAAAACCAGTCCAGATCCACTCAGACAATGTGATGGCAGTAGCGTACCTCAACCATCTTGGAGGAACTCACAGCCAAAAAGCAATGAAGGAGGTAAATCACATACTAAAGTGGGCAGAACTCCATCTTCCAGCCTTGTCCGCAGCGTTAGTTCCGGGAGTCCTAAACTGGGAAGCGGACTTTCTCAGTCAACCCACCATTCAAGCAAGCGAATTGGCTCTACACCGGAGGTCTTTCAGACTCTAGTAGACAAATGGGGGTTGCCAGAGATAGATCTCATGGCATCCTGTCTGAACAACAAAGTGCCCGCATATGGGTCAAGAACAAAGGATCCCAGAGCGATCTTTGTGGACGCCTTGTCAGTGATATGGGACTTTCATCTGGCTTATCTGTTTCCTCCGATCACCCTGTTACCCAGGGTGGTGAGGAAAATAAAGCAAGCAAAGGGTGCCGTGATTCTAATAGCACCGGCCTGGCCCAGAAGGCATTGGTACACAGATCTGCAGAGAATGTCGATGGATGCTCCATTTCTGCTCTCTCAATGTCCAGATCTACTGATGCAGGGTCCCTGTTATCACAGACATCTGGATTGACTGTCTTTGACGGCGTGGCTCTTGAAACCTCTATCCTAAAGTCAAGAGGATTCTCTTAACAGGTAATTCAAACAATGCTCAGAGCAAGGAAACCTTCCTCAGCTCATATTTATCACCGAATATGGCAGGCCTATATTCATTGGTGCATTGAAGGAGGTATGGACCTGAAATTTTTTAGAGTTTCCAGGATCCTCGCATTCCTTTAGGCAGGAATGGATAAAGGTTTGAAGGTGGCTTCCTTGAGAGTGCAGGTATCAGCATTGACTGTATAGTTCCAAAAGAAAATTGCCAATTTGCAGGATGTGTATACTTTTTTCCAGGGAATGCTGCGCATTCAACCTCCCTTTGTTTCGCCTACAGCACCGTGGGACTTAGGTTTAGTCCTTAAAGCCCTTCAAGTTGCCCCATTTGAACCACTTACCAAGGTGGATCTTAAATGGTTGACAGTAAAAGTACTCTTTCTACTGGCTATGGCGTCAGCTAGAAGAGTATCAGATTTAGGAGCGCTGTCATGTCGTTCCCCATTTCTGATTTTTTATCCAGATAAAGCAGTTCTCAGAACTAGGTCTGTGTATCTTCCGAAGGTGGTGTCTAAATTCCACCTTAATGAAGAAATTGTTGTCCCGGCTTTTCAGGTATTGGGACTTTCTGCGGGAGATGCATCGCTGGATGTAGTCCGGGCCATAAGGATCTACGTGGACCGTACCAGTGCCATCAGAAAGACAGATTCTCTCTTCATTCTCTACGGATGTCACAAGAGAGGATGGCCTTCTACTAAACAGACGCTGGCAAGGTGGCTTCGAATGACGATTTCAGAAGCATATTCTCAAGCTGATCTCCCTATTCTGGCTAATGTCTCTGCTCACTCTATTTGTAAGGTAGGTCCTTCATGGGAAGCACAACATGGTGCTTCAGCAGAACAGATATGTAAGGCAGCCACATGGTCTTCCATTAACACATTCATTAGACATTATGCCTTGGATACTTTTGCCTCTCATGACACTGAATTCGGGCGTAAGGTTCTCCTGTCCAATCAGGAGCGTCCCCACCAATAAATTGCTTTGGGAAATCCCATTGTTATCCTGTGGATAACCTGTGGACCCTGCCGGAGAAATATACGTTATGGTAAAACTTACCGTGGATAATGGTATTTAAGTCCACAGGTTCCACAGGAATCCCACCCTGACGCACCTGATTTGAGGATCCTTCTAGTCACTAACCTCTTCCTTCTTGTATGGAAGGGTGTGCATGTGTGTTCTTCTCGCCTTATTAAGGCTCTACATGATGCTCCTGCCTTGTGTTTTGGAATACAACTGATTTGCCTGAGCCAGTGGGCGTGATATATGGTCGGGCCCGTTTCATCCTGGGAGGCAGGAAAGCTTTTGATCCTTTGGTACCAATCCGCTGTCGCTCCATCATATCCCATTGTTATCCTGTGGAACCTGTGGACTTAGGAGAAATACCATTATCCACGGTAAGTTCTTTTCATAACGTATATATTGCAGCATCCTATGCAGAGTTGTCTACCCTCCCTGATTCTGCAGGAGACTCCCTGAAATAGCAGCAATCTCCCTCAATAGACCAGCAATCTCAATGAATTTACCTTACTTCCATTATATAGCTGTTACATTCTTGGGGAAAAGACAAATTAGAGATATATACATTCAAATGGGTTCATCAGTGCCATTTCCCTGTATTGGTTATAAGGCACAATGATCCCTAAGGCTACATTCATTTTAAATAAGGTTTCTCATGGCCACTTACAGTATATGTGTATACAGTATACTAACTTTCTGGCTCATTTACGTTTTGATGTAAGTCATTTCATGACACGCCTCCCAGATGCAGCAGTACACGTCCGCGCTTATAGGTGTTAATTTCACAATCTCCCTGAAATGCTTTTTTAAAAGTAGGCAAGTATGGTCCTATGTCCTGCTGCCAGTCCACCTGCCCCCTCCGGGATCAACAATCCCCACTCCCTAGCCACGACGAAGGTGGAACAAAAGCTGCTGCGGCCACCGGTATAGATGTGTATGAAAGCGGCGCAGCGAAAGGCTTTCATAGTCCTCCCTGCGCCGCATACTCTCTGAGCCCCAGAGCCTCCACTGCACGTGATGTCACAGAAGTGCCTTCCCATCACAGCCGCGCCCAGATCCCCAGAGGCCCTGACTCTGCAACACAGCACTTGGGCTGCCGACCTAAGAGCACCGAGATGGCTAATGTAACGGATAGAGTGCTATCGCGGAGGGTAATGTCTGGACGCTGAATCAATGTAAAAGGTGACAATGCTGCGCAGTGCAGTGGGTGTGCAGTGTCACTGACACTGCACAGCACTCTCACCTTTTACATTGATTCAGTGAGTCAGTCAGTTCTACCAGCCAGTCACTATTGTTAGCGCCGGTGCCCCAACGCATCACATTACAGGGAAGTAGACGCACTAAATAAACTACAGCTCCCAGCAGCCCGGTGCTAAGGGCTGCTGGGAGCTTTAGTTTATTGAGTGCATCTTCTTCCCTGTAATGCGGTGCATTAGGATACTGGCACTAACAATAATGACTGGACGCTGTACGAGTTTCCAGGAGAGCCACTGCCAAAGGGAGGACAGCAGCTTAGCTGCTTCCAGGAGGAGAAGCAGGAGAAACATTAGCCGCCCCTCCCCCAGTCGCAGCACCTCCGGGCCCATTCGCGGCACCCCCACACCTGCCCTCCACCACCCGCGGTGGGTCCAGACCCCCTTCCCCACCCATGACACCCCCGCACCGCTCCTCCCCTACCCGCGGTGGCTCCGGACCCCCTCCCCCACCCGCGACACCCATGCACCCGCCCCTCTCCCACCTGCTGAACCCCTGGACCCCTCCCTATCTGCATCTCCCCCGCACCCGCCACTCCCCCAACCATAGTTCCTACTAGGTGATTCATCAGGCCCTGCGTGTGCTGTTCACACCATTGTAAGGGGCTACGACCCCTTAACCATTGCACGCCCTTTGTCCGTGCAATATTTAACCTCTCACACAATTATGATTGGAGGTAATACTCCATATAATAAAAATACTGCACGCCACAAGGGTGTGGAGGGGTTAAGGGGGCGTAGCCCCTTACTATGGTGTGAAGAGCGCCCGTAGGGTGCGATGAATCACCTAGTTCTAAATATTGAAATATGCAATTTGACTTTGACAAAGGCATGGTTAAAGAGCCTATAAACCAATTATGTAATAATATACCAAATTCTTTGTGTTACTTGATTAAATACACTTGATAAAAGTGTTTATTCTAAACTTTGCCTGCCCCATCTAGCATAACTTCTCACTACATTTTGTTTTATGTTTATTTTATTTTTTATTTATTTTTTTAGTTTGAATCTGGATAATAAGCTTTGCTTTCAAGAGTGTGAAATTGCAACAAATGTTTCCAAGATTGTATAGCCCCAGGACATTGCTTTACCAACCTACTAATCTCTAGGACAGTGATTTTCAACCTTTTTTAAGTCGCGGCACACCGACCAAATTTTTTAAATTGCCAAGGCACACCATCAGTATCCCCCCCCCCCCCCCCCCCCCCCCCACAAAAAAAAATCCCACACACACATTGGGGGGAAAGCACACACACACACAGTGGCCCCCCCAGTAATTAAACAAATGCGTTGACCTCTGCAGTAATTCCACACATTGCCCCCCACAGTAATATCCCACATTGGCCCCCACAGTATTTCCACACATTGCACACCCACAGTATTTCCACACAGTGACTCCCACAGCTATTAAATAAATACAAATTCACTTGGCCCCTACCTGGGAGTCAATGGATATGAAGCTCATTTCCCTCTCCCTGCCTCAGCCACTGGAGTTTATGCAGCCGGAGGAGCAAGGAGCAGCACGGGATGAGAGAGCAGACAGGTGAGCGGACAGCTTGTGTTTCCCTCTCCCTGCCTCAGCGTCTGGAGTGCATGCAGCCGGAGGAGCAGCCCAGGGTGAGACAGCGGGCAGGTAAGCGGATGGACGGGCGGGCGGGAAGGTGACATGGCATGCGCGAGTCACGCTGCGTGTCATAGGTTACTTGCCGCAGTCCAGCGCCGTCAAAAACAGTGTGGGGGTAGCAGCAGCTAGGCTTCGGGCATCTGTGGCGGCACATCTGAGCACCGCTGGCGGCACACTAGTGTGCCGCGGCACAGCGGTTGAAAAACACTGCTCTAGGAGGAAGTGTAGTCAGTAGCTTTCATTAATGTCTATCCAACAGTTCTCAATGCTATATATTTGTAGCATTAGATGACAAGCCGGTTACAATATATTGCAGGCAGTGGCTTAAACATTTATTGTTCACAGTTTGTTTCATCTTACAATAGTGTATGAAACAAACAGGTCAGCTGCTTGTCTCCAAATGTTTGGCCAAAATTTTCTAAACTTACTTCTGGAAAAAAGCATACAAAGTTACATGACTTAACAAGCCAAATTTACCAGAATTAAAAGGTTACCTAACATACTGTATTTCTCCCACTCCCTGACCCTGTCTTTTTATTTAATATAATTTTAGTATAACCGTAGTCGAGAAGCAAACAAAAGGGTTCATTTGAAATCGGTAACATACAGAATCTGAGATTTTAACAAGGGAAATACAGTATAAACATGGAAGGTACAATGTATGGGGAAAAGGGATGCTAGTTATATCTCCTTATTGAGAACAATAGCATAGTAGAGACAGACAAGACAAAATAAAAACAGCGTATCAAACAAAACTGTACAGACTATGCATACAGTACAAAGGAATAAACAAAAAAGAAGGAAAAAGTTCTAAAACCAGAATCTACGATATGGCAATGCTATTAAAGTTTTATCACGTATAAAGGGCATGAAATAAACCTGTGTAAGTAGATGAGGGTGGAGGGGAGGGGAAATATTGGGAAAACAAAAAGGCTCATTTTGGCCTGTCAAACATGAGGCCAGAGTAGGCTTTTTTTTTTTTATCATGGAGGATATAGGCTGTCTTGCAACCTATTGTTTCCCAAGTGGTGTATTTGGAGGATGTCAAAGATTTTGAGATGGAGGTATGACTTCAGAACATTGTAAGAAAGAATACCACTGGTGGAATTGTACTTTTAAAATTATAAATGTATTGTCGTGGCAGAATGGATATGATCAATTAATAATGGGAAAAAATATGCCACAGGTTCCCAACTGCAGTCCTCAAGGCACCCTAATGGTCAAGGTTTTAAGTATATCCATGATTGGCCACAGGTGACTTAATACCTCAGTCAATTTGATGTAACCATCTGTGCTGAGTCATGATTATCTTTAAAACCTGGACCGTTAGGGTGTCTGAGGACCGCATTTGGGAACCTCTAAAATACACAGGGCGGAATTCTATTTTGCCGCTGTCAGCTAAAGAGCCACCTTTATTGTGAGCTGCAGGCTGTGCAGCAATTCTGGTTAGTCTGTCTGTATTTTTAAAGCACCAATCATTTACAAGGCAAAACCAGGTAGGTTGGCCAGCTAGCTCACAGACTATTACATAAACCCCCTAGACTTCATTTACCAGAAGATTCATTTACCAGAAACGTGTAATGTGGGGCCCCATGGACCCCGAGGACTGTGTGTATAGCATACCTTGCACACATTATAGATACGCTAATGCCTACACTTCATTGTCCCATTGTAAAAATGTATATGTGCATACGTGTTCTGTAATATGTAGTTCTAACACAGGGATCACTGGTGCGATGTGCCAGCCTCTCCACCTAAAAATGTGATGTCACGCGAGCAAGGACACTGGCAGGAGAAAGGATTGAACAATAGTTGGTGACAGAGACTTCTGGGCACTTCACTGGGTATAAGCTAGCCCTTAAAACCAACGTGGGTAACCCTAAACCCTGGAGAAACTGTTCAAGCAAAAATGGTTGTGTGGTAGAAAGGCACTATCCAGTTGCTACACCAAAATAGCTATGCAGGATAAAATCAAAAGGAATTTTAATCAATAATATGTACACAAATAAAATGCATGTCATAAAATACCATACATTAACAAAACTGTATGGACAAGATAAAACAAATGGCGCCAGCACCCCCTAGGACACAGGAGGAGGACCTGCCTTCATGTACAATTGGTACTTCATTATTGGACTACACATTCCCTTGCTGGGAAGATTTTTATTTGTTTTATCTTGTCCATACAATTTTGTTAATGTATGGTATTTTATGACATGCATTTTATTTGTGTATATGTTATTGATTAAAATTCCTTTTGATTTTATCCTGCATACCTACTTTGGTGTAGCAACTGGGTAGCACCATTCTACCACATAACCATTTAAGAGAAAGGATTGAGCTGCTCCAGGCGACTCTGCACACTGAAAGGTGTGCGCTCGGAGCATCCTTTGTACATTCCAGGCAGCACTGCAGCAGCACTACTGGTAGCCTGCCAGCCAGATTGCAGGTGCCCTGGGCAGCAGCAGTCCTCCCCCCAGGGCCTTGTCACCTGGGTGAGGGCACCACTAACATACCCCTCCTTACAGCCCTGCTAATATGTCTCATTAATATTGTTTGGAGAGTGCATACATTTTGTAACAAACAAAACCTCTCTTAATTAGTCCAAAATATATAGATTTGTTTGTACTGTTTGATGCGCTTTACCCCAATACGCTTTGTTCACATACATCTATAATCCCTGTGACTCTATGCAGTGATTTGCAAGTTGAAAAATGGATAACTATCAATTTAGAGGAAAGCAACCAAATTCTAGTGCTGCAGCTGCTGCCACCAGTCATGCACCACTTTTAATTTCTTCCACTACTCTGCGGCAATGATTTGGGCACCATCTGGGGAGGTTAGGGGAGGGTTAGACACCTTAACACCACATATCGGTATTTCTACAGTCAGGATGCCGATGTCTGTCTCCTGACTGTCGGCATCCCAACAGCTGGCATTTCATTCCCAGCTCGTTCACTCCTGTTTCAAGTCTCCTGCGGCCATTTCTGGGCGGGGGGGCTTCTGAATAGACCAGACGAGAGAGAGAGTGACGGTCCCACTAAGTGCAGTTACTGCCTATGTAAAGTGTGATGAAGTGTGCGGCAGAGTAAGGTTGGAAGATGTAAGTAAAGATCACACTCCCCTACAAAGCCCTCACCCACTCCTCTCCCATTTACATCTCTGTCCTTATATCCTTTATACTCCTGCTCGTCCTCTTTGCTCCGTTAATGCATGCTACCTCTCCTGCCTACAGATTACCTCCTCACACTCCTACCTCTCAGATTTTGCACATGCTGCTCCCTTTTTCTACCTCTCCCTCCCAGACTCTCCACCTCTCTCAAGACCCACTTCTTCACCAAACCTAGCTGTCTCTCATCCGGTATCCGGTATGATGAGGCGCTATTTACACTGTATTGTTCACAGTCTAGGCAGCGCCCTACACTACAGTATGCAACTCAATGCAGGTTTCTGCACCTACCCCCATTGATCTCTCATTAGTATTCTTTCCCGCTGAGGTCACGCTAGCTATTCATTTTGTCGTTACATTGTGTACTAAATCCTGGCATTGTATTTTGTAAAAAAGGGGGGGGGGGTTTATAAAGGGAAGTGATTAATGGTTCTTTATTGTCACAATAAATGTCAGCCAATCAGCAGGTAGCGCTAGGAAGGATCCGTTGGCTATTTATGGCATGCGCTGTACAGTTTAGGAAAAGCGACATCTGTTGGACAGAAAGTAGTATGCACGTTACAATTATAATGTGACGTTACATTTATAATGCAACTTATAATAGGACATATAACGCAAGGAGTGGGTGTGAGTTGCATGTCGCCCACTACACAGTACGCATTAACGATATTTGAGGACACATCTGCACTTACTGTCGACCAATAGTGGTCGACCTAGACACTGTTGACCTAACTCTTGATGACCCTCCATACCACACCCTTCTTATCCTAAGCCATCTGTCCCATGCTCACTTTTGACCCCATCTGTGTCACCCCTGTCTGTCTGCCCCTGCCCTTTAGAATGTAAGCTTTCACAAGCAGGGCCCTCTTCCCTCATGTGCTTTTCCATCTCTGACTTAACCTATCTTTTTTTCAATACTCCCTTCGACTGCACCAAATCCCCCAGTTTCCCCCCGCCCTGATATTTATTTCAGTGTTGTCTGCTGACGTAGCTACTGTATGTTTATATACCCTGCACTTGTCCTAGATTGTCTTGAACTGTAAAGGTGCATACACACGGTGAGAATTATCCTTGCAATTTTGACTATATAGTCAAAATCACAAGGAAAGTTAGTGCAAGGAAAGTTAATGCAAATCGCAAGGTGTTAGCCACCTTACGATACCGACGCGTGGCCCCGCAGGCAGTGCCAGATTAAGGTCCTGATGGGCCTGGAGCTGAAATTTATAAAGGGCCTATTGTGCTCCATCTCAGGGGGTGTGACCAGCATGGCGGGGGTTTTACTTTTGATATGGGGGTGAGGTTTGACCCATGGGGTGTGGCTAAAACCATGGAGGACATATATGAAGCATACACCACCTGTTATATTATTGACCACTGAATACTACTTCATACCAGTTGTGAGTGCCATCTCCATAGATTTACTATATATATATATGGCAAACGAGTATATTACCCGATCAATGTGACAGGGCATCCACACCATCGTCAGGACCACATGCAATACATACAATGTATTGTATGTGGTCCTGACACCCTGAAATGCTGACAGTGGAATATACTTCTTTGCCCCGGGAACGCTGCACCGAATCCCTGCAGCAATCTCAGCTACTTCAGAGATTGTAATGTGTGTCCCCATCCAGGGATGTCTTGTCCCGGGAGTTGTATGTGACAGAAGTCACCGGGGAGACAGGGAGGGAGATTACAGCCTTTTTGTATGATCCAGGGATGTGGTAAAAAAAACTGAAAGGACAGGACCATACAGGAAGGCTGTAATCTCTCTCTTTCCCTGTCTCCCCGGTGACTGCTGACACATATGCCCCCCCCCTTCACACCACCACGCAGTCTGACCACCACAATATACACATGTGTTCCTCAGTATGCCCCACTACTGAATCAGTCAGCAGCAGCCAGCAGGTAACGGGTCTGATACCTCACCTCAGTCTGGAGGATATCAGACACCCTGCTGCTGCTGCCGACACCAAGCCGACCACTTTCATGGAGATGCTGCCTTGAGAGCCCTGCTGCCATGTCCTGAGCTGTGTTGCGGACTCTGCGGAGTCCATATCAGGACATAAGGACAAGTGTGGTAGTGGCAGGCAGGGCGGCCGCGGCACCTTTTTGACGTCAGTTGCCGTGACGTCATCCGGCGCGGAGGCGCCGCCGAGACACACTGTAGGGAAGGCTGAGAAAGCCTTCTTCTGTCTCTGTCAGCTAGTGATGGGTAGTTCATGAATGATTAGTTCTAAATGAACTAATCTTCAAAGTGAACTAGTTCGTTCAGTTCACAGACAGAATAGAGCCAGCAGCTGCATTAGGCTTCTCACTGTCTCATTCACTGGATTTTCACTTCCTGAATCTGATGCTGTGAAATGACAGTTAAAAGTAGAACACAGCCCACCAATACAGATCTAATAAAAAAAAATTGCATCTGCACTGCCTGGCCAAAGTCTATGTGTGTCTGTGAGTGAGCATGTGTGGTCATGCTGCTCACCTTTCTGTGATACAATCACTGTCCTATTAGTCCAGATGTCCAAACACTTGCTGCTACTTCTGGTACTACTGGCTCCTGTGCATACTGCTGTGCTAAATCTGCTGGGTGTTGTAGAGGTGCTGCTGCAGCTGCAGCAGCAGCACTGTTGTTATTCAGCTCTCACTCAGCAATACTCATGAGTCAGTACATCTCTGCTGCCACAGGGGTCACTGCTGTGCTCAGACATGGAGTGGACTCACTCTGTGGAGCTGATTGAACTGCATTGTCCTGATGACTCATGAGTCATTCTCCTTGCAAGTAGTTCAGTAGTTCAGTAGTTCAGTCAGTGATTCATTACAGTTCACTGATCAGTTCACTGACTCAATGGGGTATATTTACTAAGGTCCCGATTTTGACCGAGATGCCGTTTTTTCATCAAAGTGTCATCTCGGTAATTTACTAAGCAAAAATCACGGCAGTGATGAGGGCATTCGTAATATTTTGGAAGTCCTAGGAAAAAATCACGAATCAATACACCATCGGTCAAATACGCCTGCAATTTGCTAGAAATCGGGAATTTACTAAAAAGTGCAAAACACAAACACTGCCGACAATAGCCAAACACTGCCGTGATAAAATACAAATCGTGAAAAAGTGCTAAAAAAAAAACAGACCTGCTTTTTTATCCCGTGTTTGTATAGGCATGCACGGATCCATGAGATCCGTGCATGTTTTTCAGTGGGAACGGGGGGGAAATGTTATAAATTTTCAGAAAAAAAATTGCGTGGGGTCCCCCCTCCTAAGGCAAACCAGCCTCGGGCTCTTTGAGCCGATCCTGGTTGCAGAAATATGGGAAAAAAATGGACAGAGGTTCCCCCATATTTAAGCAACCAGCATCGGGCTCTGCGCCTGGTCCTGGTTCCAAAAATACGGGGGACAAAAAGAGTAGGGGTCCCCCGTATTTTTTAAACCAGCACCGGGCTCCACTAGCTGGACAGATAATGCCACAGCCGGGGGTCACTTTTATACAGTGCCTTGCGGCCGTGGCATCAAATATCCAACTAGTCACCCCTGGCCGGGGTACCCTGGGGGAGTGGGGACCCCTTCAATCAAGGGGTCCCCCCCCAGCCACCCAAAGGCCAGGGGTGAAGCCCGAGGCTGTCCCCCCCATCCAATAGGCTGCCGATGGGGGGCTGATAGCCTTTGTGAAAAGTGATTGATATTGTTTTTAGTAGCAGTACTACAAGGCCCAGCAAGCCTCCCCCGCAAGCTGGTACTTGGAGAACCACAAATACCAGCATGCGGCGGAAAAACGGGCCCGCTGGTACCTGTAGTACTACTACTAAAAAAATACCCCAATAAAGACAACACACACACACCTTGAAAGTATAACTTTAATACATCCATCCACACCTCCATATACACATACTTACCTTATGTTCCCACGCAGGTCGGTCCTCTTCTCCAGTAGAATCCATTGTGTACCTGTAGAAAAAATTATACTCACATAATCCAGTGTTTTCGGCTCCTCGGTAAATCGTTTTGTAATCCACGTACTTGAAAAAATAAAAAAACGGATACCCGACCACGAACTGAAAGGGGACCCATGTTTTCACATGGGCCCCCTTTCCCCGAATGCCAGAAACCCACTCTGACTGATGTCTAAGTGGGTTTCTTCAGCCAATCAGGGAGCGCTACGTTGTGACACCCTCCTGATCGGCTGTGTGCTCCTGTACTGTATGGCAGGCGGCACACGGCAGTGTTACAATGTAGCGCCTATGCGCTCCATTGTAACTAATGGTGGGAACTTTGAGGTCAGCGGTGAGGTCAGCGGTGAGGTCACTTTCGGTCAACCGCTGACCTGAAAGTTCCCACCATTGGTTACAATGGAGCGCATAGGCGCTACATTGTAACACTGCCGTGTGCCGCCTGTCAGACAGTACAGGAGCACACAGACGATCAGGAGGGTGCCACAACGTAGCGCTCCCTGATTGGCTGAAGAAACCCACTTAGACATCAGTCAGAGTGGGTTTCTGGCATTCGGGGAAAGGGGACCCATGTGAAAACATGGGTCCCCTTTCAGTTCGTGGTCGGGTATCCGTTTTTTTATTTTTTCAAGTACGTGGATTACAAAAGGATTTACCGAGGAGCCGAAAACACTGGGTTATGTGAGTATAATTTTTTCTACAGGTACACCATGGATTCTACTGGAGAAGAGGACCGACCTGCGTGGGAACATAAGGTAAGTATGTGTATATGGAGGTGTGGATGGATGTATTAAAGTTATACTTTCAAGGTGTGTGTGTGTTGTCTTTATTGGGGTATTTTTTTAGTAGTAGTACTACAGGTACCAGCGGGCCCGTTTTTCCGCCGCATGCTGGTACTTGTGGTTCTCCAAGTACCAGCTTGCGGGGGAGGCTTGCTGGGCCTTGTAGTACTGCTACTAAAAACAATATCAATCACTTTTCACAAAGGCTATCAGCCCCCCATCCGCAGCCTATTGGATGGGGGTGACAGCCTTGGGCTTCACCCCTGGCCCTTGGGTGGCTGGGGGGGGGACCCCTTGATTGAAGGGGTCCCCACTCCCCCAGGGTACCCCAGCCAGGGGTGACTAGTTGGATATTTGATGCCACGGCCGCAAGGCACTGTATAAAAGTGACCCCCGGCTGTGGCATTATCTGTCCAGCTAGTGGAGCCCGGTGCTGGTTTCAAAAATACGGGGGACCCCTACTCTTTTTGTCCCCCGTATTTTTGGAACCAGGACCAGGCGCTGAGCACGATGCTGGTTGCTTAAATATGGGGGAACCCCTGTCCATTTTTTCCCCATATTTCTGCAACCAGGATCGGCTCAAAGAGCCCGAGGCTGGTTTGCCTTAGGAGGGGGGACCCCATGCAATTTTTTTTTTACATTTAAACTTTATTTTTTTGTTAAACAAAGTGCACAATGAAACCCAGCACGGATCTCTCAGATCCGGCCGAGATTCATTGTATTAAAGTCGGCAGTGTTTTACAAGTCACTCACGTAAAACACTGCCAAAAAAAACGAATGACATCGACATCGGAAAACCCGAAAATGCAGAATACGGCAGCTTAGTAAATTAGTCGTAATCAATTCAAAAAGTTGCATATTTACACTTTCGATGTCATTCGTGATTGAACTTTGACCTCAAACGGGAAAACACGAATCTTAGTAAATTTACCCCAATGACTCATATAGCCATACGAGTCAGTGCAGTACTTCTAAGCTACCATGTGTGGCAGTGCTGTGCTCAGGCATATGCTATGGAGCTGATCCTGATTCTGAACTGCATATAGCCATGATTAATTCACCTAGCATATTAGGTGGTCACAAGGTACACTGTCACTCCCAATCAGCCAAAGACACAGTTCTGAGTGCTGCATGCTATCCTGTAAGACACAGTTCTGAGTGCTGCATGTTATCCTGTAGGGTCTGATTACTCCACACAAGACATAGGGGGATATGTATGTCTGTCTGATGAACCTTCAATAAAAATAAAGTGGAACAGTTGCTGATAGCAGTCAATCCACTCCTGCCTATCATTTATTATAGAC
The DNA here is from genome assembly GCF_028390025.1 of Pseudophryne corroboree. NCBI lineage: Eukaryota > Metazoa > Chordata > Amphibia > Anura > Myobatrachidae > Pseudophryne > Pseudophryne corroboree. The sequence continues at coordinate 164,399,424 of NC_086454.1, read as the reverse complement.
TGTATATGATAAGTAAAAGCTGATTGGTTGCTAAGGGCAACTTTTCCACCTACCCTTTTTAGAATCTATTATATTCTCCCCCCCCCCCCCTCCCCCCTGATTTTGTAGTGGTATACAATATTGTCTATCACCAAATACTGTAGACTGGACAGTCATTTGTACCCAGTAGTGATTGAAGCAACTATAAGTGTGCATGATGAGTGCAAATAATTCACTGAAGAGAAAGAGAAGCCAGATATGGAATCATTTCAAACTTACTGGAGATGAGAAAAAAGCAAGGTGTTCCTACTGCTCAAGTGACATAAGTATTACTTGCGGTTCTTTGAGTAATCTGTCACGCCATTTGAAATCAAAACATCCAACAATATCCACTACTAGGAGTGAGCCACAACAACCGATACCTACAGCGTCTCATCATACAAGATGTGAAGATGACGTTCAAGACAATACACCTGAACCGTCACAAGGTACCATTGCAACTGTAAATTCAACTGAAGTTGCTACAGGTTTTTCGTCCACTGTAAAAACTGTTCAAACCAAGCAACAAGCAACCTTAGGTAGCTATTTCAGCAGCAATAGGTCAGTGTCTGTTAAGCGCTCAAAAGAATTGGATGAGCAACTGCTAAAATTTATTATCAAGGGTTTCCACCCATTTAGCATTGTGGAGGAGGATGAGTTTAAAAAGTTTGTCGTTCTCTTTGCCCAGCATACAATCCTCCCACGAGGAAAACTGTATCTAGCAGTTTGCTATTGCGTCTCTACAACAGCACTGTACAGGAAGTGCGCTCAACCTTGCAAGAAGTTGATGCAGTTTGCTTGACTACAGACTCATGGACTTCTTTGAATAATCAAAGTTTTAATGCAATCACAGCGCATTTTATTAATTCAGAATGGCAGCTACATTCAGTTCTCTTAGAATGTCTTGAAATGCCAGAAAGACACACTTCAGAAAATCTATGTAGACGGTTAAAAGACACAGTGCATGAATGGGGTCTAGAAAATAAGGTGGTTGCTGTTGTCACGGACAATGCAGCTAACATTGTAGCTGCTGTCAGATTGTGCAAATGGCGACATCTACCATGTTTTGCACATTGTGTGAACTTGGTAGTTCATGCTGGAATTTCGGTTTCTGGCATTCATATTATTATAAATAAGATTAAAGGTATTGTTGAATTTTTCAAAAAAAGTTCCCATGGCCTTACAAAATTGCATGACACTCAGAAACAGATGGGACTACCAGAGCTGAAACTGACCCAAGATGTCCCTACTAGATGGAACTCTACTTTGGACATGATATCCAGGATCGTCAAGGTAAAGGATGCAGTAGTTGCCACCTTAGCTGTGCTACACACAGAACTGAATACCTTGACATCCCATGAATGGACAGTTGCTGAAAAATCAATAGATGTACTACAGATTTTTCAAGACGTCACAGTGGAAGTTAGTGCTGAAAAATCTGTGCCCAGATCAAAAGTGATTCTTTTTGTAAAAATTATGAATAAGAAAATGGAGTCATTGTTGGCTGAGCAAGCAACGCCAACAGAAATAACATCTATGGTGACAACTTTGAAGGAGCAACTTGCTCGAAGATTCAAAGACCTGGAAGATAATGAACTTAACAATCAGGCAACACTTTTGGACCCAAGATTTAAAAGGTACGGATTTTCAGATGAGGCTAAATTTCACATGGCGTATGAAAATCTGAAGAGAAAAGTGTGTGGATTGAGAATTACAGAAGAAATACCTATAGCACCTGTGGAAGAAACTCAAACCTCACACTCCAGCTCATGCTTATGGGGTGATTTTGATACAGAAGTCAGCAAAGTTGTTGCAGTACAGAAACCAGTGGCTGCAGGAATTATAGAACTGGACAGATACATGCAACAACCCATCTTAAGGAGGACTGAGGACCCACTACTTTGGTGGAATGAAAGAAAGAAATCTATCCAAGACTTTTTCAACTGGCAAAGCGGCGATTGTGTGTTATGGCCTCTTCAGTTCCCTGTGAGAGAATATTTTCAAAAGCAGGGCAAATACTTACAGAGAGAAGAAACAGAATATTTTCAAAAGCAGGGCAAATACTTACAGAGAGAAGAAACAGACTCACAACATCGAAAGTGGGGAAAATCCTGTTTCTAAACCACAATCTGTAAATGTAGTTACAGTTTTGTTCAAGTTGACATTTTTCTCTATGTGACAGAGAGAGTGAATACTGAATACTTATGAGTCAGTTTACCTCAGCTGCCACAGGGGTCACTGCTGTGCTCATGGAGTCAGTGGACTCTGTGGAGCTGATTGAACTGCATTGTCCTGATGACTCATGAGTCACTCTCCTTGCAAGTAGTTCAGTAGTTCAGTAGTTCAGTCAGTGATTCATTACAGTTCACTGATCAGTTCACTGACTCAATGACTCATACAGCCATACGAGTCAGTACAGTACTTCTCAGCTACCATGTGTGGCACTGCTGTGCACAGGCATATGCATTGTATGGAGCTGATACTGAACTGCATATAGCCATGATTCATTTCCCCAGTATATTAGGTGACAAGCTACACTCACAATCAGCTAAAGACACAGTGCTGAGTGCTGCATGCTATCCTGTAGGGTATGATTACTCCACACAAAACACAGGGGGATATGTACTATGAACCTTCAAGTGACATAAAGTAGAGCAGTTGCCCATAGCAACCAATCAGCTTCTGTCACTTTATATACTGTTGAAGATAAATGAAAGAAGCTGATTGGTTACTTTGCAACATCTCCACTTTATCTCTCTCTAAGGTCTGTTACATTGGGGCAAAGGGACTATTTTTTCTTTTAATTACTGTATTTTAAAAGCAGAAAAAACTGAAAGTGACTTATGACATTACTCTGGATTTGGGTCTTTCACTTGCATATTATGAAGTAAAAAGGAGTACCAACAATGGGATTAATATTGCAGAGATACATGGTTGCTATATAACTTATTGCTTTTCTTAAAAATAAAAAAAATCTGACATTTTAAACATATCTGATCATTTGAAAAAGATTATAACTCCTACAATGAGCTAGTATTAGAAATACCTACTCTATGTGTAATAGTCTCTAGACTAGTTCTAAATCTAATCACTCCTTTCAGTCTCAGAGTCAGTGAGTGAAATGATGAACTAAATGAACTAGATGAACTAATCTTCTGAACTAATCTTTTCAGTGAACTAGAACATAATGAACTAATCACCAAAGTGAACTAGATTTCCCATCACTACGTGTCAGCGGCGTCATTTGATCCTTCGGTGCCGCGGACATGGGAGGCGGATCTCGGGTGGTGAGGGAGGAGGGGGAGGGGCCCACCTAGGACGCTGCACTGCAGGCTGCAGTAGAAGGAAATTTTATTTCCTGTTTACTGCTGCAGAGATCTGCGATGCTTTGGGCCTATTTTTGGAGCTGGGCCTGGAGCTGCAGCTCCATTAGCCCCATTATTAATCCGGCCCTGCCCGCAGGGTCGGTATAGCAAGGCTAAATATACTATACAGGCAAGTCAATCTTGACTTTCTAGTACTAAAGTATAGTCAAAATTGGCACTTAGTCAAAATCGCACATAGCCAATATCACAAGCACACATAGTCAATATCGCATAGTCCATATCACATAGTCAAAATCGAAGATAGCCACAATCTCACCATGTGTATGCACCTTAAGTCACTGATTTCTTGTTTTGCTTATATGTTTATGTACTAACTGGGTGCTGCGGATCCCATGTGGCACCATATAAATAAAGAATAATAATAATAATAATAATAATAATAACTAATTTATAGTAGATGAAATGAGATGTCCTGGTGCCCGTTCATTCCAACTTTGGACATTACAACTTCTGCTTCATTTGTACTTTACAAACTTTGTGGACACTAAAACTGGATGGGAAAGGACAATTCTTTCCTTTTCACTTGCAGGACACAGGCTGGTGTCATTGAGAACCCACAACCACCATCCACCAGGCAAGTCTTTCTTCTCTTTCTCACTCTCAGTAGCTTCTATATGTTCACTCTGCTGCAACCATTATCACCTAATATTACCATGACTTATTTGTTAGTGCTGTCTATAGGCTTGTAATCAAAGCCTGACTACACAAGTGCAGGGATCAAGACATTTATCTCAACAGTCCTGATTTTCATGGTACTGTCTCAATTCATGATCTCCACAAAGGGAACAGGCTTACAGGAAAGCAGGTGTCAGAAAGTGAGCTAATGTTTATTTTGATTTCATCATTTTATACCTGGGCGATGATATAGAAACATAGTGGTTCCAAATAAAAATTAAAAAATCTGAACGTGACAATTTTTTTTATTTTTATGATAATAAAGAGTAAGCCCATCATTGTTAACTTATTTTAGTGATTAAAAGTGCAGAAAGCTCATGGCTTCCATCCTTTACTATGGGAGTCACAGTTCTGTAGTCAACAGTTTGACCTGAATAATGGTAAATGCTAAGTATGGTAAGCTATGCGTACCAGCTGGAAACCACTGCTGTTAGGATTGCAACATCCCTGCAATGCATACTTGCCTACCTGACCCTCTCCATAAGGGAGAAAATGCTCTGTTCCTGGACTTTCCTGGTAATGTATGATTGCCATCACCTATGGTGAGCTAGTTAATTGATAAGAAAGGTGTTTCACCACAGGTGATGGCAATCATATATTACCAGGAAAGTCCAGGAACAGAGCATTTTCTCCCTCATGGAGAGGGTCAGGTAGGCAAGTATGCTGCAATGTACACAGAAGACTGTAAATAAACCAAATAATTTATTTTCTATGTAGTAAAGGTAAACGCTAGATACACTATACTTGTCTACTAGAAAATTTATCTAGCAAATGATTGTAAACAGGAGAGTGTTTCACTGTAATGTCCTTAATATCTAGTTTGAACTTTTAAGTTTTAAGCCATAACATGTTGATGCTTCAAACTGTTACAGACACATCAGTACATACACAGCTATAGAACTATACCCTAGAGACCTTTTGTACCCTACAAGTAGTGCACTGTAGTGAAGAATGTCAAGAATGCAACACATGAGTGTGGAATGTAAACTTAGGGAGGCCAGGATGTGTGATGCACAAAAAACAAGCTCTAGTTCTCAGTAGAATTTCAAATACATCTGTACTTTGCTTTATAAACAAGGAACTGTACTTCCTTTTTGTACGTGTGCACGTAATGTTGTGGAACATAGAAGTTGTCAAAGTCAGAAAAATGTCTCTATGCACGTTGCCATATTTGCACCGCACACTGGTCCGCGCTGCGCATGCGTACGCTCTCCCGTGAAGGCGCATACCCGCGATAGCGTGCACTCGCAGGCGCGGTATGCGTATTTACGGTAGAGTTTATGTAGTCGTAGCGTGCGACTCATTCGTTACAAATGTTCACAATTAATGTAGTTTGTAGATCATGGTCACCTTGATAGATTCTGAAAGTCTGGTTAAAATAGAAGGTCCCTGTTTAAAGGAATCCCTCTTTGTATTGTACGAAGGGTCTGACAGGAATCATACAGCAGTGTTTGGTACCCATCGGAAGAGTATTTAATTAGTAATATTCCGGTGTTGGTCTGGAGCGTATTAATCGCTCGTGCGAATAGTTATGGACATAAGAAGTTTATGTCCATTTCTATTATTTACACATACTCAGGTATGCGGCGGGAAACCCAGTTTCCCACCCACCTGAGCTGTTGGAAATCGTCACAGCCCACCTGTATGAATCACCCTATGACCTTTTGTTATGATGCAGGGCCGAATTCCTTCGGCCAATGGACAATGGGATTGTAGGATCATGAGATTGCATTGTGTGTGGGGCATAAATAGGCAGGCCGACCACATCCAGCTCTCACTCTCTCATCAACGGTTATCTGCTGATAGCCGGGAGCTGGATATCGAGGCGCAGGCGATCATACCCTTTGTGCGTAAGTTTCTCTCCGTAATCATTGTCTTTCTGTGAGCCAATTTCTCTCATCTCTCTCTCTCTCTCTCTGTTCTGTTCTCTCATATCTCCCCTAGACTAGGCTAGTATTGTATTGTATTAGATAGTATTGTATTGTATTGCATTTAGGTCAGTGTAGTATTGTCTTTTTGTATTTATTGTTTAGTTCTGTGGTTAGGAAGTCTCTGTTATATTGTAGTGTATCATTTGTACTGTTATCCCCTTTTTCAAATATATTAGATATAATACAGTTAATAGGCTTTGGAACCTAAACCAGTATCTGTGTATTTTCTATAGTGTTAAGTGTTCACTTGAGCGTCGGTGACGCTCAAGCAGCTTTGTAGTTAGTCAGGTTACACAAGGTTGCACTTACACCCTGTATTCACATTAAGGTATTCTGTGTATTTCATTGGTATAAGGTTTAAACATTAAGGTATAGCGTTGTGAGCGTCTGCGCCGCTGGTGACCTCCTCATGGTCTCGAGCGTATGCTACGCCATAGCGAATCATTACTCTAGTCATAGCCAATAACGTGTCCTGTGATCACTGGGCCGTGAGCGAACGTGACGCTTGAGCGTCTCGCCTACGGCTGAGCGATCGTTACGCAACTAGCGTACCATTACGGTACTTCTTAAGCAAACAGCGTACAGTGTTCTTAGACTTCATAAAGGGTTATAATTACGACAAAAGGAATTTAGCATTGTCAATTGGGGACTCGTCCTATCCTTCTCATATCTGCACTAGGTAGATCAGCAGACATTATCCCCCAGCAAAGGGTGGGAGGTTGTCTCCCAGTGCTGACGGGATAAGCGTCTGCTTCGCTTAGATAAAGAGTGCTGAAGGAATCCGGGAACCGGAAGTAAGAACAAAACGCTTGTGTCTTTTAAAACTGTTTATTTCTCTTCTATCTTGCGTATACACGCACGCATACATTTATCTGCATTTCTTTTTCAATTTCGTATATCACTATTCCTGTTTGCCAATTTTTATAGTTGATAGAAAGTGCTAAAAAGAGATTTGCTGTTATTTCATAGTAAAGGTAATAGTTAAAGTATAGAACAACACACGATTTGTCTAGGAGACAAGGCAGTCAGTGTGGATTGCGGTAGATGATCAGGGATCATTTACATTGATAAAAGTATATATTGTGTTACGGTGGATCTTTGCATTGCGTACACGTGTCGCTAACAAAGACTAGCGTACGCAATCCAAAAGGCAGACGCACGCAGCGTACATTACGCAACGTAGCGTCCGGTTACGCCCACGTAGCTCAAGTCACGAAAAGCGATAATTAGCGCAAAGGCGATAAGTAACGCACAGCGGTAGATAACGCGACGCGGTAAATAACGCAAATCTATTTTTGGAAAAATCTGAAATTTAGTTTAACAGATCCTACTCCTAATTGGTAACACTGTTGGACTGAAGACAATTTCTGCGCAGAAATAGATATAGAAACAAAGTGTACATGTGTTGAGTGAGTGTGGTTTTGTATACATAAGTTTATACAACTTTAAGGTGGAACCAAAAGGAAAGCCGGGTACTCGTCAAGGGACATACGTGTAAGTGACATATACGGTGGCTAGGGAGGCATCCCTGGTTAAATAATATTTGAGCATTAGAGTATAGCGGACCATAAGGTAACAAGACCAGGAGGTCATAAGGTAACAAGACCAGGAGGTCATAAGGTAACAAGACCAGGAGGTCGTAAGGTAAAAGGTCCGCTATAAAAGTCCAGTGGCACAACGCCTGGGGTGTTGGTGCAGAACCCATATAGGCCATACAAGCTCTTGCTGAAGGAATCGCGGCCGGAAACATCGATTCCATTGATCTTTCAGTACATAACAAGTAGTGCTTGTGTACTGAACGATTGGACCACACGTAATTGTGTGCAGTAGTTAGTAATCTGACCTAATACCATTAGAGTAAAGTGGTCACAAACGCTATTTGTACATTCTGACGTGATTTGTGTAATTTTTTATTTTTGGAAGGGAAGTTCGCTGGTCACTCAGGAACTATCTAACAACCCCACCTTTACTGGAAAGAGTAAGTGTCCTGCGGGTAACCCTCATATGTTCCAGTAAACTGAAGGTTCCATAGGGGCCCTGTATCGAGTACGCCAGCACCACGTCGGTGTGATCAGGTCGTATTGGTCGAGGTGGGCGAGTGAGTGGGGTACTCGGTAAACCGCCACCGCCGGCCTACTGTGGAGTAATTTGGTTGTCTGAAAAGGCTTGCTGAAAACCTTGATACAGAGATCCAAGGAGGACTAAGCAACACCTGCAGACTATGGGGGCCAGTTGCTCAGGTAGGGGGCGATCAACCTTGGTTCAGGTTGATTCTGTGAACCGACCAGTTGGGTCGGCACGATATGTAATGTGTGAAAAATATGGAAGTCACACCGAATCTTTATGTGATGAATGGGAGAGAATGACTGTACAAGACAGGGACAAATTCCCAAGAATAGGTAGCTTTAGTCCAGAAGTGTTACAAAATTTAAGGAGGAGGATATGTCTCGTAAAATCAGCAAAGAGACGAATTCAACATCATGATTATTTACAGTTATGGCACCAGGAAGGTGAGATACAGAGAGGTTTGGCTCTGGCGGCAGGATCTGGGGCAGTCAGGAAGCTGATAGCCACAGCTCCTCCTCCACCATACATTGCAGGAGAGAAGTTGATTGCGGAGAGAAACGCACTGGGTTGTAAAACACAAACTCTTAGTAACCTTGTAAATGTTAATGATGTTAACCAAATAACTCATGCAAGTATTAACCCGTGCAAGATGTACCCTGTTTTGAACCTTCCTCAGGAGTGTGATCAAGAAGACGATTCAGCAACAATTTCAGCTCTCTCTCTTGCAGCCACCATAGCAGAGACCACAGTAGGCACAGCGACACCCACGAGATTAGCGAAAGCCCCTAGCGGAGGGATAGGTGAGGTCGTGTCAACGGGTAAGTACGGCACCATGCACTACACTGAAACAATTGTACCACAACAAGCAGTAGAATCTACACAGGAAGAGGCTGTTAGAATTGCTCCTGTAAGGGTAATAGCAGTTCCCAATGGAAAAACAGATGTGTCTGGAGCCACTCCCATAAGGAACATTGCCATGTACACTCCATTTTCCAGAATGGAATTAAGAACAATAGTGTCCGAATTTCCTGACCCCAGGAAGGATTTAGTTGCTAGCCAAAAATACATCAGAGATCTAGGTAACACTGTAGAACCCAACAACAAGGATTGGCAGATACTGCTAAGAGCTTGTTTACCTTCCAATGTTGACGCAACTCAATTTTTAGCTGACTGTGCATTGGATAAAGATGTACCGCTTACAGACGTGTACAACAAGGATAATGTAAAAAGGATAAATTTACAGCTAAAGGAGTATTTCCCAGCCGTTGTTAAATGGAATAAAATATTTTCCATTAAGCAAAAGGAGTCCGAAACGGCAACAGAATATTTTCACCGGGCACTATTAGAAATGGCAAAGTACACTGGTATAGAAGACATTAAGACCAACCCAAACCATCGAGAAGTAGCAGTATCTGTACTGATGGATGGTTTGAAAGAAACATTAAAAGCTAGGGTACAGACCACGCAGCCATGTTGGCGAGGTCTGTCAGTGTCCACATTGAGAGAGGCTGCTATTGATCACGACAGAAACATCACTAGGCACAGGGAATCGCAAAGTGATAAGTTGATGTCCGTAAGTATACAGGCGCTGACCACAAGGCAGCCTGCGTATGTACCACCGAATCCTGTGGGTAAGGCAAGTGTAATAACATGTTTTTCTTGTAACAGACCGGGACACTTTGCACGAGAATGTAGAACAAAGAATGTACAAAGATCTTTTCAACCCCCTAGACAACAACACAACACACGACATTGGGAGCAGGGTCCACAGAGGCGGAGTTTTGAGCCACATACAGGGGAAACAAAAAGATATCCCCCGAACAGAGATTGGCATGCCTCTGGTAGTTCCCAGCTAACCCCCTCACAAGTAGTTGCTGCCAGCGGGATTCAGGGAGGTCAGCATACCCAATAGGGGTGTGGCCATACCTGTAATCTGCACCCAGTTAAGTTGATTGCTAGTCTTGGAAGCGAACCAGAAATTGCAATCAATGTAGCTGGTAAAACTTTAAACTTTCTTGTAGACACAGGGGCGGCCAAGTCAGTGATAAATTCGACAGTGGGCATGAGAACCACTGGTAGGACAATTCCAGCCATGGGAGTAACAGGAGTAGTCCAGCACTACCCTGTTAGCAAACCAGCCGAGATTACAATAGGGCCTTTGCATACCAAGCATTCCTTTTTGCTGGCTGCATCGGCACCAACTAATCTCCTGGGAAGAGACTTACTATGTAAAATGGGTTGCGTCATTTATTGTACTCCTGAAGGTGTATTCTTGGACATCCCTGAGAATCACGCTCAGGAAGTACGAGACATGTTAGACTCCCCATCAAAATTAATGTCACATTCCATTATGACAAATAGGAATCCATCCCAAGTAGAAGAGATGACATCTCAGATACCAGAGTCACTTTGGACAAAAGATGGACAGGACACTGGATTAATGGCAAACGTAGCTCCAGTAGTTGTACAAGTAAAAGATGGTAGGATAGCTCCAAAAATCCCACAGTATCCTCTGAAGCCAGAGGTGGAGTTAGGAGTTTTCCCAGTAATAGAGCGCTTGCTACAACAGGGCATTCTAGTAAGAACGTCCAGCACAGCAAATAGTCCCATCTTCCCTGTTAAAAAGAGTGGGGGGAGGGGTTACAGGCTAGTGCAAGATCTAAGGGGGATTAACAAAATAGTTGAGAGTCAGTTCCCCGTAGTGCCTAATCCAGCTGTCATCCTAATGCAAATTCCTCCCACTGCCAAATTTTTCACTGTTATTGACCTCTGCTCCGCATTCTTTTCGGTACCTCTGCACCCTGACAGCCAATATTTGTTTGCATTCACATACAGAGGAGTCCAATACACGTGGACTCGGTTACCCCAAGGTTTCATAGATAGTCCAAGTATATTTTCTCAGGCTTTGCATGATTGTTTACAGTCTTTCCAACCGGAAAGTGGATCAGTGTTGATACAGTACGTGGATGATCTACTACTGTGTTCTGATTCATTGGAAGCTTCCCTGAAGGATACGAAACAGCTCCTGTTTCATCTTTCAGACACAGGTCACAAGGTTTCCAAAGACAAGTTACAATTATGCCAAGCTAAGGTAAAATATTTGGGACACTGTCTAACACAAGGACTGAGACACCTGACCGCTGATAGAATCCAAGCCATTAGAGACATGACACTGCCACAAACCAAGCAACAGATCAGGACGTTTCTAGGAATGTGTGGGTATTGCCGTAATTGGATCCCAGGGTTTTCCATATTGGCGCTACCTTTGCAGGAAATGGTCTCCTCAAACAAACCTGATCGGATTTCGCATACAGATGAATCTGAAACAGCATTTGAGAGACTCAAGCAATGCCTAACGCAGGCACCAGCACTAGGTATGCCAGACTATGGGAAACCCTTTGAACTATACGGAACAGAAAGTGCTGGGTGCGCAGCAGGTGTACTAACACAAAAACACGGTGATGCCAGCAGGCCAGTTGCATATTACAGCGCTCAGCTAGATACGGTAGCGCGATCCCTCCCCACATGCTTGCGTAGCGTTGCGGCGATAGCATTGCTAGTGACAAAAAGCGAAGATGTCGTGCTAGGCCACAACCTCACAATCCATACACCGCATGCGGTATCTGCCTTATTGAATTCTGCCCAAACCAGACACGTCTCATCAGCAAGGTTTACAAGATGGGAATTGGCATTAATGGCCCCAGTAAACATCACCATAAGGAGATGCAGTACATTAAATCCTGCAACATTTCTCCCAGGTGTGCCTGGTCAGGCACAAAGGGTGGAAGGTGAGAGTGATGGGGAAGGAGGATTTAATGCAAAGGAAGATACACATGATTGTATGGAATATTTGACCCAAAATTTTACCGCAAGGCCTGACATCAGTGACAATCCACTGGAAGATGCAGAACTCACGTTCTACACGGACGGTAGTTGTCACAGACAGTCAGACTCGGGAGACTTGTGTACTGGATACGCAGTCGTAGATGACCAAGACACCATAGAAGCGGAACCGCTAGGCCCACCTCACTCAGCCCAGGTTGCTGAACTGGTCGCCCTAACCAGAGCATGTGAATTGGCTAAGGGTAAGTCAGCCAATATCTACACCGATTCCAGATACGCGTTCGGGGTAGTCCATGATTTCGGAGCCCTATGGCGGCTCAGAAATTTCATGACGGCAGCTGGCACACCGATAGCGCATGCAGCTCATATAAAAAGGCTTCTAACAGCGATACAGGAACCCGACAGAGTGGCTGTTATCAAATGTAAAGCACATACATATAGTCAAGACCCAGTGTCCCTTGGTAACAGCCGAGCAGACGAAGCCGCAAAGCTTGCAGCTGCTACCCCCATACAGACAGACACCACACAACTGATGGTATTTAATACCATCAACACACAAAAGTTGTGTGAGATGCAGAATTTGTGTTCCACACAGGAGAGAGCAGTCTGGAAGGCAAAGGGATATGGCCAGGAGTCCTCAGGGCTCTGGACGGATGGACATGGTAAACCGGTGGCCCCCAGGGCATACCTTCCATGTCTGGCTGAAGCAGCTCACGGGCTGACTCATCTAGGCAAGGAGGGGATGTGCAAATTGGTAAGAGCATACTGGTGCGCCCCAGGATTCTCCTCTCATGCGAGTAAAAGAGCAATGTCATGCCTTACCTGTCTGAGAAAGAATATTGGAAAAGCAATACCTACAGAACCATCCCATATCCCACCTGCCGGCGGCCCTTTCCAGGTAATACAAATTGACTTCATTCAATTACCCCCATGTCGAAATTTGAAATATGTACTTGTTTGTATAGATGTTTTCTCGAATTGGGTCGAAGCATTTCCAGCAGCTACAAATACCGCTATGTTTACAGCTAAGAAAATTGTGCAGGAATTTGTATGTAGATATGGTATCCCTAGAATCATTGAAAGTGATAGGGGTACCCATTTTACAGGTGATGTCTTTCAAGGAATGTGTAAGTTGATGGGAATTGATAGCAAGCTGCACACTCCGTACCGTCCACAGGCGAGCGCGAAGGTCGAAAGAGTGAACAGCACTATTAAAAATAAATTGAGTAAAGTAATGACAGAGACAGGATTGACGTGGCCAGAAGCTTTACCCATTGTTTTGTATAGCATCAGAACCACTCCCAGGTCCCCTCTTAATCTGTCTCCTTTTGAAATCTTGTTTGGTCAACAACCGCATGTCATGATTAACCCTCAGGATGATTTGAAATGTAACAATGAAGTAACTGTAAAATACTTAATTAACATGAGTAAACAGTTGAGGAATCAAAATGATAATCTGAAGTTGGTGATTCCTGATTTACCAGATAGTAATTGTCATGACATTGAACCTGGGAATTATGTAATGATACGAAATTTTCTACGCTCAGGTTGTCTTATTGATAGATGGGAAGGACCATACCAGGTCTTATTGACTAGCACCACAGCATTGAAGGTTGCTGAGAGAGAGACTTGGGTCCATTCATCCCACTGCAAAAAGGTTGCTGATCCAGAGAAGTCCCGTGATAAGGAACAGACGGTAGAGGTTGTATCACTAGAGTGTCTGTTCCAGGAGGACTGAGGCGGCACCTGAGCCTTGAAGACCGAAAGCAGTTGTCGACTCCCTTCTCCCTTTTATTGTTTTTCTCCACTTCCCAGCCCCTCTCCCTTAAAATTTCTTTTTCCCCCTTCTCATTCTTCTCTATTTCCTCCTCAAAGATGGACTTGCCCCAAGAGACTGTGATCCGGATTTTGATGTTAACCATGATGTTGACCAGAGCAGTCTGTTCCGGCGAGAGTACCATAGAGGTCGAAAGAGGTTCTGGAATGGGTTCCGATTATGATGATGGAGGCGTAGTTTTCCAAGATCAACCAAACCAACAAGCAAAGGCGAGTATCAGAAAACGATCCGATAGAAGAAATTGTGATGGATTGTTAGCTGAAGAAAATTGTATCTGTAGGCTCTGTGATAATCTGGTTGAAGATGGATGCATAAAGAAATGCCAATCTAGTTTTAATATCCATATGGACCGGCATCCATTGAGTGACTATCACTCCTTAGTGGGTAACGTGTTAAACCAAACAGATTGTTGGGTATGCTCTCAAGTACCTCAGGGTCACAGCAAATCAGGGCTAGTACCATTTCCTTTAACGTTAGGGGAGGTACTTGAGCTAAGTGGTGGGAGACCGGTGGACCGGAGGTTTAACATCTCCAGCCCTCCTAGTTTGAAGCTCCACCAATACCATGTGGATAGGTCCCTCATATGTTTTAACATCTCCAATCCCAGAAAACCGGGAAATTGGGAAGTGTCATGGAGCAACCTTACCATGACCTTTTCACACAGAGCAGATAGAATGCCTACAGATACAGAGCTCGTACGCCATATAGCCAGTAGAGGAAAATCTTTTCGGTATCGATATACCTTAGGAAATAGGATTACTAGAGTTGGAGAGGTATCACCAGGGTACTGTGCACATATCGTACAAACTGATACGTGCATTAAGCAGTTGGAAGAATTAGGGTCAGGAGATTTCACCTGGAAGGTTTGTAACATGGTCATGTCCTTCTCCGTCCCTTATGTTCTCCCCGATGACGCATATTTCATATGCGGGAGAAAGGCGTACAAGTGGCTTGCCCCAAACTCTGAAGGATTGTGTTATATTGGAAAAGTATTGCCTGAAGTGATGACTGTTACACATGACAAAATGAAGGACATACACCGTGGTGCCCAAGCTCCTTATACTCACACTCATTACGAGCACCGAGTTAAAAGACAACTGTCAGAAAGGTTAGAGCATCTGGCCTCTGATCTTATCCATGAATCCACCGGGATTCAGGTTCTGGTAGCGTTAGATTTCACTCGTACCGCTCGAGGTGTGATGAATTATAGATACATTTCCGCACTCGCCAATTTGTTAGATAATATCACTGAAATGTATGATGACACGTTTAGATACACTGGAAGAGAACTTCAAGCTTACAAAACAGAACTAGTTCAGCATAGGATGGTTCTTAATTATCTTACAGCAGTAACAGGCGGATATTGTGTTACATTGGCAACACAGTATGGCATAAAGTGTTGCACGTATATCACAAATAGCACCGAGGATCCGGTAGAGGTCATAGACCAAAAGATGGACGATATTCTCCAATTGAAGTGGGAATTTCGTCGAAAACACAATCTCACCCTTGCTGCTGTAGGTAATGAGCTGACTGGTTGGGTGTCATGGTTGAACCCGCGAAATTGGTTCTCCGGTTTAGGAGACTGGGCTCAAGGAGTCATAATGGATGTTGGAAAGTTTCTCCTATGTATCTTGGGTGTTGTTATATCGATTGGATTGATATTTAGATGCGGGCAGGCTTTAATGAGGTGCAAACAAAGTACAAGAGTGATGAGCTTGAGGAGCGAGGAAACTGTAATTAACCTGGATTTGATTTATGACCCAATGATAGAAACCAGAATGTGATGAAAATGCGATTATACGGTCCGTTTCTTTCACCTGTTTTTCTGCTTTTCCCCAAGATACAAAGACCCCCTTGGACGAGGAAGTTGACGAGACGCTATACAGACAACAGACAAGCACCAAAGAAGAAGATTTGACAACTTTAAATATGGACACTTGATGAACTTTGCCATGGATCCCCAGTTTCCCTAGTATTTTTAAACTCACGCTAGCCCAACATTTTTGTAAATCTGATGACTCAGACAAAGCTATTTGCTCATGCCCAAGGAGCAATACAGCGCAAAGAAGACGACTCTCAACAGATACCGAACACAACTTCAACAACAGATGTACATTTCCCTGACATAGAATATCATTGCATTTTTCGTAAGTGTTCTTTATCTTCATCCCTACAACCCTCAGGTAATGACACACATAGACGATAGGGAATACAGGCACAGATATCAGCAACCACATACCTCCCCCATTCATGTATCATCAACTAAAATGTGCATCCCCATTTTGTTACAACCACAGCCGAAATGAGCTCGGTAGAGTTTGACAGCCCATCCACAGACCTGTACCACAGGATAAGAAGGAATTCAAATGTATACTTCGCAATACCTCGAAGCTTGATTTACCACACGTACGGCACGATGATACATGACCCTCCAAACATGGACTCATACACACATGCTTCTGCTTTCTCACTAGGTCATACCCTCTTCACACCTACTCCACTCTTCCCCCCTACCCAACCATGGAAATCAATTAACCCCTGACTTACATTTTTCTCCTTAAATATTTTAGAAGGTGGCAGTTATTATTGACTGCCAAAGGGTGGACTGTCAAAGTCAGAAAAATGTCTCTATGCACGTTGCCATATTTGCACCGCACACTGGTCCGCGCTGCGCATGCGTACGCTCTCCCGTGAAGGCGCATACCCGCGATAGCGTGCACTCGCAGGCGCGGTATGCGTATTTACGGTAGAGTTTATGTAGTCGTAGCGTGCGACTCATTCGTTACAAATGTTCACAATTAATGTAGTTTGTAGATCATGGTCACCTTGATAGATTCTGAAAGTCTGGTTAAAATAGAAGGTCCCTGTTTAAAGGAATCCCTCTTTGTATTGTACGAAGGGTCTGACAGGAATCATACAGCAGTGTTTGGTACCCATCGGAAGAGTATTTAATTAGTAATATTCCGGTGTTGGTCTGGAGCGTATTAATCGCTCGTGCGAATAGTTATGGACATAAGAAGTTTATGTCCATTTCTATTATTTACACATACTCAGGTATGCGGCGGGAAACCCAGTTTCCCACCCACCTGAGCTGTTGGAAATCGTCACAGCCCACCTGTATGAATCACCCTATGACCTTTTGTTATGATGCAGGGCCGAATTCCTTCGGCCAAT
Organism: Pseudophryne corroboree; assembly: GCF_028390025.1. NCBI lineage: Eukaryota > Metazoa > Chordata > Amphibia > Anura > Myobatrachidae > Pseudophryne > Pseudophryne corroboree. The sequence goes on along the minus strand of NC_086454.1, from coordinate 164,382,490 downwards.
GGACAATGGGATTGTAGGATCATGAGATTGCATTGTGTGTGGGGCATAAATAGGCAGGCCGACCACATCCAGCTCTCACTCTCTCATCAACGGTTATCTGCTGATAGCCGGGAGCTGGATATCGAGGCGCAGGCGATCATACCCTTTGTGCGTAAGTTTCTCTCCGTAATCATTGTCTTTCTGTGAGCCAATTTCTCTCATCTCTCTCTCTCTCTCTCTCTGTTCTGTTCTCTCATATCTCCCCTAGACTAGGCTAGTATTGTATTGTATTAGATAGTATTGTATTGTATTGCATTTAGGTCAGTGTAGTATTGTCTTTTTGTATTTATTGTTTAGTTCTGTGGTTAGGAAGTCTCTGTTATATTGTAGTGTATCATTTGTACTGTTATCCCCTTTTTCAAATATATTAGATATAATACAGTTAATAGGCTTTGGAACCTAAACCAGTATCTGTGTATTTTCTATAGTGTTAAGTGTTCACTTGAGCGTCGGTGACGCTCAAGCAGCTTTGTAGTTAGTCAGGTTACACAAGGTTGCACTTACACCCTGTATTCACATTAAGGTATTCTGTGTATTTCATTGGTATAAGGTTTAAACATTAAGGTATAGCGTTGTGAGCGTCTGCGCCGCTGGTGACCTCCTCATGGTCTCGAGCGTATGCTACGCCATAGCGAATCATTACTCTAGTCATAGCCAATAACGTGTCCTGTGATCACTGGGCCGTGAGCGAACGTGACGCTTGAGCGTCTCGCCTACGGCTGAGCGATCGTTACGCAACTAGCGTACCATTACGGTACTTCTTAAGCAAACAGCGTACAGTGTTCTTAGACTTCATAAAGGGTTATAATTACGACAAAAGGAATTTAGCATTGTCAAAGTGCTGCTGGAATGCTTATTCCTGCAGCATAATACTGAAATATGCAAAGTCGGAGTATAACATATATGCGATTGTATCTTCAAGAAGTATACTATGTAGTAATATCGTAGAATATCAGACCCTCCAACATGACCCGCCCCGCTAGGTACAAAATGCTCTGTTTCTGGACTTCCCTCTTAATTTATGATTTCCATCACCTGTGTTGAACTAGTTAAAAGATAAGAAAGCTGTTTCTTCACAGGTGATGGCAATCATAAATTAAGAGGGAAGTCCAGAAACAGAGCATTTTGTACCTAGTGGGGCGGGTCATGTTGGAGGGTATGGAATATGTAGCAGTAGTAGTTAATGTTTATGTACCAGCAGAGACAGCGCTAGCCGCTCAGCAAAGGGGTGCAGGCAGGCGCCAAACTGAAGAGGCGCTCAGCCTCCTCCTGCTCTGCATCCCTGCTGCTGCCAGCTGCCGCTGCATCTGTCACATCCTGAGCTGCTTAGAGGGTTAGGGGCGTGGCCTAATTGTGGGAGCCGTGACCACGCCCCTTTATGGGGTTTTTAAGTCTTTGCAGTACAGTGCAGAGTGGGTGCAGTGCCTGATCCCTAAGCCCCCAGCCCTCAGCCCCTCAGCCAGGGTCAATTCGAGGGGGGAGTGTGATCACTGTGATCACAATCCCCCCCCACCCACCCATACAGGAACACACAGTGGATCAGCAATAACAGCAGCCTCTCTGCCCCACTGCAGCATGTGCTGTGCTGCCAAGATGAGATCTGATGCTGATGCTGTTGCTGCTGCTGCCTAGTAAGGTGGGAGTGCAGCGGACTAGGACCCCCTCCGGGCCCCTCCATCAGTCCCAGGCCCAAGTAATTAGTACCCGCTCCCTCCCCCTCATCACTGACAACATCCTAAAGAGCCACTGGAGTAACGGAGCCTGCGAGAAACCGGAGGAGAAGGGAGAGGAGGAGCAGCGCCCGAGCCGGGACCTCCTGCAGGTAACGGGGTTGCACTGTGGAGGGAATGAAGACTGTACCTGGCATAGGGGGTCATTCAGAGATGAACGCAGATTGCTGTATACGCAGCCAGATCTACGTTCATCTCTGCACATGCTCAGGCCCGCCCAGCACAAAGCAAAGCTATCCAGCATGTGTAGCGCCACCTCCCGATGCATCCGCAATTACATTGCCGACGCATCTGATGTAAGGTTGACCCCTGGCTGCGCTGTCAGTAGCCTTTTTTTTCTCAGACACTACTGTGCAGTGTAATGTGACTGACGCACACTACTATGCAGTATAATGAAACTAGTGAACACTACTGTGCAGTGTAATGTGACTGACACACACTACTATGTGGTGTAATGTGACTAACGGACACTACTGTGTGGTATAATGTGAATAAGAGACACTACTGTGCGGTGTAATGCAACCAGCGAACACTATTGTGCGGTGTAATGTGAGAAACAGACACTACCATGCGGTGTAATGTGACTAGCGAACACTACTGTGCAGTGTAATGTGACTGACGCACACTACTATGCAGTATAATGAAACTAGTGAACACTACTGTGCAGTGTAATGTGACTGACACATAGTACTATGTAGTGTAATGTGACTAACGGACACTACTGTGTGGTATAATGTGAATAAGAGACACTACTGTGCGGTGTAATGTAACCAGCGAACACTACTGTGCGGTGTAATGTGAGAAACAGACACTACTATGCGGTGTAATGTGACTAGCGAACACTACTGTGCAGTGTAATGTGACTAACGGACACTACTATGCAGTGTAATATGACTAGTGAACTCTACTGGGCAGTGTAATGTGACTAACCGACACTACTATGCGGTGTAATGTGAGTAGCGAACATTACTGTGCAGTGTAATGTGACTAAAGGACATACTATGCGGTGTAATGTGACTAGCGAACAATACTGTGCAGTGTAATGTGACTAGCGAACAATACTGTGCAGTATAATGTGACCAGCATTATGCGGTGTGATGTGATTAACGGACACTACTGTGCGGTGTAATGTGACTAATGGACACTACTGTGCGGTGTAATGTGACTAGCGAACAGTGCTGTGCGGTGTAATGTGACTAGCGAACACTACTGTGCAGTGTAATGTGAATTGGTACTATTCTGTGACCCCTATATTTTTGGCGCTTCCCCCTGCTGGGGGAAGTGACATGTGTAATAGCGTGCTCTACCTGGCGCAAAGTGTAAAAAGGTGCTCTACCTGTAATAATGTGTGACTGGCTATACCTGGTGCAATATGTAAAAGGGGGCTGTAACTGGCGTAATGTATATAAGGGGCACTACCTGGCGTAATGTATATAAGTGGTACTATTGTGTGGCGTAATTTTGAATAATGTTGACTTCTGTGTGTCATAATTATTTTACGCCCCTATATTTTGTCATTTTTTATGACCCTATATTTATGGATCTTGAGGGAGTGGGGGGGGGGGGGGCACCAAACTATCTAGTTACAGCTCTGAGGATGAGATCAGTCACATTTGTATTTGTAAAAAGGCGCAAAATTTATAGTTTGCAGGAGGGTGCCGAACACCCTAGCACCGACCCTGTGTACCAGGGGAGAGAGTGTGAGCGCAATTTAATTGCTAGTGATTATCTGACCTGGCCGAATCTGTGTGGCACTTTATAGTAGTGACATCTCTCACTAAAGTGTTCTCTACCACATAAGGTAGCGAGCACTTTTGTGTGACTTGACCTGGGAAAGGGTGCACGGCAATTTGCACCCTTCACTGGCAATTGAATTCCCTGTCTATCTTGAATAGATGTTTCTGTGTGTAGATGATAAAGCTGTACATCTATCTATTTTTGCTTTTTAATTTTGTTTGTTGTTCATGGATGTGAACTATTGATGATAATAAAGTATTATTATTATTATTATTATTATTATTATTACTATTATTATTACTATTATTATTATTCCATCGTATACAGAAATATATTTTATCCTATCGTCTAATTAAAAAAATAAAATTACAGATAAATTAGTTCCTCATGAAGAAAATTCAGCAGTATTAAGTTATTGTAACGTTCTAAGCTAATAAACCACAAATAAAAGATAATAGTATCCAAGAAGGGCTGATGCTGTATTAAATGTATGCCTGTTTGCATGTTTTTGCATGCCCAGATTCTAAACTTACACAAGTACAGGCAATGCAGAATTGTTTGCATCCCAATCATATCTACACTTGTAACAGGTAAGTATCGGTGGAGTGTTGTGAGTACAGGTGTCGGTGGTCATAACTGGATTCTGCATCCGGAATCACCTCCTGAACCGGATCTCACTGCGGAAACCCTAATCAGAGGGACGAAGAACCCCCACCCCAGATGACCCAACACAATAGTCACCACACGTTAGGACAGGGACAAAAAGATTTATTACTCAGGATCAGAATGGTCACCGCTGTGGAATTAATTAGTTAAGAGGCAAAGCAATTCATAACATAAATGAAGTAATACAAACTTGAACATACAGTAGTATTACAAATATCAGCATGAAATGTCCTTGCACAGGTGTAAGACCACAATATACCGTTCACTTTTACACTAAGATATTAATCACATGAAGTGACTCTAAAAATCCTATGGGTAGCAGTTTAACCCTTCTCAAGATGCAAGTTAGTCTAACCAATGCCTATACATATTTAAAAGTTCGAGTTCAGAAGCAGTAGGAATATACTAAAGTTCAGAAGCGTAAAAGATATATTAATTGCAGGCTCAATGTTAGCATGTCAAGTTAGTTGCTGGCAGTCAGTAACTGAGGCACAGTATGAAGAGTACTGTTCCATGCAAAGCGAACGGGGTATGCGCAAGTACTCAACTAAGTTCAGTCAGTACGTGATAACATATCCAAAGAGACAGGTAAGTGAGTTGGTTGCAAGCAGCAAGCATAGGACTACGGCTAGTCACAGTGGGAGCCGACTAACAAATTCATGAAGCCTCCAACTTAAAAGCAGGTAGGTGTGAAACATGCAGGCACTCAGGTGATTGCAGATGAGTAGGTCAGAGGACCAATAACATACAGGCAGCAGCAGGGTTCAATGAGAATGCAACTAAAGATCAGTTTTCAGTCAAAGCCATAAGAATTTAAGCACAGCTGGTAGTTGCTGAGGCTCTGAATAGCTAGAGTGTGTTCACAATACAGTTCAGCATCACATGAAAGGTGTATATAGATTGCAGGCAAGGTATAATAAAGCTGGCTGATACAAGCTGTGGAGTGTCTAACATACACAAGGGGTCCGCTCTTTCCTGTCACCCTGTTCACTAAGGCAGTTTAGAGTTTCTTTTGCTACCTGGCGCCTGCCCTAGTAGGATAAAATATGTGGGTTGCACGATGAGAGAATTAAATGACAGGATTTTTTTCCTCTGTGACTTGCATATCCCAAGAAGAAGCTAAATGGATAAACAAATTAAGATCACTTACCCCAAAAGGTTTGTATTTGGACTATGTATTTGGGCTCTTTTATTGACAGAATAAAGTTTTTTCCACTTATCTAACCTGGTTGCACATAAATGGCGTGGTGGACATTTTTACAGTGATATTCCTACTGCGCATGCGCAAAACCCCAGAAAATGACCACCGCACCATTTTCCAAGTGTTTTCTGTAGCACTGCTGCGGACGCGGGACTCTGAAGGGAAAGTTTTTAAAAAATGGGTGCAGTCTTTCCTTCAAGGATTAACAAAAAAAGATACTTGGGGCTAATGCGGGCCCTCCTTGACCCAGGGGACCCGTGTGCACTGCACACACTGCACACATTATAAATACATCAGTGGTAAGAGTTGTGACTATACATAGCATTTTTTTTTTTTTTTTTTTTTGAGAAATCAAGTTCTAGGGACTGTTTATGAACTATGGAGTTTAAATTTTTATTTCTCTAACATCCATAAGGGATATTGGGGGAATCTAGTACGATGGGGTATAGACGGGGTCCAAAGGTGCCGGTGCACTTTAAATTTCTCCAACTGGGTGTGCTGGCTCCTCCCCTCTTTGCCCCCTCCCACAGGCAGTTTTAGAAAAAAAGTGCCCTCAGGAGAGGATGCACACTCTGCAAGCTCCAGAGAGATTTCTTCAGTTTCTTTTGAAATCTTTGTTATTTTCGGTATGCTGTTTGGGCAACAGCATACCTGCACCATGGGAGTTGGGGGGGAAGGGGGGAATCACCGGCCTTGCAAGGTGTCAGAGCCACTTCCCCACTGCAGGACCACCGTCCTTAGTGGTTGTTGTACAGCAGGGCACCGCGCCTTTGCGGTCACAATCACAGCACGCCGCACACCCCTAACACTGCCTGAAGATGACAACAGTGGTGAGTACAATCCGGGGGCCCCGCTAGGGGTGTCCCCTGGTTCTTGGTGTGGTAAAACGTAGGGGCGGCATACGAGACCCTCCTGGGGGGGACCCACTATAGCCTCCTGTGTACACTGGCACGTGGTTGTGAAAACAGGTATTTATATTATGTTTTACACCAAAAGGAGACATTTGCCAGTATAAATAAGTGTATAGCTCTGGCACTATTGCAGGGGGCGGAGCAACCTCAGAGCGGGACCAGCGGCTTCTTGGCACCTTCCTCTGCTTCCAGCAGCAGCAGGCACACAGCCTTAGAAAGGGGTAGAGCAGCTATTATACTTGTAAATAGAGTCCTCATAAGGACAAAACACCGGTGTGCCACTGAGTCACAGTGTAAAGTTACAGCCTCCAGTCTCCCTGAGTCTGCTAGGCTTGGTGTGCTGGTCATTTTGGACAGGCTTGCTTGTACAGTGTCTGTGTGTTGTGTGTGAGAGTTTGTCTCCTTTGAATATGGTAAACACCATTTATGCACATGCAGATTCTCGTCCCCCCCCCCCCTTCTCATGAACAATTTTACAAGTCCTCACAGGTTTGTGAGGAAGCAGGGGGGGAGGTGTAGCAGCCATCCTGGTTAAACTCATGGATAGCGGACCTGTTCTCTCAGCTCTCTGCAAATAGTCATAAGACACAGTGACTGCAGCAGGCTGTATAGCAGACCTTGCTGCAAGAGGCAGAGGACAGACACTTCTCCCCATCTCAGGGCCACATACACATGGACTGCCTGCTTACTCTCAGTAACTGATGAGGAGGAGATGGACCCTATTATTGAGGATTCATCTCCTGCAGAAGGGCTTGAGCCCCTCATAATTTCTATCAGGGATTTGTTAAAACCCCCAGTAGAAGACGATGCAGTAAAGCAGTCGTATTTCTCCTCACAGGAAAAGTTTTGCGTCACTTTCTCTGATTCTAAGGAATTAGATGATATGTTTAAAGTTGACCTGGAAAAATCATGATAAAAAATTCCAGGTGGCCAGACGCTTCTTAACACTTTCCCATTTTCTACTGAAGGCAGGAAAATCTGGGAAGATCCCCCGGCTGATGACGTCTCTGTCTCACGCCTGTCTAAAGAGGTGGTGTTACCAGTCCCTGACTCCTCAGCTTTGAAGGACCCTGGGGATAGAAAACTAGAAGACTACCCTGAAGTATATTCCACAGCAGCTGGTGACAATGCTAAATTCCTTTGTCGTATAAACAACCCTTTATGGAGTCTAAGAACACTGTACGCTGTTTGCTTAAGAAGTACCGTAATGGTACGCTAGTTGCGTAACGATCGCTCAGCCGTAGGCGAGACGCTCAAGCGTCACGTTCGCTCACGGCCCAGTGATCACAGGACACGTTATTGGCTATGACTAGAGTAATGATTCGCTATGGCGTAGCTTACGCTCGAGACCACGAGGAGGTCACCAGCGGTGCAGACGCTCACAATGCTATACCTTTATGTTTAAACCTTATACCAATGAAATACACGGAATACCTTAATGTGAATACAGGGTGTAAGTGCAACCTTGTGTAACCTGACTAACTACAAAGCTGCTTGAGCGTCACCGACGCTCAAGTGAACACTTAACACTATAGAAAATACACAGATACTGGTTTAGGTTCCAAAGCCTATTAACTGTATTATATCTAATATATTTGTAAAAGGGGATAACAGTACAAATGATACACTACAATATAACAGAGACTTCCTAACCACAGAACTAAACAATAAATACAAAAGGACAATACTACACTGACCTAAATGCAATACAATACAATACTATCTAATACAATACAATACTAGCCTAGTCTAGGGGAGATATGAGAGAACAGAACAGGGAAAGAGAGAGAGAGAGAGAGAGGAGAGAAATTGGCTCACAGAAAGACAATGATTACGGAGAGAAACTTACGCACAAAGGGTATGATCGCCTGCGCCTCGATATCCAGCTCCCGGCTATCAGCAGATAACCGTTGATGAGAGAGTGAGAGCTGGATGTGGTCGGCCTGCCTATTTATGCCCCACACACAATGCAATCTCCTGGTCCTACAATCCCATTGTCCATTGGCCGAAGGAATTCGGCCCTGCATCATAACAAAAGGTCATAGGGTGATTCATACAGGTGGGCTGTGACGATTTCCAACAGCTCAGGTGGGTGGGAAACTGGGTTTCCCGCCGCATACCTGAGTATGTGTAAATAATAGAAATGGACATAAACTTCTTATGTCCATAACTATTCGCACGAGCGATTAATACGCTCCAAACCAACACCGGAATATTACTAATTAAATACTCTTCCGATGGGTACCAAACACTGCTGTATGATTCCTGTCAGACCCTTCGTACAATACAAAGAGGGATTCCTTTAAACAGGGACCTTCTATTTTAACCAAACTTTCAGAATCTATCAAGGGGACCATGATCTACAAACTACATTAATTGTGAACATTTGTAACGAATGAGTCGCACGCTACGACTACATAAACTCTACCGTAAATACGCATACCGCGCCTGCGAGTGCACGCTATCGCGGGTATGCGCCTTCACGGGAGAGCGTACGCATGCGCAGCGCGGACCAGTGTGCGGTGCAAATATGGCAACGTGCATAGAGACATTTTTCTGACTTTGACAGTCCACCCTTTGGCAGTCAATAATAACTGCCACCTTCTAAAATACTTAAGGAGAAAAATGTAAGTCAGGGGTTAATTGATTTCCATGGTGGGGTAAGGAAGAAGAGAGGAGTAGGTGTGAAAAGGGTATGACCTAGTGAGAAAGTAGAAGCATGTGTGTATGAGTCCATGTTTGGAGGGTCATGTATCATCGTGCCGTACGTGTGGTAAATCAAGCTTCGAGGTATTGCGAAGTATACATTTGAATTCCTTCTTATCCTGTGGTACAGGTCTGTGGATGGGCTGTCAAACTCTACCGAGCTCATTTCGGCTGTGGTTGTAACAAAATGGGGATGCACATTTTAGTTGATGATACATGAATGGGGGAGGTATGTGGTTGCTGATATCTGTGCCTGTATTCCCTATCGTCTATGTGTGTCGTTACCTGAGGGTTGTAGAGATGAAGATAAAGAACACTTACGAAAAATGCAATGATATTCTATGTCAGGGAAATGTACATCTGTTGTTGAAGTTGTGTTCGGTATCTGTTGAGAGTCGTCTTCTTTGCGCTGTTTTGCTCCTTAGGCATGAGCAACAAGCTTTGTCAGTGCCATCAGATTTACAAAAATGTTGGGCTAGCGTGAGTTTAAAAATACTAGGGAAACTGGGGATCCATGGCAAAGTTCATCAAGTGTCCATATTTAAAGTTGTCAAATCTTCTTCTTTGGTGCTTGTCTGTTGTCTGTATAGCGTCTCGTCAACTTCCTCGTCCAAGGGGGTCTTTGTATCTTGGAGAAAAGCAGAAAAACAGGTGAAAGAAACGGACCGTATAATCGCATTTTCATCACATTCTGGTTTCTATCATTGGGTCATAAATCAAATCCAGGTTAATTACAGTTTCCTCGCTCCTCAAGCTCATCACTCTTGTACTTTGTTTGCACCTCATTAAAGCCTGCCCGCATCTAAATATCAATCCAATCGATATAACGACACCCAAGATACATAGTAGAAACTTTCCAACATCCATTATGACTCCTTGAGCCCAGTCTCCCAAACCGGAGAACCAATTTCGCGGGTTCAACCATGACACCCAACCAGTCAGCTCATTACTTACAGCAGCAAGGGTGAGATTGTGTTTTCGACGAAATTCCCACTTCAATTGGAGAATATCGTCCATCTTTTGGTCTATGACCTCTACCGGGTCCTCGGTGCTATTTGTGATATACGTGCAACACTTTATGCCGTACTGTGTTGCCAATGTAACACAATATCCGCCTGTTACTGCTGTAAGATAATTAAGAACCATCCTATGCTGAACTAGTTCTGTTTTGTAAGCTTGAAGTTCTCTTCCAGTGTATCTAAACGTGTCATCATACATTTCAGTGATATTATCTAACAAATTGGCGAGTGCGGAAATGTACCTATAATTCATCACTCCTCGAGCGGTGCGAGTGAAATCTAACGCCACCAGAACCTGAATCCCGGTGGATTCATGGATCAGATCAGAGGCCGGATGCTCTAACCTTTCTGACAGTTGTCTTTTAACTCGGTGCTCGTAATGAGTGTGAGTATAAGGAGCTTGGGCACCACGGTGTATGTCCTTCATTTTGTCATGTGTTACAGTCATCACTTCAGGCAATACTTTTCCAATATAACACAATCCTTCAGAGTTTGGGGCAAGCCACTTGTACGCCTTTCTCCCGCATATGAAATATGCATCATCGGGGAGAACATAAGGGACGGAGAAGGACATGACCATGTTACAAATAGTGATGAGCGGGTTCGGTTTTACTCGGTTTTACTCGGTTTTACTCGGTTCTCAAAACGGCATCTTATTGGCTCACGGATGTCACGTGTTTTGGATAGCCAATAAGATGCCGTTTTGAGAACCGAGTAAAACCGAGTAAAACCGAGTAAAACCGAACCTCGCTCATCTCTAGTTACAAACCTTCCAGGTGAAATCTCCTGACCCTAATTCTTCCAACTGCTTAATGCACGTATCAGTTTGTACGATATGTGCACAGTATCCTGGTGATACCTCTCCAACTCTAGTAATCCTATTTCCTAAGGTATATCGATACCGAAAAGATTTTCCTCTACTGGCTATATGGCGTACGAGCTCTGTATCTGTAGGCATTCTATCTGCTCTGTGTGAAAAGGTCATGGTAAGGTTGCTCCATGACACTTCCCAATTTCCCGGTTTTCTGGGATTGGAGATGTTAAAACATATGAGGGACCTATCCACATGGTATTGGTGGAGCTTCAAACTAGGAGGGCTGGAGATGTTAAACCTCCGGTCCACCGGTCTCCCACCACTTAGCTCAAGTACCTCCCCTAACGTTAAAGGAAATGGTACTAGCCCTGATTTGCTGTGACCCTGAGGTACTTGAGAGCATACCCAACAATCTGTTTGGTTTAACACGTTACCCACTAAGGAGTGATAGTCACTCAATGGATGCCGGTCCATATGGATATTAAAACTAGATTGGCATTTCTTTATGCATCCATCTTCAACCAGGTTATCACAGAGCCTACAGATACAATTTTCTTCAGCTAACAATCCATCACAATTTCTTCTATCGGATCGTTTTCTGATACTCGCCTTTGCTTGTTGGTTTGGTTGATCTTGGAAAACTACGCCTCCATCATCATAATCGGAACCCATTCCAGAACCTCTCTCGACCTCTATGGTACTCTCGCCGGAACAGACTGCTCTGGTCAACATCATGGTTAACATCAAAATCCGGATCACAGTCTCTTGGGGCAAGTCCATCTTTGAGGAAGAAATAGAGAAGAATGAGAAGGGGGAAAAAGAAATTTTTAAGGGAGAGGGGCTGGGAAGTGGAGAAAAACAATAAAAGGGAGAGGGGAGTCGACAACTGCTTCCGGTCTTCAAGGCTCAGGTGCCGCCTCAGTCCCCCTGGAACAGACACTCTAGTGATACAACCTCTACCGTCTGTTCCTTATCACGGGACTTCTCTGGATCAGCAACCTTTTTGCAGTGGGATGAATGGACCCAAGTCTCTCTCTCAGCAACCTTCAATGCTGTGGTGCTAGTCAATAAGACCTGGTATGGTCCTTCCCATCTATCAATAAGACAACCTGAGCGTAGAAAATTTCGTATCATTACATAATTCCCAGGTTCAATGTCATGACAATTACTATCTGGTAAATCAGGAATCACCAACTTCAGATTATCATTTTGATTCCTCAACTGTTTACTCATGTTAATTAAGTATTTTACAGTTACTTCATTGTTACATTTCAAATCATCCTGAGGGTTAATCATGACATGCGGTTGTCGACCAAACAAGATTTCAAAAGGAGACAGATTAAGAGGGGACCTGGGAGTGGTTCTGATGCTATACAAAACAATGGGTAAAGCTTCTGGCCACGTCAATCCTGTCTCTGTCATTACTTTACTCAATTTATTTTTAATAGTGCTGTTCACTCTTTCGACCTTCGCGCTCGCCTGTGGACGGTACGGAGTGTGCAGCTTGCTATCAATACCCATTAATTTACACATTCCTTGAAAGACATCACCTGTAAAATGGGTACCCCTATCACTTTCAATGATTCTAGGGATACCATATCTACATACAAATTCCTGCACAATTTTCTTAGCTGTAAACATAGCGGTATTTGTAGCTGCTGGAAATGCTTCGACCCAATTCGAGAAAACATCTATACAGACAAGTACATATTTCAAATTTCGACATGGGGGTAATTGAATGAAGTCAATTTGTATTACCTGGAAAGGGCCGCCGGCAGGTGGGATATGGGATGGTTCTGTAGGTATTGCTTTTCCAACATTCTTTCTCAGACAGGTAAGGCATGACATTGCTCTTTTACTCGCATGAGAGGAGAATCCTGGGGCGCACCAGTATGCTCTTACCAATTTGCACATCCCCTCCTTGCCTAGATGAGTCAGCCCGTGAGCTGCTTCAGCCAGACATGGAAGGTATGCCCTGGGGGCCACTGGTTTACCATGTCCATCCGTCCAGAGCCCTGAGGACTCCTGGCCATATCCCTTTGCCCTCCAGACTGCTCTTTCCTGTGTGGAACACAAATTCTGCATCTCACACAACTTTTGTGTGTTGATGGTATTAAATACCATCAGTTGTGTGGTGTCTGTCTGTATGGGGGTAGCAGCTGCAAGCTTTGCAGCTTCGTCTGCTCGGCTGTTACCAAGTGACACTGGGTCTTGACTATATGTATGTGCTTTACATTTGATAACAGCCACTCTGTCGGGTTCCTGTATCGCTGTTAGAAGCCTTTTTATGTGAGCTGCATGTGCTATCGGTGTGCCAGCTGCCGTCATGAAATTTCTGAGCCGCCATAGGGCTCCGAAATCATGGACTACCCCGAAGGCGTATCTAGAATCGGTGTAGATATTGGCTGACTTACCCTTAGCCAATTCACATGCTCTGGTTAGGGCGACCAGTTCAGCAACCTGGGCTGAGTGAGGTGGGCCTAGCGGTTCCGCTTCTATGGTGTCTTGGTCATCTACGACTGCGTATCCAGTACACAAGTCTCCCGAGTCTGACTGTCTATGACAACTACCGTCCGTGTAGAACGTGAGTTCTGCATCTTCCAGTGGATTGTCACTGATGTCAGGCCTTGCGGTAAAATTTTGGGTCAAATATTCCATACAATCATGTGTATCTTCCTTTGCATTAAATCCTCCTTCCCCATCACTCTCACCTTCCACCCTTTGTGCCTGACCAGGCACACCTGGGAGAAATGTTGCAGGATTTAATGCACTGCATCTCCTTATGGTGATGTTTACTGGGGCCATTAATGCCAATTCCCATCTTGTAAACCTTGCTGATGAGACGTGTCTGGTTTGGGCAGAATTCAATAAGGCAGATACCGCATGCGGTGTATGGATTGTGAGGTTGTGGCCTAGCACGACATCTTCGCTTTTTGTCACTAGCAATGCTATCGCCGCAACGCTACGCAAGCATGTGGGGAGGGATCGCGCTACCGTATCTAGCTGAGCGCTGTAATATGCAACTGGCCTGCTGGCATCACCGTGTTTTTGTGTTAGTACACCTGCTGCGCACCCAGCACTTTCTGTTCCGTATAGTTCAAAGGGTTTCCCATAGTCTGGCATACCTAGTGCTGGTGCCTGCGTTAGGCATTGCTTGAGTCTCTCAAATGCTGTTTCAGATTCATCTGTATGCGAAATCCGATCAGGTTTGTTTGAAGAGACCATTTCCTGCAAAGGTAGCGCCAATATGGAAAACCCTGGGATCCAATTACGGCAATACCCACACATTCCTAGAAACATCCTGATCTGTTGCTGGGTTTGTGGCAGTGTCATGTCTCTAATGGCTTGGATTCTATCAGCGGTCAGGTGTCTCAGTCCTTGTGTTAGACAGTGTCCCAAATATTTTACCTTAGTTTGGCATAATTGTAACTTGTCTTTGGAAACCTTGTGACCTGTGTCTGAAAGATGAAACAGGAGCTGTTTCGTATCCTTCAGGGAAGCTTCCAATGAATCAGAACACAGTAGTAGATCATCCACGTACTGTATCAACACTGATCCACCCTCCGGTTGGAAAGACTGTAAACAATCATGCAAAGCCTGAGAAAATATACTTGGACTATCTATGAAACCTTGGGGTAACCGAGTCCACGTGTATTGGACTCCTCTGTATGTGAATGCAAACAAATATTGGCTGTCAGGGTGCAGAGGTACCGAAAAGAATGCGGAGCAGAGGTCAATAACAGTGAAAAATTTGGCAGTGGGAGGAATTTGCATTAGGATGACAGCTGGATTAGGCACTACGGGGAACTGACTCTCAACTATTTTGTTAATCCCCCTTAGATCTTGCACTAGCCTGTAACCCCTCCCCCCACTCTTTTTAACAGGGAAGATGGGACTATTTGCTGTGCTGGACGTTCTTACTAGAATGCCCTGTTGTAGCAAGCGCTCTATTACGGGAAAAACTCCTAACTCCACCTCTGGCTTCAGAGGATACTGTGGGATTTTTGGAGCTATCCTACCATCTTTTACTTGTACAACTACTGGAGCTACATTTGCCATTAATCCAGTGTCCTGTCCATCTTTTGTCCAAAGTGACTCTGGTATCTGAGATGTCATCTCTTCTACTTGGGATGGATTCCTATTTGTCATAATGGAATGTGACATTAATTTTGATGGGGAGTCTAACATGTCTCGTACTTCCTGAGCGTGATTCTCAGGGATGTCCAAGAATACACCTTCAGGAGTACAATAAATGACGCAACCCATTTTACATAGTAAGTCTCTACCCAGGAGATTAGTTGGTGCCGATGCAGCCAGCAAAAAGGAATGCTTGGTATGCAAAGGCCCTATTGTAAT
This sequence comes from Pseudophryne corroboree, assembly GCF_028390025.1. Classification (NCBI taxonomy): domain Eukaryota; kingdom Metazoa; phylum Chordata; class Amphibia; order Anura; family Myobatrachidae; genus Pseudophryne; species Pseudophryne corroboree. The sequence goes on along the minus strand of NC_086454.1, from coordinate 164,367,311 downwards.
CTCGGCTGGTTTGCTAACAGGGTAGTGCTGGACTACTCCTGTTACTCCCATGGCTGGAATTGTCCTACCAGTGGTTCTCATGCCCACTGTCGAATTTATCACTGACTTGGCCGCCCCTGTGTCTACAAGAAAGTTTAAAGTTTTACCAGCTACATTGATTGCAATCTCTGGTTCGCTTCCAAGACTAGCAATCAACTTAACTGGGTGCAGATTACAGGTATGGCCACACCCCTATTGGGTATGCTGACCTCCCTGAATCCCGCTGGCAGCGACTACTTGTGCGGGGGTTAGCTGGGAACTACCAGAGGCATGCCAACCTCTGTTCGGGGGGTATCTTTTTGTTTCCCCTGTATGTGGCTCAAAACTCCGCCTCTGTGGACCCTGCTCCCATTGTCGTGTGTTGTGTTGTTGTCTAGGGGGTTGAAAAGATCTTTGTACATTCTTTGTTCTACATTCTCGTGCAAAGTGTCCCGGTCTGTTACAAGAAAAACATGTTATTACACTTGCCTTACCCACAGGATTCGGTGGTACATACGCAGGCTGCTTTGTGGTCAGCGCCTGTATACTTACTGACATCAACTTATCACTTTGCGACTCCCTGTGCCTAGTGATATTTCTGTCGTGATCAATAGCAGCCTCTCTCAATGTGGACACTGACAGACCTCGCCAGCATGGTTGCGTGGTCTGTACCCTAGCTTTTAATGTTTCTTTCAAACCATCCATCAGTACAGATACTGCTACTTCTCGATGGTTTGGGTTGGTCTTAATGTCTTCTATACCAGTGTACTTTGCCATTTCTAATAGTGCCCGGTGAAAATATTCTGTTGCCGTTTCGGACTCCTTTTGCTTAATGGAAAATATTTTATTCCATTTAACAACGGCTGGGAAATACTCCTTTAGCTGTAAATTTATCCTTTTTACATTATCCTTGTTGTACACGTCTGTAAGCGGTACATCTTTATCCAATGCACAGTCAGCTAAAAATTGAGTTGCGTCAACATTGGAAGGTAAACAAGCTCTTAGCAGTATCTGCCAATCCTTGTTGTTGGGTTCTACAGTGTTACCTAGATCCCTGATGTATTTTTGGCTAGCAACTAAATCCTTCCTGGGGTCAGGAAATTCGGACACTATTGTTCTTAATTCCATTCTGGAAAATGGAGTGTACATGGCAATGTTCCTTATGGGAGTGGCTCCAGACACATCTGTTTTTCCATTGGGAACTGCTATTACCCTTACAGGAGCAATTCTAACAGCCTCTTCCTGTGTAGATTCTACTGCTTGTTGTGGTACAATTGTTTCAGTGTAGTGCATGGTGCCGTACTTACCCGTTGACACGACCTCACCTATCCCTCCGCTAGGGGCTTTCACTAATCTCGTGGGTGTCGCTGTGCCTACTGTGGTCTCTGCTATGGTGGCTGCAAGAGAGAGAGCTGAAATTGTTGCTGAATCGTCTTCTTGATCACACTCCTGAGGAAGGTTCAAAACAGGGTACATCTTGCACGGGTTAATACTTGCATGAGTTATTTGGTTAACATCATTAACATTTACAGGGTTACTAAGAGTTTGTGTTTTACAACCCAGTGCGTTTCTCTCCGCAATCAACTTCTCTCCTGCAATGTATGGTGGAGGAGGAGCTGTGGCTATCAGCTTCCTGACTGCCCCAGATCCTGCCGCCAGAGCCAAACCTCTCTGTATCTCACCTTCCTGGTGCCATAACTGTAAATAATCATGATGTTGAATTCGTCTCTTTGTTGATTTTACGAGACATATCCTCCTCCTTAAATTTTGTAACACTTCTGGACTAAAGCTACCTATTCTTGGGAATTTGTCCCTGTCTTGTACAGTCATTCTCTCCCATTCATCACATAAAGATTCGGTGTGACTTCCATATTTTTCACACATTACATATCGTGCCGACCCAACTGGTCGGTTCACAGAATCAACCTGAACCAAGGTTGATCGCCCCCTACCTGAGCAACTGGCCCCCATAGTCTGCAGGTGTTGCTTAGTCCTCCTTGGATCTCTGTATCAAGGTTTTCAGCAAGCCTTTACAGACAACCAAATTACTCCACAGTAGGCCGGCGGTGGCGGTTTACCGAGTACCCCACTCACTCGCCCACCTCGACCAATACGACCTGATCACACCGACGTGGTGCTGGCGTACTCGATACAGGGCCCCTATGGAACCTTCAGTTTACTGGAACATATGAGGGTTACCCGCAGGACACTTACTCTTTCCAGTAAAGGTGGGGTTGTTAGATAGTTCCTGAGTGACCAGCGAACTTCCCTTTAAAAATAAAAAATTACACAAATCACGTCAGAATGTACAAATAGCGTTTGTGACCACTTTACTCTAATGGTATTAGGTCAGATTACTAACTACTGCACACAATTACGTGTGGTCCAATCGTTCAGTACACAAGCACTACTTGTTATGTACTGAAAGATCAATGGAATCGATGTTTCCGGCCGCGATTCCTTCAGCAAGAGCTTGTATGGCCTATATGGGTTCTGCACCAACACCCCAGGCGTTGTGCCACTGGACTTTTATAGCGGACCTTTTACCTTACGACCTCCTGGTCTTGTTACCTTATGACCTCCTGGTCTTGTTACCTTATGGTCCGCTATACTCTAATGCTCAAATATTATTTAACCAGGGATGCCTCCCTAGCCACCGTATATGTCACTTACACGTATGTCCCTTGACGAGTACCCGGCTTTCCTTTTGGTTCCACCTTAAAGTTGTATAAACTTATGTATACAAAACCACACTCACTCAACACATGTACACTTTGTTTCTATATCTATTTCTGCGCAGAAATTGTCTTCAGTCCAACAGTGTTACCAATTAGGAGTAGGATCTGTTAAACTAAATTTCAGATTTTTCCAAAAATAGATTTGCGTTATTTACCGCGTCGCGTTATCTACCGCTGTGCGATACTTATCGCCTTTGCGCTAATTATCGCTTTGCGCTAATTCAACTTTTCGTGACTTGAGCTACGTGGGCGTAACCGGACGCTACGTTGCGTAGTGAACGCTGCGTGCGTCTGCCTTTTGGATTGCGTACGCTAGTCTTTGTTAGCGACACGTGTACGCAATGCAAAGATCCACCGTAACACAATATATACTTTTATCAATGTAAATGATCCCTGATCATCTACCGCAATCCACACTGACTGCCTTATCTCCCAGGCAGATCGTGTGTTGTTCTATACTTTAACTATTACCTCTACTATGAAATAACAGCAAATCTCTTTTAGCACTTTCTATCAACTATAAAAATTTGGCAAACAGGAATAGTGATATACGAAAATGAAACAGAAAATGCAGATATGTGTATGCGTGCGTGTATACGCAAGACAGAAGAAAAATAAAACAGTTTTAAAAGACACAAGCGTTTTGTTCTTACTTCCGGTTCCCGGATTCCTTCAGCACTCTTTATCTAAGCGAAGCAGACGCTTATCCCGCCAGCACTGGGAGACAACCTCCCACCCTTTGCTGGGGGATAATGTCTGCTGATCTACCTAGTGCAGATATGAGAAGGATAGGACGAGTCCCCAATTGACAATGCTAAATTCCTTTGTCGTATAAACAACCCTTTATGGAGTCTAAGAACACTGTACGCTGTTTGCTTAAGAAGTACCGTAATGGTACGCTAGTTGCGTAACGATCGCTCAGCCGTAGGCGAGACGCTCAAGCGTCACGTTCGCTCACGGCCCAGTGATCACAGGACACGTTATTGGCTATGACTAGAGTAATGATTCGCTATGGCGTAGCTTACGCTCGAGACCACGAGGAGGTCACCAGCGGTGCAGACGCTCACAATGCTATACCTTTATGTTTAAACCTTATACCAATGAAATACACGGAATACCTTAATGTGAATACAGGGTGTAAGTGCAACCTTGTGTAACCTGACTAACTACAAAGCTGCTTGAGCGTCACCGACGCTCAAGTGAACACTTAACACTATAGAAAATACACAGATACTGGTTTAGGTTCCAAAGCCTATTAACTGTATTATATCTAATATATTTGTAAAAGGGGATAACAGTACAAATGATACACTACAATATAACAGAGACTTCCTAACCACAGAACTAAACAATAAATACAAAAGGACAATACTACACTGACCTAAATGCAATACAATACAATACTATCTAATACAATACAATACTAGCCTAGTCTATGGGAGATATGAGAGAACAGAACAGGGAGAGAGAGAGAGAGAGAGAGATGAGAGAAATTGGCTCACAGAAAGACAATGATTACGGAGAGAAACTTACGCACAAAGGGTATGATCGCCTGCGCCTCGATATCCAGCTCCCGGCTATCAGCAGATAACCGTTGATGAGAGAGTGAGAGCTGGATGTGGTCGGCCTGCCTATTTATGCCCCACACACAATGCAATCTCCTGGTCCTACAATCCCATTGTCCATTGGCCGAAGGAATTCGGCCCTGCATCATAACAAAAGGTCATAGGGTGATTCATACAGGTGGGCTGTGACGATTTCCAACAGCTCAGGTGGGTGGGAAACTGGGTTTCCCGCCGCATACCTGAGTATGTGTAAATAATAGAAATGGACATAAACTTCTTATGTCCATAACTATTCGCACGAGCGATTAATACGCTCCAAACCAACACCGGAATATTACTAATTAAATACTCTTCCGATGGGTACCAAACACTGCTGTATGATTCCTGTCAGACCCTTCGTACAATACAAAGAGGGATTCCTTTAAACAGGGACCTTCTATTTTAACCAAACTTTCAGAATCTATCAAGGGGACCATGATCTACAAACTACATTAATTGTGAACATTTGTAACGAATGAGTCGCACGCTACGACTACATAAACTCTACCGTAAATACGCATACCGCGCCTGCGAGTGCACGCTATCGCGGGTATGCGCCTTCACGGGAGAGCGTACGCATGCGCAGCGCGGACCAGTGTGCGGTGCAAATATGGCAACGTGCATAGAGACATTTTTCTGACTTTGACACTGGTATATCAGAAAGACCTGTGATAGAGGGTTGCTGGTTGACATATGTCATTGACACCTGGGCAGGCCAGTTCAAGAGGGCCTTGCGGGGGATATGTCTATGGTGAGTATGGTGACTCTAATCAAACACATTCAGGATACTGCACGCGTGTCAGGAATGTCTGTATTTTTGTGTTGCTTTGCATTATGTCTCCTTCCTGCCTCGAGTGTACTCACTTGCTGCCAGAGGTCTGAATGGCAGTTGCACACTCTGTCCCTGCAGGTTAATTACCTGATTGTGAGCAGCTGTGGCCAACACCTTGTGCTGCTATTTAGGTCCAGCTCACTAGCATTCATGTGCAGATCATTGTGGTTCCATGTGGATTGTGACTAGGCTCTCTCCAGTTATCCTGTCCTGCTTCAGCCATACTGTACCTGCATCTTGGAGACACTTCCCATAGTCTGGTGTTACCTATGCCTTCGTTCTAGACTTCTAGCCCTGCTGGAGCAATATCTGCATTCCTGAGTTATTATTTGCAATCTGTTTCCATCCCTGCCTGGTTCCTAGATTTTGGTATGTTATTTCCTCTGCTTTGTTTAAATCCGGATTTCTTCATGTTCATTTCACCACTGCTATTAACCTGGACTTTACCTGCATTCAAACGTCATCATACTCACTGTTCCAATAACAAGCCATTGCAATAATCTGGGAATATTTGCATTCTGTTCCATGTCAAACTAAGATCCATTTTCTGTATTCATTTTATCATTCTATATTCCGGCATCATACTGGTTCATTTGTTACAATAAACCTCGTTTAATTTTCACCTGGCTTCAGCTGACCTCATTTCAGTTTCATTCTGTATGTGCACACACAGAGAAGCCTAGAAGTCCTAACTGAATGATCTGCCAAATAAACATGTGCAGGAGTTTGAGGTAATAACTGAATTTCATAAAATGGCTTCGTTTCAAATTAGTTCCCTGCCTCTCGAGTTGATGCCGTTCGTGGACTCTACATTGCTGGCTGATCTCAGAGAGAAACTGGAGAATATACAAACCCTATCTTCTGAGATACTATCTGCTCTGCCTGATTATTCAATAAGTGTACCAGATCCCTTTAAGGAGACACGGGGAAAAGGGAAAAATACGAGTCTGGTGCTCTTAATTCTGGCCACTGTTTTCCAATCCCAAGCAAAGGCAAGTTTTGGAGCTTTCCACAACCCAGCCTCTCTGAGGAAGAGAAAAGACACAGAAGGGATAAAAAAAAACTTTGTTTTTATTGCGGCAGGTCTGGACATTTTATTAAATTATGTCCTGCTCGCAAACCCAAAAAATTATTTCTTAATTCTGCCAAAGCTCCTAATTCTGCTTAGTTATGCCATTGTGGCGCTCAAATTTCAAAAGGAGGGGTGTCCGGCCCAGTGACCGCAGGAGGGGTGTCCGGCCCAGTGACCGCAGGACAGGTTTCTGGCCCAGCAACCCCAGAGGGGGTGTCTGGCCCAGTGACCCGGGAGGGGGTGTCTGGCCCAGTGACCCGGGAGGGGGTGTCTGGCCCAGCGACCCCGGGAGGAGTGTCCGGCCCAGCGACCCCGGGAGGAGTGTCCGGCCCAGCGACCCCGGGAGGAGTGTCCGGCCCAGCGACCCCGGGAGGAGTGTCCGGCCCAGCGACCCCGGGAGGGGTGTCCGGCCCAGCGATCCTGGGAGGGGTGTCCATCCAAGTGACCCCTAGAGGGGTGTCCATCCAAGCGACCCCGGGAGGGGTGTCCGACCCAGCAACCCCGGGAGGGGTGTCCATCCAAGCGACCCCGGGAGGGGTGTCCATCCAAGCGACCCCCGGAGGGGTGTCCGGCCCAGCGACCCCAGGAGGGAGTCCATCCCTACTGCCCTTGCCTTCGGGCATGAGGACTCTACTGCCCTTGCCTTCGGGCATGAGGTCCCTGCTGCCTTTGCCTTTGGGCATGAGGTCCCTGCTGCCCTTGCCTTTGGGCATGAGGTCTCTGCTGTCCTTGCCTTTGGGCATGAGGTCTCTGCTGTCCTTGCCTTTGGGCATGAGGTCTCTGCTGCCCTTGCCTTTGGGCATGAGGTCTCTATTGCCCTTGCCTTTGGGCATGAGGAGAGTGCCATTGTATCGGCTATTATCCCGTACAATGTTTTCTTTCAGCACCAATGGATCTCGAGAGCTGCAGCACCAGGAGGGGGTTCTGCCTGTCCAGCCCCAGGAGGGGATTCTGCCTGTCCAGCCCCAGGAGGGGATTCTGCCTGTCCAGCCCCAGGAGGGGATTCTGCCTGTCCAGCCCCAGGAGGGGGTTCTGCCTGTCCAGCCCCAGGAGGGGGTTCTGCCTGTCCAGCCCCAGGAGGGGATTCTGCCAGTCCAGCCCCAGGAGGGGATTCTGCCTGTCCAGCCCCAGATAGAGGTGCCTGCCATGCCCGAGGTTCCTGCCCAGCCAGGGCATCTGATGTTCCTGCCCAGCTGGGGCCATCTGATGTTCCTGCCAAGCTGGGGCCATCTGATGTTCCTGCCCAGCTGGGGCCATCTGAGGTTCCTGCCCAGCCGGGGCCATCTGAGGTTCCTGCCCAGCCGGGGCCATCTGAGGTTCCTGCCCAGCCGGGGCCATCTGAGGTTCCTGCCCAGCCGGGGCCATCTGAGGTTCCTGCCCAGCCGGGGCCATCTGAGGTTCCTGCCCAGCCGGGGCCATCTGAGGTTCCGGCCCAGCCGGGGCCATCTGAGGTTCCTGCCCAGCCGGGGCCATCTGAGACTTCCCTGTGTGAGGTCCGAGAAGAGTTCATCTTGTCTGAGGGGCTACGGTTGTCTAGCCTCCCTGATGAAACATCTAATTTGGAAAGCCAAGTCGTTGAGGAACTGCCTTACTTTGATGGAGATATCTCTCAGTGTATAGCTCTCTTCAAGTATTATCTGAATTTTGATGACTTTTCCCCTATTGATATAATTGCTAACATATGTATGAGGTAAAGAGGGGGGCCTTGAGGTGGGCAAGTGGTGTTGTAGATTCGGGAGATCCAGTTTTACAAGATGTGCCCGCTTTCTTCAAGGCAGTGTTTGAAAGATTCAGCCCACCAACTGTCCTCGCTCTCCTGGATGAATCTGTTAAGGTGTGCCCATCTGAGGACCTGCCTTTGCAGTTTGGGCAGCATTCTCAGTTTCTGAGATGTGGGTACTTATCTTTAGGTGTTCCCAGAGATTGCTCGGCAAGTTTGGCTTCTGAAAATTTACCATCCGCTCTTGATACAATCCAAGAAAATTAGGGGTCATTACTGCCGATGGGTTGTGACTCCGATTCTGAGAGCAAGCTTCTGGAGGACCCTAGACTTATAATTGACGGACCTGTACTGCCGAGTAGTGTCTTTGTGACACCTTCAGATAGATCTAGGCAACCCAAAAAGAGGAGAAGAAAAAAGAAGAGTAGATGAACTTATAGGCGTCTGGGGGGAATAATGTCAGGAATGTCTGTATTTTTGTGTTGCTTTGCATTATGTCTCCTTCCTGCCTCGAGGGTACTCACTTGCTGCCAGAGGTCTGAATGGCAGTTGCACACTCTGTCCCTGCAAGTTAATTACCTGATTGTGAGCAGCTGTGGCCAACACCTTGTGCTGCTATTTAGGTCCAGCTCACTAGCATTCATGTGCAGATCATTGTGGTTCCATGTGGATTGTGACTAGGCTCTCTCCAGTTATCCTGTCCTGCTTCAGCCATACTGTACCTGCATCTTGGAGACACTTCCCATAGTCTGGTGTTACCTATGCCTTGGTTCTAGACTTCTAGCCCTGCTGGAGCAATATCTGCATTCCTGAGTTATTATTTGCAATCTGTTTCCACCCCTGCCTGGTTCCTAGATTTTGGTATTATTTTCCTCTGCTTTGTTTAAATCCAGATTTCTTCATGTTCATTTCACCACTGCTATTAACCTGGACTTTACCTGCATTCAAACGTCATCATACTCACTGTTCCAATAACAAGCCATTGCAATAATCTGGGAATATTTGCATTCTGTTTCATGTCAATCTAAGATCCATGTTCTGTATTCATTTTATCATTCTATATTCCGGCATCATACTGGTTCTTTTGTTACAATAAACCTCATTTAATTTTCACCTGGCTTCAGCTGACCTCATTTCAGTTTCATCCTGCATGTGCACACACAGAGAAACCTAGAAGTCCCAACAACGTGTCCTGGGCGACTCTATTAAAGAGATAAGCACTATTAATGTGAGTACTACTGCCACAGAGATTAAAGGGCTCCATCAGTGGATAGCGGATGCAGATTCCAAGCGTAGTGTGGTGTCTCTCCCTTTCTCAGGGGAGTGGCTATTTGGGGTTGAGTTGGTTTTGTGGATTTCCATAGCTACTGCGAGGAAATCCACATTTATCCCCTCTGGGCCACCACCGGCTAGGCGTTCCTACCTGGGGCCATCTACTCAGTCCTTTCAGACTGCTATGTTTCGATCTTGAACCAGAGGCGCCTCAAGTCCAGAGGTAAGGCAAAAAAGCCAGCAGCTGCAGCCTAAGCATGACATTGCCCGCCCACCCCGATGGGATCTTGTGGTGGGAGCTCGGCTGCATCACTTCAGCCGCAACTGGGAAAGTTCCTGCCAGGATACCTGGGTACAGGACCTAATTTCTTAGGGCTACAAGCTGGAGTTAGACGGTGCTCCTCCGCACCGATTTTTCAAATCAAGCTTAACAGCTTTGGAGGATACGCATGTTATGCTGCAACAGGTCATCCTAAAGTTGGTCCAATTCCAAGTCATTGCTCCAGTGCTGCTGCATCAACAGGGACAGGGTTACTACTCCAACCTGTTCATGGTACCAAAACCGGACGATTCGGTAAGGCCCATTTTGAATCTAAAATCCTTGAACCCTTACCTAAAGGTTTTCAAGTTCAAGATGGAATCCTTGTGAGCAGTGATTGTGGGCCTGGAAGAACGGGAGTTCATGTTTTCCCTGGATATAAAAGATTCTCTTTGGCCACCTCATCAGTCTTACCTGAGGTTTTCCATGCTGAACGATCACTACCAGTTCCAGGTGCTATCCTTCAGCCTGTCCACAGCTCTGAGGGTGTTCACGAAGGTGATCGCTGAGATGATGTTCCAACTCCAGGTCCAGGGGGTCAATGTTATTCCTTACCTGGATGATCTCCTGATCAAAGCAAGATCCAGGGAGCTTTTATTGCTCCATATAGACTGCACTATCCAGCTTCTGTCACACCATGGGTGGCTCCTCAATTTACAGAAGTCCCACCTGGAGTCAACTCGGAGGCTCCTTTTCCTGTAAATGTTGCTGGATACTGTGGCCCAGAAAGTGTTCCTCCCAGAGGAAGCAAGGATACTCCAGGAGATGGTCCGAATGGTTCTACGGCCTACTCGGATATCCATCCATCTTTGCATAAGATTGCTGGGGGAAATGGTAGCTCCAGTATGGATGATTCCATGCCAGAACATTTCAATTGGCTCTCCTGAGAAAGTGGACCGGATCACATTTTCAGATGCAATGGTTAATATGGTTGTCTTCTCAAGCCAGGATTTCCCTTCTGTGATGGCTACAGTCCTCAAACCTACTGGAAGGTCAAAGTTTCAGATCCTCCTCACGACAGATGCAAGTCTGAGAGTATGGGAAGCTGTCACCCAGGGGGCTCAGTTCTAGGGCAGGTGGTCTGCCCAAGAAGCCCTACTTCCGATCAACATTCTGGAACTTCGGGCGATCTACAGTGCTCTGCTTCAGGCCTCTCCTCTACTCAGGGATCACGCAATCCAGGTACAGTCGGACAATGCCACAGCAGATGCATACATAAATCGACAAGGAGGGATGAAAAGCAGGGCCTGCATGCGAGAGGTGTCAAAGATACTCCTCTGGGCAGAAAGAAATGCAAGAGCAATGTCCGCAATCTTCATTCCAGGAGTAGACAACTAGGAAGCGTATTTCCTGAGTCATCATGATCTCCACCCAGGAGAGTGGGGGCTTCACCATCGGGTGTTTTAGCAGATCATCAACTATTGGGGCTGTCCACAAATAGACATGATGGCTTCTCGACTCAACAAGAAGCTTCGTTGGTATTGCTCACAAACCAGGGACCCTCAGGCAAGGGCAGTAGACCCTCTGTTTGTCTATGTCTGTCTGTTTTTACCCAGTCTTTTTCTATAACTGTTGTTCTAATTGTAAAGCGCAATGGAATATGCTGCGCTATATAAGAAACTGTTAATAAATAAATTATAAATAAGTTTGGGAAGAAAAAGAGAATCTGTATTGTTGACGCACTAGATCTAGTGCGTCAACAATACAGATTCCTCTTTTTCTCCCCAAACTTTAGTTGCATATTTACTGTAGTTGACAGCACCCCCTGAGTAGATTGAACATTATTTATGATACAAGGAGGGGTCTATAACAGTGGCTGTATGTTAATAAATCACATACACTCATAACATTATTTGAATATATATCGAGTGTGCAGATACTAAGTTTTTTTTGTTTTTTTCGAGGGCAGTAGCTGCACTAACGTTGCCGTGGCATTACCGGCTGTTCTACTTGTTTCCTCTGATTCCATTGCTCCCAAGGGTGCTCAAGCAAATCAAGAATCAAGGAGTCCAGGCAATTCTGATTGCCCCAGATTGGCCTCGGAAGGCATGGTATGTGGATCTTCTGGACATGTCCATCGAAGACCATTGGCCTCTGCCACTAAGAAGAGCTCTTCAACAAGGACCATTTGTCTACCCGGACTTACGGTGGCTTCGTTTGATGGCATGGAAGTTGAGTGGAACATCCTAGCTCACAAGGGCTACCATGGTGCAGGCCAGGAAACCTGTGACATCAAAACACTATCATCATATCTGGAGGAAATATTTTGCTTGGTGCGAGGACCACACGTATCCACCTGTAGAGTTTCATTTGGGACAGTTCCTTAGATTCCTGCAGGCTGGTGTGGATAAGGGCTTACGTCTGGGTTCCATTAAGGTCCAGATTTCAGCTTTCTAGATTTTCTTCCAGAAGAAATTGGCAGTATTGCCAGAAGTTCAGACCTTCTTGCAAGGAATGCTTCACATTCAACCTCCCATGGCACCCTGGTACTTGAATGTAGTGTTGGAATTTCTACAGTCATCCTGGTTTGAACCTCTGATGATGGTAGAAGACCAGTACCTCACGTGGAAGACAGTGATGTTATTGGCCCTGGCTTCTGCTAGGCGTGTCTCAGAATTGGGGGCCTTATCATGTAAAAGCCCTTACTTGCTCTTTTATGAGGACAGAGCAGAGCTCAGGACTAGGAAGCAGTTCCTGCCGAACATAGTCTCTGCATTCCACTTGAATTAACCTATTGTGGTTCTGGCACTTCTGCTCCTCCGGAGGCATTGGATGCTGTGCAAGCCTTGACGATCTATGTCAAGAGAAGGGCTCGGCTCAAAAAGACGATTCCTTGTTCGTGCTATATTATGCGCAGAAAAAGGGTTGCCCTGCTTCAACGCAGTCCATTGCTCGTTGGCTTAGGCTTACTATCCAACAGTCCTGTTGGCTTAGGCTTACTATCCAACAGGCCTATGTGTCGGCAGCCTTACCTATTCCACAGTCTCTGAAGGCCCACTCTACAAGGTCGGTGGGCTCTTCCTGGGCACCTGCCCGTGGAGTCTCGGCCTTGCAACTATGCCGTGCTGCTACCTGGTCGGGGACAGACACCTTTGTGAAGTACTACAGGTTTGACACCCTAGCCAAAGAGGATTCCCAGTTTGGGCAGGCAGTGCGGCAGACGTCTCTGTACATTCCCGCCTGTTCTGGAATGCTTTGGGACATCCCCATCATACTAGATTCCCCCAATATCACTTATGAATGCTAGAGAAAATAGGATTTTAATTACCAACCAGTAAATCCTTTTCTTGTAGTCCATAAGGGATATTGGGCATCCGCCTCAATGCGTTGACTTTTCCGCAGGTTCTCTTTTCTAAGGTTACCTGTTCAGGTGTTTCTGTTTTGTTACCAGCCATTGCTGGTCATTTTTATGTTAGTGGTGTGCAAATGTCACCACTCATTGGGGGTCATTCCGAACTGTTCGCTCGTTGCAGATTTTTGCTATACTGCGATTAGTCGCTTACTGCACATGCGCAAGGTTCACAGAGCGCATGCGCTTAGTTATTTTACACAAAAGTTAGGTATTTTACTCACGGCATAACAAAGCTTTTTCATCGTTCTGCTGATCGGTGAGTGATTGACAGGAAGTGGGTGTTTCTGGGCGGAAACTGACCGTTTTCTGGGAGTGTGCGGAAAAACGCAGGCATTTCAGGGAAAAACGCGGGAGTGGCTGGAGAAACGGGGGAGTGGCTGGCCGAACGCTGGGTGTGTTTGTGACGTCAAACCAGGAACGAAACTGACTGAACTGATCGCAATGTAGGAGTAAGTCTGGAGCTACTCAGAAACTGCTAAGAATTTTGTATTCGCAAATCTGCTAATCTTTCGTTCGCATTTCTGCTATGCTAAGATACACTCCCAGAGGGCGGTGGCTTAGCGCGTGCAATGCTGCTAAAAGCAGCTAGCGAGCGAACAACTCGGAATGAGGGCCATTGTTGTTTGTTCCTTCTCTCAAGTATGTCCTTTCTCCTTTGGGCACCATTTTACCTATAACTGCCTGTGGGAGGAGGCATAGAGGGGAGGAGCCAGCACACCCAGTTGAAGAAATTTTAAAGTGCTCCGGCTCCTTTGGACCCCATCTATACCCCATCATACTAGATTCCCCCAATATCCCTTATGGACTACGAGAAAAGGATTTACCGGTAGGTAATTTAAAATCCTATTTTAAGATTTTTTTTTGTCTGTCTGTCTCTCCGTTCTGTAATCACGCAAAAACTACTGAATTAATTTGGATAACATTTTCACTATTGTATAGATTAGTGACCTACAAAGAAACCGAGGTATGTATGATCTAGATGTGACATCAGGGAGAGTAGCAATAAGGCAAAAAATCAGATGCGTGACACTCGGCAAGTCTCGGGGGCAAACGCTCAGGGTTGCATGCAGGGTCGGACTGGCCCACAGGGGTACCAGGGAAACCACCGGTAGGCCCCACTACCCGATGGCCCACTCCTTCCTCTAGGGATCAGGTTCCAGACTGTGCACTTGTAATATACATGGTAGATATGTTGCATAACACTGCACTAAACTATTGTGTATTTCAAGCCTGAAATACACAATTTCACCCCCCCCCCTTTTTAGGCTGGCCACACCTCTTAGTATGGGCCCCTATAACTGCATTCCCCCGGTGGGCCCCTCATGCCCCAGTCCGACACTGGTTGCATGCGTAGATCTCAAAACCAGCTGTTCATCAAATGGGTAGCTTTATGTGGCTTGCTCGTGAGATAGTACCCCAAGCATCTTTTTTTGTTAATCCTTGAAGGAAAGACGGCAAATATTTACAATACATTTTATGCTCAATATGTACAATATAAAATATACATCACAATATTAGATGGCACTACTGTCTAAAATTAGTTCCGCTGAGCAATAACAGACATCCACGTGAGTGAAGCCATGGCCAAACACTACTAAATAATAAAAGATTTATTTTAATGTAATGAAGAATATGTTATTACCAATATATACATATGTATACTCTGTATGAATTAATTTTTTTTTTTTAAGGGTTCATGTGCACTAAGTTAGTTCCCTTTTCTGTTCCTTTTGTTAAAAGTCTTCTATTTTTATTCGTCTGTATTACTGATGAGCGGGTTCGTTTCCTCGGGATCCGAACCCCCCCGAACTTCACCCATTTTACACGGTTCCGAGGCAGACTCGAATCTTCCCGCCTTGCTCGGTTAACCCGAGCGCGCCCGAACGTCATCATCCTGCTGTCGGATTCTCGCGAGATTCGTATTCTGTATAAGGAGCCGCGCGTCGCCGTCATTTTCACTCGTGCTTTGGAGATGATAGCGAGAGGACGTGGCTGCGTTCTCTCAGTTTCTATGTTCAGTGTGCTGCAAATATCTGCTCAGTGTGCTGCAAATATCTGTGCTCAGTGTGCTTGCAAATATCTGTGCTCAGTGTGCTGAAAATATCTACGTTCTCTGCCTGAAAAACGCTCCATATCTGTGCTGCATTGTAGTATATAGTAGGAGGACAGTGCAGAATGTTGCTGTGACCACCAGTATATATATAGCAGTACGGTACAGTAGTCCACTGCTCTACCTCTGTGTCGTCAAGTATACTATGCATCCATACCTGTGCTGCATTTTAGTTGTGCGCAGTATACAGTAGGAGGGGACAGTGCAGAATGTTGCTGTGACCACCAGTATATATATATAGCAGTACGGTACAGTAGTCCACTGCTCTACCTCTGTGTCGTCAAGTATACTATGCATCCATACCTGTGCTGCATTTTAGTTGTGCGCAGTATACAGTAGGAGGGGACAGTGCAGAATGTTGCTGTGACCACCAGTATATATATATAGCAGTACGGTAGAGTAGTCCACTGCTCTACCTCTGTGTCGTCAAGTATACTATGCATCCATACCTGTGCTGCATTTTAGTTGTGTGCAGTATATAGTAGGAGGGGACAGTGCAGAATGTTGCTGTGACCACCAGTATATATATAGCAGTACGGTGCAGTAGTCCACTGCTCTACCTCTGTGTCATCAAGTATACTATGCATCCATACGTGTGCTGCATTTTAGTTGTGCGCAGTATATAGTAGGAGGGGACAGTGCAGAATGTTGCTGTGACCACCAGTATATATATAGCAGTACGGTACAGTAGTCCACTGCTCTACCTCTGTGTCGTCAAGTATACTATGCATCCATACCTGTGCTGCATTTTAGTTGTGTGCAGTATATAGTAGGAGGGGACAGTGCAGAATGTTGCTGTGACCACCAGTATATATATAGCAGTACGGTACAGTAGTCCACTGCTCTACCTCTGTGTCGTCAAGTATACTATGCATCCATACGTGTGCTGCATTTTAGTTGTGCGCAGTATATAGTAAGAGGGGACAGTGCAGAATGTTGCTGTGACCACCAGTATATATATAGCAGTACGGTACAGTAGTCCACTGCTCTACCTCTGTGTCGTCAAGTATACTATGCATCCATACCTGTGCTGCATTTTAGTTGTGCGCAGTATATAGTAGGAGGGGACAGTGCAGAATGTTGCTGTGACCACCAGTATATATATAGTAGTACGGTACAGTAGTCCACTGCTCTACCTCTGTGTCGTCAAGTATACTATGCATCCATACCTGTGCTGCATTTTAGTTGTGCGCAGTATACAGTAGGAGGGGACAGTGCAGAATGTTGCTGTGACCACCAGTATATATATAGCAGTACGGTAGAGTAGTCCACTGCTCTACCTCTGTGTCGTCAAGTATACTATGCATCCATACCTGTGCTGCATTTTAGTTGTGCGCAGTATATAGTAGGAGGGGACAGTGCAGAATGTTGCTGTGACCACCAGTATATATATAGCAGTACGGTACAGTAGTCCACTGCTCTACCTCTGTGTCATCAAGTATACTATGCATCCATACCTGTGCTGCATTTTAGTTGTGCGCAGTATATAGTAGGAGGGGACAGTGCAGAATGTTGCTGTGACCACCAGTATATATATTGCAGTACGGTACAGTAGTCCACTGCTCTACCTCTGTGTCGTCAAGTATACTATGCATCCATACCTGTGCTGCATTTTAGTTGTGCGCAGTAGATAGTAGGAGGGGACAGTGCAGAATGTTGCTGTGACCACCAGTATATATATAGCAGTACGGTACAGTAGCCCACTGCTCTACCTCTGTGTCGTCAAGTATACTATGCATCCTATGCATCCATACCTGTGCTGCATTTTAGTTGTGCGCAGTATATAATAGGAGGGACAGTGCAGAATGTTGGTGTGACCACCAGTATATATATAGCAGTACGATACAGTAGTCCACTGCTCTACCTCTGTGTCGTCAAGTATACTGCAAAAGTTCAGGAAAATTACCCAAAAATCAAAATTAAAAGGGTCTGATGAGAAGCGTAAACTTGCCAATATGCCATTTACGACACAGAGTGGCAAGGAACGGCTGAGGCCCTGGCCTATGTTCATGGCTAGTGGTTCAGATTCACATGAGGATGGAAGCACTCATCCTCTCGCTAGAAAACTGCATTGCCACTCCTAGATGGGCCAGGTGTTTGTGTCGGCCACTTGGGTCGCTTAGCTTAGTCACACAGCTACCTCATTGCACCTCTTTTTTTTTCTTTGCATCATGTGCTGTTTGGGGACTATTTTTTAAATCTGCCATCCTGTCTGACACTGCAGTGCCACTCCTAGATGGGCCAGGTGTTTGTGTCGGCCACTTGGGTCGCTTAGCTTAGCCATCCAGCGACCTCGGTGCAAATTTTAGGACTAAAAATAATATTGTGAGGTGTTCAGAATAGACTGGAAATGAGTGGAAATTATGGTTATTGGGGTTAATAATACTATGGGATCAAAATGATCCCCAAATTCTATGATTTAAGTTGTTTTTGAGGAGTTTTTGTTAAAAAACACCTGAATCCGACAAAAAAATTTCAGGGAGGTTTTGCCAAAACGCGAATCCAAAACCGAAACACAAAACCCGAAAAATTTCCGATGCACATCACTAGTCTGTATGGGTGAATGGATGTATGTCGGCATGACCAATAAATCTGCTATTATGTTAGCAAAAGTTTTGTTTTTTTTTACACTATAAGCATACCATTACTATTATTGTTTCATTGTCTGCAAATGTATATATGATTATTTGATTTTGCTCCATCTCTACATTCATCTCCAAGGTCTTGGGGGTCTTTGCATACTTTTAATGAAAACACTTCACTGACCTTGGTTTAGAATGCTGTTCATATATAATATAGATTTGACTGCCCATAATCTTTTTTATTTTGATAACATACTTTTTACAGACCCTCCAACATGATCCTTTCCATCAGGTACAAAATGCTCTGCTCCTTGGCTACCCACTTAATTTATGATCGCTGTCATCTGCGTTGAACTAATTAAGTGATGAGAAAGGTATTTCAACACAGGTGATGGTAATCATAAATTAAGAAAGAAGTCCAAGAGCAGAGTATTATCTACCTGATGGAAGAGGTCATATTGGAGGGTCTGTTGTCAGAGGGGGCTTATAACCTTAGACCAATACAGAGTTTGTTCCGAAGAAAAAATCCAATTCATAGGTAAATGCAGGTGGGGTTTCCAGGTCCTCATGGCGAGTGGCTCAGATTAGGACAACAGTAGCAATAGTAGATAATATGATTACTGGAGCTTCTGCCACAACATGCAGTTTAAGGGACATAGCAGAGCTGCTGCACATGCCCAGTGGTAGCAGCTTCTTCTGCCAAGTTTGCTGTGTATGGATTTGAGTCCTCAGTCACTGCACTGGACCAGAGAGAAGCTACCAGGTATTTATTTATTAACAGTTTCTTATATAGCGCAGCATATTCTGTTGCGCTTTACAATTAAAACAACAGTAATAGAACAAAACTGGGTAAAAACAGACAGCCATAGAGGTAGGAAGGCCCTGCTCGCAAGATTACAGTCTATGGGGAAATAAGCATTGATACACAAGGATATATGCTACCTATTGCATAATGGTCCACCAGATTGCTAGGTTCTTAATGGGTTGTATGATATGATCACCCCGCAATGTTGGCCAAGTGTCCGGAGGGTGTTAGAGTAAAGAAAGACAAGATATGTGATGTTATGTGTACTGTACAGAGAGGATGTAATTAGATAGGGAAGCACTGACGGTTATGTGGGTGGGTCTGAAATTTGATAGGCTTGTCTGAAGAGGTGAGTTTTCAGGGAACGTTTAAAGGTTTGGAGACTAGAGGCGACTCTTATTGTGTGTGGGAGGGCATTCCACAGAGTGGGTGAAGCCCAGATAAAGTCCTGTAATTTTGAGTGTGAACAAGTAAGCGTGTGGATGAGAGACGCAGATCTTGTGCAGAGCGGAGAGTTCGGGTAGGGAGATATTTTGAGAGTGAAGAGATGTAAGTTGGTGCAGTTTGGTTAATAGCCTTGTATGTCAGTAAAAGTATTTTATATTTAATAAGGTAGAATACTGGTAACCTATGGAGGGACTGACAGAGCAGATCTGCAGATGATGAACATCTAGCGAGGAAGATTAGCCTTGCAGCTGCATCCAAAATGGATTGTAGTGGTGAGAGCCTATGTTTGGGAAGACCAGTCAGGAGACTATTACAATAATCAATGCGGGAGATAATGAGAGCATGGATTAGAGATTTTGCTGTGTCTTGTGTAAGATATGGTCGTATTTTGGATATGTTTCTTGGATGTATGTAAAATGATCTTGAGGCAGATTGAATGTGGGGAACAAAGGACAGTTCAGAGTCAAGAATCACACCTAGGCAGCGAGCTTGTGGGGTATGGATGATTGCTGAGTTCTCAACAGTGATAGAGATATCAGGTTGGTAACTACTATTGGTCGGTGGAAATATAATGAATTCTGTTTTGGAAATATTAAGTTTGAGGTGGCGAGATGTCATCCAAGATGAAATGGCAGAAAGGCATTCAGTGACACGGCCCAATACAGATGGTGACAAATCTAGGGAGGATAGGTAGATTTGAGTATCAGCCGCATACAGATGGTACTAAAACAGTTGATTAGTTTGCCAAGAGATGTGGTATAGATAGAGAAAAGCAGAGGACCTAAGACTGAGCCTTGTGGTACTCCAACTGAGAGCGGTAGTGAAGAGAGGTGGAATCAGAGAATCGAACACTGAAGGAGCGATTAGATAGGTAGGATGAGAACCAAGAAAGGGCTGTGTCCTGAATACCTAGGGATTGTAGTGTTTGTAGGTAAAGAGAGTGGTCAACCGTGTCAAAAGCAGCAGAGAAATCAAGGAGAATAAGTAATGAGTAATGGCCTTTAGATTTAGCAGTGACCAAATCATTCGCTATCTTAGTCAGTGCTGTCTCTGTGGAGTGTTGGGCACAAAATCCTGACTTAAGTGGGTCCAGTAGGCTGTGTGAGTTAAGAAAGTATGTGAGGCGATTGTATGCAAGTCCGTCAAGTAGCTTGGAGGGGCATGGAAGCTGAGAGATGGGACGGTAGTTTGAGAGAGAGTTAGGGTCAGAGTTTTGTTTTTTTAGAATGGGAGTAATCTCTGCATGCTTGTACAGAGAAGGAAAGATACCAGTAGACAGAGAGAGATTACAGATTTTAGTTAAGGTTGGGATGAGCACAGCAGACAGAGCTTTACTAATTTCTGAGGGTATAGAGTCAAGGGGAGAGGTAGTAGAGTAGGCAGATGAAAAGAGTGCAGATACTTCATCTTCATTTGTAGGCTCAAACGAAGAGAAGGTGTTAGAGGGTTCAGGCAGGGAATTGAGCAGGTCACTTGCTGTGGAAGAGCATACCATTTCATTTTGGATCTTATCAATCTTGTCCTTGAAATAGGAAGCAAGATCTTGTGCACTGACAGTGGCTGGTGGGTTGGGTGAAGGAGGGACAAGAAGTGATTTAAATGTATTAAAAAGAGGCTTGAGCAGAGATGACAGATTGAAAATATGTTTGTTTGGCAGTGTCCAGAGCATCACGATAAGAGTGGTACACGATCTTAAATGTGAGAAAGTAACTTGAACTACAAGATTTACGCCACTGGCGTTCTACTTTACGTGAGCGTTTTATAGGTGTCTAGTGTATTTAGAGTGCCACGGTTGACATCTAAGTCTACGTGGAGTGTGATGGGTTGCTGGGGCCACTTCATCAAGTGCTGTTTCTAGAGTTTGGTTAAGGTGTGACACAGCAGTCTCGGGAGAAGTGAATGTAGAAATTAGTGAGAGCAGTGGTTGCAGTGAGGTAAATAGTTGTTGAATATTAATAGTGTTAATATTTCTGTGGTTTAGAGGTGGCTTGGTAGACTTCAGGGACATTGAGTTTGAAGTAATGGAGGAGAGCATGCAGGTGATAAGGTTGTGATCTGAAAGAGGGAAAGGAGTGTTAGTGAGTTCAGAAACAGAGCATAGTCTGGAGAATACAAAATCTAGACAGTTGCCCTCCTGATGAGTAGGGAAGTCAGTCCATTGGGAGAGGCCAAGAGAGGAGGTTAGAGAGAGTAGTTTAGAGGCATGGGGAGATTGTGGACTGTCAATAGAGATATTGAAATCGCCCATAATGATAGTGGAGGATAGAAAGTGAGGGAGCCAAGCACAAAAGTCTTCCAGAAACTTTTTGGGCTGCCCAGGTGGGCATTAGATAGCTGCAACACGCAGAGAAAGGGGTGAAAATCCTAATATAGTGTACTTAAAATGATGTAAATATGAGTGAGGGAACAGGTGGTAAAATTATGTGTGTGTAAGATTTGGACAGTAATATTCCAACCCCACCTCTTTTACAAGCCCTGGTGGAAGTGGAGGTCACCATGTGACCGTGCTGTAGGGGAGGCAATGTCTGATTGTGTGAGCCATGTTTCTGTTATAGCTAGCCTATTGAGTTTTTTTTCTATGAAAAGGTCATGAATAGATTTTAATTTGTTGCAGACAGAGCGTGCATTCCATAAAGCACATTTTAGTGACTTGGAGGGAGATGGGAAACATGTGATGTTGATAAGGTTTGTTGGATTTATATTCCATTGTGAATCAGCTGAATGTGAGCGTGGTATGTGGATGGGACCTGGATTTGGGGATATGTCACCAGCTAGTAGAAGCAGAAGAAGAGAGAGATAGGTATAGCTGGGGGCGGTGTGTGATAGTTTCTTATGGTGACAGGTTGAGGATGTGACAGTTAGTGTACATAGAAAGGTAAAAAGCTCTTGAGTGTTAATAAAAGAGAAGTGGATTAATGAGGCTGCAATGTGTACAGAGCGATGAATAACAGGAATAGTGAAGGATGATGTCATTTTATAGAGGATACCATGAAGTGCTATTAGGAAAAACAGTTTGTGGAACATGGTGTTTTTAAAGAGTATAGATAGGTAAGTGCTTAAGTTAAATGGTGAATGTAAGTGTAAGTTAAATGGTGTAAGTTATGTACAGTAAGTTAAATGGTGAAATTACCTGGTTTCCAATGTTTTTCAATGTTTGTTCAACTGTTAGTTTAACTGTTCTTTTAAAAATTTCCTAACTCTGTAATTTCCAAACTTCGTATATTTCCTAACTAAGACAACTGCCCCATAACTGAATGCTGACATATACTAGGTATAATTAACAAAGCCTATAGCTAAAGCCAATTGGACATCTAATCAAATGGCTTAAATTACCCTGTGTTAAGTAAACACCAGTCCATGTATGCTAATAAACTACACTCCACTGACCAACATCTACACAAGAGATAATATCAGCTATAAGCAAGTACTAATATTATACAAATACATTTACATACATTGCTAAATTACACATTGGTGTGCATTCAGGTAGAAGAGAAACAAGCCTTACATGAGGTGATTCTATTATGTTTGTGTATTTATTCATTATGGGATGTGTAACCTTTTCCTGACCATTTATTTTATTTATATTATTTAAAATAGGATTTTGGTACTTACCAGATAAATCCTTTTCTTTGAATCCATAGGGGGCACTGGAGTACTCTTGGGGATATGGACGGTTCCACTGGAACTAGGCACTGAACAGTTAAACTTTGACTATATCTCCCCTCCATATCCCAGAGTACCTCAGTGTTTTTTTACTGAGCTGAACTGGAGCTATAGAGGTTGACAATGGAGACATACATATAACAAAAAAAATGGACAACAATAAAGTTGACACAAACAAAAAATGACAACTAACAGTTGACACCAACCCAACAGCATTTCTAATTTGAAACAGTCGGTAAGAGTGTGTTACCATAATATTCCCTGCACTTACCACAACCAGGTAACAACTGCTCTGGGTGGGCGTCCAGTGCCCCCTATGGATTCAAAGAAAAGGATTTGTCTGGTAAGTACCAAAATCCTATTTTCTTTTTCATCCACTAGGGGTCACTGGAGTACTCTTGGGACGTACCAAAATTTCCCCCGTGGGCGGGAGAGCTATTTGGCACCTGTAACACTAAACGGCCAAAGCTAGATGCTGATGCCGCAAAAGTATCAAACTTATAAAAGCGCACAAACGTGTGCACTGACGACCATGTAGCCACCCGGCAAAGCTGTGTCATAGAAACTCCCCGACCAGCTGCCCATGAAGTTCCCACAGAATGTGTGGAATGAGCTGTTACCGAAGTAGGCGGCTGTAACCTAGCCTGAAGATAAGCCTGACGTATGGTCAGTTTTATCCATCTGGATAAGGTCTGCTTAGAGGCTGGCCAACCCCTCTTGGCAGCATCATAGAGAACAAACAATGTATCCGTCTTACGAACCGTGGACGTTCGAGATACATAAACGCGTAAAGCGCGTACCACATCCAGAGTTTCAGAATGTCCTGATAACACAGGAACTACTATTGGTTGGTTGATGTGAAAAGATGACACTACCTTTGGTAAGAAAGCGGAATTCGTCCGAAGTTCCGCTCTGTCATCATGAAACACCAAATATGGCGGCTTGCATGACAAGGCACCCAAATCTGAAACCCGCCTTGCCGAAGCCAAGGCTAGAAGAAAAATTGTTTTCAAAGTGAGAAATTTAATATCCACTTGTTGTAAGGGTTCAAAATGAAAAGACTGTAAGAAATCTAAAACCAGATTCAAGTCCCATGGCGCTGTAGGTGGAATGAATGGAGGCTGTACTCTGAGGACACCCTGCATAAAGGTGTGTACTGATGGCAAAAGAGCCAATCGTCTTTGAAAGTAAATTGACAAAGCAGATATCTGCACTTTTAGTGTGGATAGACGTAGACCTCCATCTAACCCCATCTGTAGAAATAACAAAAGACGGGATAACTTGAAAGAAGATGTCGGAAATTTGCGAGCTTCACACCAACCTATATAGGCATGCCAAATTTTGTAATAATGAGCTGCCGTAACCGGCTTTCTAGCTCGTAACATGGTTGGAATGACTGATTCTGGAATGCCCTCTCTTCTTAAGAGGGCGGTCTCAACAGCCACCCCGTCAAACGCAGCCGCGCTAAATCGGGGTAAAGAAACGGACCCTGTTGTAACAGGTCCGGACGTAGTGGGAGCGGCCAAGGATCATCTGCGAGTAATCCACGAAGATCCGAGAACCAAGCTCTCCGTGGCCAATGAGGCGCCACTAGTATGACTGTGACGAACTCTCTTTTGATCCGTTTTAGCAATAGCGGGAGCAGCGGAAACGGTGGAAACAGATACACTAGACTGTATGGCCACCGGACTGTGAGAGCATCCACCGCCACTGCCTCTGGATCTCTCGTTCTGGATACATACTGGGGCATTTGATGATTGTGGCGAGATGCCATCAAGTCCACCTGTGGGTAACCCCACCTCTGGACCAGCATGAGAAATACTTCTGGATTTAATGCCCATTCTCCTTGATGAAAATCCCGACGACTGAGATAATCCACCTCCCAGTTGTCCACTCCCGGAATGAACACTGCCGACAATATGACCTGGTGGTATTCTGCCCAATTGAGGATTCGAGCTACTTCCCGCATTGCCATGCGGCTTCTCGTTCCGCCTTGTTTGTTGATGTATGCGACCGCCGTCGCATTGTCTGATTGCACCTGAACCGCCTGCGCCTGCAGGATGTGCACTGCCTGTCGCAAGGCATTGTAAATTGCCCGGAGTTCCAGGACATTTATGGACAGCAATCTTTTGTGATCCGCCCAGAGACCCTGGAGCTGAAGAATCTGTACTACAGCTCCCCAACCTCTGAAACTTGCGTCTGCCGTGAGAATTATCCAATTCCAGGTGCCGCACTGTTTCCCTGCGGTTAGATTCTGTACCCTGAGCCACCAGAGTAGAGACACTCTGGTCCTTGGAGACAACCTTACCCTGTGGTGAATCTGTAAGTCTGAGCCCGACCACTGTGCGAGCACATCCAGTTGAAAAGGACGTGAGTGAAATCTCCCGAACTGAAGTGCTTCGAAAGCCACCACCATTGTGCCTAAGAGGCGAATGCACAAATGAACCGAGACTGTGCGTGGCTTGAGCACTAATTGTACCAGATGACGAATGACCCGTACTTTCTGTTCGGGTAGTTAAATCCTTTGGTCTACCGTATCGAGAATCATACCTAGGAATTGAAGTCGTTGGGACGGAACTAGATGTGACTTCTTGAAGTTGACAATCCAACCGTGGTGAACCAGAACATTGTATGTCAGCAATGCCTGTTGAAGGAGTATTTGTTGAGACGGAGCTTTGATGAGCAGATCGTCCAAGTATGGAACTATTATCACTCCTAGAGATCTGAGATGAGCTATCAACACAGACATCACCTTGGTGAATACCCGAGGTGCTGACGAGAGGCCAAACGGTAGAGCCTGAAACTGATAATGGTTCTGTCGTATTGCAAACCGCAAAAACCTTTGATGAGGAGGCCAAATCGGAATGTGTAAGTACGCATCCTTGAGATCCAGCGCAATAATAAACTCCTGTGGCTCTAGACCTGCAATTACTGATCGTAGAGATTCCATCTTGAATCTGTAGTAAGTGACGTACTGGTTGAGGCCCTTTTAGTTCAATATTGGCCTGACCGAGCCATCCGGCTTCGGTACTACAAACATATTGGAATAATAACCCTGACCCTGTTGGTGCACAGGGACCGGAACCAAAACTGCTGCGTCCAGCAAAGACTGAATGGCAGTCTGCAGAATCGCCCTCTTGTCGTCCGACCGAGGCAGTCCTGTCCTGAAAAACCGCATTGGCGGGAGACAGTCGAACTCTATTTTGTAACCTGTTAAAACTAGATTGCAGATCCACCCATCTGTGGACGTCTGAAGCCACGCCAACTGGAATGACTGAAGACGTGCTCCTACAATAGGAGATCCGAGATGGGCTGGGAGACCGTCATGCCACTGGCTTACCGGTGACTTTAGTATCCTGACGAGTGGTATTGGCTCGTTGGAAACTACGTCCCCGACCTCGTCTACCTGGTGTGGCCGTTCCCCTGCCACGCCCGCGAAAGGACTGAGGTGTAAAAGATTTGAACGCCGGTCCAGAATATCTTTTTCTAGGCACTGTTGGAGGAAATGGTAAGAAAACCGACTTTCCTCCCGTGGCCTCAGAAATCCATTTGTCCAATTCGGGACCGAATAACCTCTCGCCCTCATAAGGTAATGCTTCTATTCCTTTTTTGACCTCTGCCTCAGCTCGCCAAGAGCGTAGCCAGAGCGCACGTCGTGCTGTGACTAGTGATGAAGAAAGGCGAGAAGTAAGCTGACAGACGTCAGTAGAAGCTGTACATAAATAGTCAGCCGCTTCCCAGATTTGATCTGCGACAAGTATAAGATGATCATCAGTTAAGACAGATCTGAGTTCTGTTATCCATACCATTAGTGCTTTAGTTACCCAAATGCCACTCAACCCAGGTCTAAGCAGCACTCCTGCCGCTGTATACATGGACTTCAGCATAACCTCTATTTTACGGTCCGAAGGGTCCTTGAGTGTAGTTGCAGCTGGTACTGGTATGGTTAATTTCTTTGTAAGTTTAGACACAGATGAATCCACCAACAGCGGATTCTCCCATGTAGCTGTCATAGACTCTGGAAACGGATAGCTAGACCTAACTCTGTGAGGTACAGAAAACCGTTTATCCGGATTCTTCCTTGTTTCTAGTAACATTTTATTAAGAGATTCTGACACAGGAAAACAAACTGGAGTTCTTTGTCGTTTAGTAAAAATGACCTCATCATTTGTCAGAGGCTCCTCAGTTTCTGTAAAATTCAGAGACTGACGCACTGCTCTGATGAGATTATCAATACCCGGCCTGTCAAAATCGTCACCCTCTGACTGCTGGTCTACTTCGCCCTCCTCACCCATATCTTGTAAAGTGAGGTCTGGCGAAGAATCATCAGACATTAACATAGCAGCCGGTAGCTTATAGGAAAAATGAAACTTATCCCCTTTAGTCAAAGAAGATCTGGACCTTTGGTAAGGCTGAGACCCCTCAGGAAGTTCTAGCGGTCTCACCCTAGATTCAGATCTTGCCGCCTCTCGCTCCTGCCGAGAGGCGGCCAACTCTGATTGCAATCCAGCTAAAACATCTGCTAATATAGCCCATGGCGGGTCCGGGGTTGAAATGGGATTTGAAACCGGAGCAGGAATTGTATTTGTTTCAGAATTTACAAAACATACTTTACATGTGGTAAATCCATCAGGTAATACACCCTCACAGACATTGCAGTAAACCTGCTTCTTGGACTTTGCTGGTGTCTTACTCTTTATGCAAAAAAAAAAAAAAACAATACAAAGACAAATAACCTGTGCGACTCAGTAAATAGCACTAAGGTGTCTCTATATCTCTGGCCAAATGTGCCAGTAATATGTCTGATCCCAAAATCCCCCTAACACCCCAGCGCCTTCAATGGTGGAGAGATGTATACAGGAAATCTGAAAAGAAACAGGAAAAACAGGAAGCATGGTTTATATATGTCCCCATGCTCACAGAATATCACAAAGTGCAAACATTAATCTATGTAGCAGATTATACTTAAATGCATATATTCCTGTTACTTATCTATACAGCGCTGCTGGCTCTGTGTTAGGTCATACATGCTTTCAAAGAAGTGTGCCTCCCCCTCTCCCCCATGCTCTGTGTACCGCTACTCTGTACACAGAGACCGGCCTTGTGCGCCCTCCGGAAGTGCATCGGAGCAGACGATATGCCGCGTGGAGCGGCCTCCAAAGACCAGCGTGGCTCAGCGCAGCGGAAGAGACATTAACACAGCGGCGCTGGAAGCGGCGGCGGGCAGCGGCGCGGCACAAATACACACACAGTAATCCCACACAGTGGGGCGGCAGCATGAGCTGACCACCCCAAACAACATACCTGGACCCTGTGGTGAGGGTAATGACGGGGCTTCTCTGTAAGCACTGTCAGCCTTTTACTGCAGGTGTCCTGCACGTGGAAGTGAGGGAGCTCTTTTTAGAGAGGTCCGACACCCACAGCTGCAACAGCAGCTTTCACTATCCCAAACCCTCGCCTTCTTGGAAGGGGGAAAGGGATGGTTTCAAAAAATAATCAAAGAAAAAATCAATAATTGTGGATCCACTTCCACAAGCCTAGTTGCTCTGTGAGCACCGAAAAAACACTGAGGTACTCTGGGATATGGAGGGGAGATATAGTCAAAGTTTAACTGTTCAGTGCCTAGTTCCAGTGGAACCGTCCATATCCCCAAGAGTACTCCAGTGACCCCTAGTGGATGAAAAAGAAATATGTTTGATACAGCCTATTATCTGGACCATCTATAGTGTTAAATATAAATACTGTATTCAATACAGTGTCCAGTGTGTAAAAAGACCAATGTGTACATGTTAGGAACCTTGGACTCATTTGGCATCGACACTCTTAGACTTGCTTAGAATTGTGGTTTTGGACTTGATGAGTGAGAAAACACTTGAACTTGCTGTACGTGAAGATACATGGACTTGATAAGTTTGCAGATGCTTGGAATTGCAAGATGTTGCAGGGAACTCCAGAACTATTGGGGTGAGACTCCTAGAGCCCTCAAGAGGGTCTTCCACCAATAACAACCCTCGCTGTTCCCTTACTACTGGACACGTACACCAGTACTTAGGGGGCCACCCGGACTTAGGGGGTCATTCCGAGTTGATCGGAGCTGTGCTAAATTTAGCACAGCTACGATCATGTTCCCTGAAATGCGGGGGGACGCCCAGCACAGGGATAGTCCGCCCCGCATGTCAGTCCGGCCCCCCCGCACAAATATAAACGCATCGCACAGTGGCGCGATGCCTTTGTATTTGAGGAGTAACTCCCGGCCACCGCAGCTCCTGCGGCGGGCCAGGAGTTAATTGCTGCTGCCACTGGCCACAGTGGCTGCCTGAGACAAACTAAAAACATAGAATGGAATGAGAACAGCTGATGTTTGTAGCCTATATGCCATTATTGAACACTCAAAAGGGTTGGAGGCGGTAGAGTATTTCATGAAAAATACGATGATTAAGGATACCTTGATCCAGTTTATTCTAAAAGGAATAAAATTTACCCTAGAGAACAATTTATTTTGGTTTAAAGGTAGGTACTACCCACAAAAGAGGGGTACCACAATGGGAACTCGATTTGCACCAGCATATGCTAATCTCTTTATGGGCCTATGGGAACAGCTCACAATTTGGACGTACAAGGAATTCCAAAAGGATATTGGGGTTCATTCTGAGTTGATCGCTAGCTGAAAATGTTCGCTGCTCTGTGATTCAGTAAAAAAATGGCACTTCTGCGCATGCGTATGCGGCGCAGTGCGCACGCGCGACGTACTTTCACAACGGCCGATGTATTTTTACACAAGGTCTAGCGAAGCTTTTCAGTCGCAATGGCAACCGCAGAGTGATTGACAGGAAAGGGGCGTTTCTGGGTATCAACTGACCATTTACAGGGAGTGGTCGAAAAAACGCAGGCGTGGCTGGCCGAATGCAGGGCGTGCTTGTGACGTCAAATCCGGAACTGAATGGTCTGAAGTGATCGCAAGCGCTGAGTAGGTCTGGAGCTACTCTAAAAGTGCACAATTTTTTTTTGTAGCCGCTCTGCGATCCTTTTGTTCACACTTCTGCTAAGCTAAAATACACTCCCAGAGGGCGGCGGCTTAGCATTTGCACGACTGCTAAAAACTGCTAGCGAGCATTCAACTCGGAATGACTTTTATATCAACGACATCTGGTTGTCTGGCAAGGAAGTGAAGAAAATCTAGAATTGTTTAAGGACTAATTGAATAGGAATGATTTCAATATTTAATTGACATACAACTCTAGCAGAAAAGAGCTTAATTTATTAAATCTTACTGTCTATGTGGCAAACAATCTATTGAAGACTAAGAACTACTGCAAACCAACAGACAGCAATGTGTACATTGATGAGAAAAGCAACCATCATCCTTCCTGGCTTAAAAATATTCTGAGGTGTCAGATAAGAAGAATTTGAAGGAATTGCATGGATATAAAGGCTTTTGAAGAACAAGTCGAAGTTTTTAGACAAAGATTCATCTTGAAAGGATACTCCAGAATTACTATAGAAGAACCAGTCAAAGAAATTATCCAACTAGAGAGAGAAGACTTTCTGAAATTCAAATCTATGTCCAATAGTGAAGAATCCAATAAAGTCTTGTTACCTTTTATTAAGTTTTTCAGTAACCAACACAAAGAACTGGAAGAAGTAGTTAGGAGACATTGGAATTTGCTAACAAGGGATCCAATTTTGAAATCGATAATCCCAGATCGTCCAAAATGTATATATAGAAAGGCACCTAACCTTAAGAACAAGATTGTAAAAAGTGGAACAGCCCGTAAAAGGACAGGGAGATTAAAAACAAAGGGTTTCCATCGGTGCGGGACCTGCCTGGTATATATATATATATATATATATATATATATACACACAGGTAGTCCACAGCACACGGTCAATAACCAAGGCAAATACAGCAGATATACTGCTGTATATGCCTTGGTTATTGACCGTGTGCTGCGGACTACCTGTGTATATATATTGGATTTTCGGCTGAAAACTCCTACCGCGGGCACCAGGACTATAATTTATTTCACCAGGAGTGCTCTCCTTTCTGTTGTGTGTGTATATATATACATGGTGTGTGTGTCCTGATGACGGGGGGCAGTTCCCCGAAACGTTAAATTCAATCACCGCATTCGTTTCATCTATTTGGAAGTCCAGGAGTGCCTCTTTGCATTGCGATTTGTATCTAGGGATCTGAGTGACCCAAAGGAGAGCACCTTGGCCAGGTATTCATAAGCTATCCAGGGAGTGCCGGCTGTTGGAATTTGTTATATATATATATATATATATATATATATATATATATATAGGCAAAGTGAACAGACGGCACTCCTCGTTTTTTTCAATATAGCAAAGCCGTTACAACAGCATATGTAGTCAATGTTTCAGATGGATTTATTAAGCATCTTTCATCAGGATGCACACACACACATTATATATATATACACACACACACACACACACACACACACACACACACACATTTATAGAACACTGCAGGAAAATAGATTTGGATACTAATCCTCTTTATACCACATTTATGCGCTTAACCTGAGAGCTTGCTGCTATTCAGCCACAATACCCAACACATTTCAATATACTGCCACACCCAGGACTCAAACCCACAACCTGCTGCATCCCAGCCAAATACCCCACCCACCAATCCACTTTATCACATATAACTATGAGATTTCTAACTATATGAAGCTACCTGTACCCTGTAAAAAATAACCAGCACCATAAATCGAACAGATCCATGCAGTGTGCAGCCATACATCCAATCTCTTGCAGCCACACACTACATAGATCTGCCCAGCCACAACGCTGAGCACCCCCTCACAAAGTACAAGGTAAGCTCAAATAGTTAAAACTCTCCATCTTGGAGTTCTCTAGCTTTCTATGCAAGGACAGATAGCTCAATGAATAGTGTGTCCGACTGCAATATCATAGACCACGGGTTTGAATCCTGGGCACATCAGCATCCCAAAATTGAATAAAGGATAGTGTGACTGAATAACAAAGAGCTATTAAGTCAAGTTCATGAATGCTGTATAGGTATTAATGACAAAAGGAATAGGGGTAGGAGACAGGGGTGGCCAGGAGATGCTGGGCTTCAAAAATAGGGAAGCTGCAAGTGAAAGTAATTAGATCATTCATAATTGACAAGTGCTGCCAGCAGTGCCCCCTGACTTGCATTGCTATGTTTGGAGCACACTCTGCACACACCTAGTCACGGCCCTGCATAACAGTGCCCTAGTTCACATAATGTCACATTATTTGGCTGCCAGTAAATATTATGCAATACAGTACTCCCAATTCACATAATGACATTCGGTCTCCACAGTTCATATTATGTCATGTTAGTGCCTCCACTTCACATTGTGCCACATTACAGTTCCCCAGTTCATATTATGTTTACATTATAATGCCCTCCTGTTCATTTTATACAACATAGCCATAAGCAGGTTCGGGGATATACCTACATATACTGTATTGCAGGCCCCAAGGTAAGTAAGGTTCATTATGTACCACCCAATCAGTAGCGGATTTACTATAACGCAAACAAAGAGGTTGGATAGGGCCCTGTGGGTCCCAGGGGGCCTGCAGACAATGCTGTATAAAGGGCATTTCCGGCAGACTGCAAGCTCTGCCGAAATTGTCTAAGAGCTGGGCTGACTAAATACACCCAGAAGGCTGACAGTTATAAGACAGCTGTTGGGTGTCGGCTCCAGTGCACGCCTCTGTCTCCAGTCCTGCAGTATTGTGCATGTGACCCATTATAACATACGTGTTTATGACACTAGCTACACAGAGAGAAAAGCCAGAACGCACACAGAGAAAAACATGAGGTCTTCCAGTGTACTTCATTACAGTTTCTATTTTATTTTAACATCCACCTACTTCAAATTGCAATCAGCCAGTGGTGAGGGTGGTTGGTGAACAGTGTTATTTTAAGTCCAATAATATCCACCTGCTACAATCATAGCTGGGGGGAGGCACACACTGACTGGTGATAAATCAATATGCTATTATTCTCTATTTTAAGTATTGCTGTGTATAGGAGATGAATGATAAAATCAGTGGGGCACTGATATATAATCAATACAGTCACACTGACTGAGGGGTGTAATAATGGGTATTATAAGATATGGGGAGCCTGCTAGGCTGTTATAATCAGTAAGGGGGTAGGCACTCATATATAATGCAGGGAACTAATGTGATTGGGTGTAATGATAAGTATTACAGGGATTGCAACACGTCCCCCATCCCCTATTATTTATTTATTTATTATTTATTAACAGTTTCTTATATAATGCAGCATATTCTGTTGCACTTTACAATTAGAACGACAGTAATAAAACAAAACTGGGCAAAAACAGACAGACATAGAGGCAGGAAGGCCCTGCTCGCAAGATTACAATCTATAGGGAAATAGGCATTGATACACAAGGATAGATGCTACCTATTGCATAATGGTCTGCCAGATTGCTAGGTTCTTAATGGGTTGTATGATATGATCACCCAGCAATGTTGGAAGACAAAATGTGTGAGGTTATGTGGACTGTGCAGAGAGGATGTAATTAGATAGGGAAGCATTAAAGGGTATGTGGGTGGGTCTGGAATTTGATAGGCTTGTCTGAAGAGATGAGTTTTCAGGGACTGTTTAACGGTTTGGAGACTAGAGGTGAGTCTTATTATGCGTGGGAGGGCATTCTACAGAGAGGGAAAGCCCGGATAAAGTCCTGTAATTTTGAGTGGGAACAAGTAATACGTGTGGATGAGAGACGCAGATCTTTTGCAGAGCGGAGAGGTTTGTTAGGGAGATATTTTGAGATGAGTGAAGAGATGTATGATGGTGCAGTTTGGTAAATAGCCTTGTATGTCAGTTAAAGTATTTTATATTTAACACAGTAAAATACCGGTAACCAATGGAGGGACTGACAGAGTGGATCAGTAGATGATGAACGTTTAGCGAGGAAGAATAGCCTCGCAGCTGCATTTAAATTGGACTGTAGTGGTGAGAGCCTATGTTTGGGATGACCAGTAAGGAGACTATTGCAATAATAAATGCGGGATATGATGAGTGCATGGATTCGAGTTTTGCAGTGTCTTGTGTAAGATAAGGACGTATTTTGGATATGTTTTTTAGATGCATGTAACATGATTTAGAGACAGATTGAATGTGTGGAACAAAGGACAGTCACCTAGACAAGGATGACACATAGGCAGCTACTAGCTTTAAGTGTTCTTATAGACATGAGTTTGCCCAGAGACAGTAGTTTACCCAAAGTTCCATCTGGACCAACATCGTAATGTCTAGGTTGTTCCATTGGTCGGTTACTGTTATCAGTTGGGTCAAGGCTAAAACAAGGATTTTTGTCGCCCAGGGCAAGGCAGTAATTTGGCACTCGTTCCAGAACCAGGCCAAGAGAGCAGACATATGCCACCCACTGCCAGGATGCGTGGGATGATGATCCCTCACCGCCATACACACTCTGACATGGGAACTGGCCAGGTGGGGCTTTTGTGCAATCCCATCTATCAGCCACAACCTTCAGTGGTGGGAGGTGTTATGCTGTCGGCTGCTTGGTCCAGCATGGGGGTTATCAGCCATGGGCCCTTGAAATCCTGGGCCCTTGGGCAGCTGACCATTAAGCCCAATGGAAGAGACGGCCCTGGGGGACAGCTTGTGCCCTCATATCTGGCACCTGGGGCACGTGACACCCCCCCACATCCCCCCCCCCCAAAAAAAAAAAAAAAATGGTCATGACACCTGCGTTTTGCCACCACTCCCCGTTATCTCCCCAAACTGTCCCTTCATGTTAATGGCACTGCGATTAAATCCTCACTGTGAGTACGATCGCAAAGACACCTTGGCAGTTGGCACATGCGCAATGCGATCGCGGCACAGCCACAGTCTGCAGATAATTGCTCTGTTGGGTGAACATGAATTAGGCCCATCGTGCTTTCCAACGGTAGTAAATTCCCTAACTTGAATTCCTTAAAAGGTTATTTCCTATCATAAAGTTACAAAGGTAGAATTTTCTTCTGCTAAATGACTCATAAAGTGACATTAGACTGAAAAGAATATGAATAATTCCAGTATTTTTCCACTGTGAGAAAAATCCTCTGCCTGGAGTGTTATCAGAAAAGATAAGACATTGTTATGATGGAATGCTTCTAAACATTGTCCAACATACAATACAATGTGCTTTAGAGACCAATGTCTAAGACTTTCCCAGCAGGCATAAGAAGAAAGGAAACACATTTATCACATGAACTTGTCCAACTGCATACAAAGTACAAAACTATTTATACGGAAAAGCAAACAGGAACATTCATAAGTTCATATATAAAAGTTTCTGAAATTTGGCTGAATTCATGTATTTCAGTTGCATGAAAGTTCAGCTGATGTGAACTGCAAAAGGCTTTGTTTTGCACCTTTTCATCTAAATATTCTGAGTACACAGCAAGGCACATGTCTAGCTGGGATGTAGTTATGTGATTGGCGGTTATACCACACCCTTCTAGCTTTTGCTCTTGAAGACACCTCTGTAACCTATTACTGAACCAAGGTGTTTGTTGAGAGGTAAAACAGGAATTCACTTTTGGACACAGGTTAGCTAGATGAATCTATATTGAATGCCAATGTTCCTGATATATCTCTCGGTGGGCCTGATTCAGAGGCGGATGCTAATGGCACCCGTGTCTTTGTACAAAGCAGCTGTGTGAAAAATATGGAAAAGCCGCGCTGTCCATTGGACATCTGAGTAACCCTCAGGTTACTCAGGATGTCCGGCAAAATTATGCTGCCGGGGACAGTGAAACTGCATCCAAGTACACAGTCACTGGCCTTGGCACGCCCAGAAAATAGGGCCACATGTGGGTACTGTTTGGGTGTTGGTAGTGAATTAAGGGCCATGATGAATGTCTGAATGCTGCAGGGTTGCTGCGTAAATTACGAGGAGTGTGTCTGGGCTAGGTGTTGGTAGTGAATGAAAGATGGGTGGTTGGGTGCTTCTGGTGTGTCATTGGTGGTGAATGAGGGAGGAGTGGATTTATTGATGATTGAGGGGAGTGTCTACGTGCTGCTGGGGTGTTGGTAATGTGTGTGTCAGGTGTTTATTTAACCATTTTACTAGTGAATTAGGTGAAGAACATGTATTTAATTTTATCCAAAAGGATTTTAGCAAAAAAAATATAATTTTTTTTTAAGTTGGAAAAATAAATAATTTTTTTCCAAACATCGGAACATCAGTAGTCACCATTGGAACATTGCGACTATCTAAGCTTTCATTTTAAGGCTTGGGGGGTTAATTAGCTCTTTCTCAGTGGCTGCTATTGTCTGCAGCCACTGGGTGGGGGGTCCTGCCATGCTGACCGATCCGCAGTGAACAGCAGCACGGCAGGCACTGGGAGAGGGTGCTGCAACAAGGGAAGGTGCTCACTGTATGGCCCATTTTTAAGGACACCCCACCACCTCATTCTCTGCCATTTGGGTGTTGAGGTCCTAGCAAAGGCAGCAAGACCCTCTGGACCTTGTGGGATGTTGCCCTATTGTTGCTGGTTGAGAAGGGGCCCCATGACAGTTCAAGCTTCAGGCCCCCAAAAATGTAGGGACACGGAGTTACAAAGAACGGCTAAGGCCCTCTATTATGTTCCTCATGACTAGTGGGTCAGCTTCACATGAGGATAGAAGCACTCATCCTCCCGCTAGAAAAA
This sequence comes from Pseudophryne corroboree, assembly GCF_028390025.1. Taxonomy (NCBI): domain Eukaryota; kingdom Metazoa; phylum Chordata; class Amphibia; order Anura; family Myobatrachidae; genus Pseudophryne; species Pseudophryne corroboree. Next base: position 164,331,055 of record NC_086454.1, on the reverse strand, counting down.
TAAAAAGAGTTAAGCTGGCAAAAGCACAGCAAATAACTGTGCATTCTTCTAAATCACAAATCCCCAAGGAGAGTCCAATTGTGTCAGTTGCGATGCCTGACCTTCCCAACACTGGATGGGAAGAGGTGGCTCCTTCCACCATTTGCACGCCCCCTGCAAGTGCTGGAAGGAGCACCCACAGTCCAGTTCCTGATAGTCAAATTGAAGATGTCACTGTTGAAGTACACCAGGATGAGGATATGGGTGTTGCTGGCGCTGAGAAGGAAATTGACAAGGAGGATTCTGATGGAGAGGTGGTTTGTTTAAGTCAGGCACCCGGGGAGACACCTGTTGTCCGTGTGATGAATAAGGCAATTGACATGCCTGGTCAAAATACAAAAAAAAAAATCACCTATTCGGTGTGGAATTATTTCAACAGAAATGCGGACAACTGGTGTCAAGCCGTGTGTTGCCTTTGTCAAGCTGTAATAAGTAGGGGTAAGGACGTTAACCACCTAGGAACATCCTACCTTACACGTCACCTGGAGCGCATTCATCAAAAGTCATTGACAAGTTCAAAAACTTTGGGTGACAGCCGAAGCAGTCCACTGACAACCAAATCCCTTCCTCTTGTAACCAAGCTCCTGCAAACCACACCACCAACTCCCTCAATGTCAATTTCCTCCTTAGACAGGAACGCCAATAGTCCTGCAGGCCATGTCACTGGCAAGTCTGACGAGTCCTCTCCTAACTGGGATTCCTCCGATGGATCCTTGAGTGTAACGCCTACTGCTGCTGGCGATGCTGTTGTTGCTGCTGGGAGTCGATCGTCATCCCAGAGGGGAAGTCGGAAAACCACTTGTACTACTTCCAGTAAGCAATTGACTGTCCAACAGTCCTTTGCGAGGAAGATGAAATATCACAGCAGTCATCCTGTTGCAAAGCGGATAACTCAGGCCTTGACAACTATGTTGGTGTTAGACGTGTGTCCGGTATCCGCCGTTAGTTCACAGGGACTTTAAGAATTGCTTGAGGTAGTGTGTCCCCGGTACCAAATACCATCTAGGTTCCACTTCTCTAGGCAGGCGATACCGAGAATGTACACAGACGTCAGAAAGAGAGTCACCAGTGTCCTAAAAAATGCAGTTGTACCCAATGTCCACTTAACCACGGACATGTGGACAAGTGGAGCAGGGCAGACTAAGGACTATATGACTGTGACAGCCCACTGGGTAGATGTATTGCCTCCCGCAGCAACAACCGCAGTGGCGGCACCAGTAGCATCATCTCACAAACGCCAACTCGTTCCTAGGCAGGCTACGCTTTTTATCACCGCTTTCCATAAGAGGCACACAGCTGACAACCTCTTACGGAAACTGAGGAACATTATTGCAGATTAACTTACCCCAATTGGAATCTCCTGGGGATTTGTGACATCGAACAATGCCAGCAATATTGTGCGTGCATTACATGTGGGCAAATTCCAGCACGTCCCATGTTTTGCACATACAATGAATTTGGTGGTGCAGAATTTTTTTAAAAACGACAGGGGCGTGCAAGAGATGCTGTCGGTTGCCCGAAGAATTGCGGGCCACTTTCAGCATTCAGCCACCGCGTGCCGAAGACTGGAGCACCAGCAAACACTCCTGAACATGCCCTGCCATCAGCTGAAGCAAGAGGTGGTAACGAGGTGGAATTCAACCCTTTATATGCTTCAGAGGATGGAGGAGCAGCAAAAGGCCATTCAAGCCTATACATCTGCCTACGCTATAGGCAAAGGAGGGGGAATGCACCTGACTCAAGCGCAGTGGAGAATAATTTCAACTTTGTGCAAGGTTCTGCAACCCTTTGAACTTGCCACATGTGAAGTCAGTTCAGACACTGCCAGCCTGAGTCAGGTCACTCCCCTCATCAGGCTTTTGCAGAAGCAGCTGGAGAGATTGAAGGAGGAGCTAAAATGGAGCGATTCCGCTAGGCATGTGGGTCTTGTGGATGGAGCCCTTAATTCGCTTAACTCGGATTCACGGGTGGTCAATCTGTTGAAATCAGAGCACTACATTTTGGCCACCGTGCTCGATCCTAGATTTAAAGCCTACGTTGTATCTTTCTTTCCAGCAGACACAAGTCTGCAGATGTTCAAAGACCTGCTGGTGAGACAATTGTCAAGTCAAGCGGAACGTGACCCGCCAACAGCTCCTCCTTCATTTTCTACCACCACTGGAGCTGCCAGGAAAAGGATAAAATTTCCAAAACCACCCGCTGGCGGTGATGCAGGGCAGTCAGGAGTGATAGCTGACATCTGGTCCGGACTGAAGGACCTGCCAACGATTACTGACATGTTGTCTACTGTCACTGCATATGATTCTGTCACCATTGAAAGAATGGTGGAGGATTATATGAGTGACAGCATCCAAGTAGGCATGTCAAACAGTCCGTACGTATACTGGCAGGAAAAGAGGCAATTTGCAGGCCCTTGTACAAACTGGCTTTATTTTACCTAAGTTGCCCCCCCTCCAGTGTGTACTCCGAAGGAGTGTTTAGTGCAGCCGGTAACCTTGTCAGCGTTCGGCGTAGGAGGTTACTTCCAGAAAATGTGGAGAAGATGATGTTCATCAAAATGAATTATAATCAATTCCTCCGTGGAGACATTTACCAGCAATTGCCCCCAGAAAGTACACAGGGACCTGTGATAGTGGATTCCAGTGGGGACGAATTAATACTCTGTGAGGAGGGGGATGTACACAGTGAAAGGGGTGAGGAATCGGAGGATGATGATGAGGTCGACATCTTGCCTCTGTAGAGCCAGTTTGTGCAATGAGAGATTGATTGCTTCTTTTTTGGTGGGGGCCCAAACCAACCAACAGTCGTGTGGCAGACCCTGTCGCTGAAATTATGGGTTTGTTAAAGTGTGCATGTCTTGTTTATACAACATAAGGGTGGGTGGGAGGGCCCAAGGACAATTCCATCTTGCACCTCTTTTTTTTATTTATCTTTGCATCATGTGATGTTTGGGGCCAATTGTTTTAAGTGCCATCCTGTCTGACACTGCAGTGCCACTCCTAGATGGGCCAGGTGTTTGTGCCAGCCACTTGGGTCGCTTAGCTTAGTCATCCAGCGACCTCTGTGCAAATTTTAGGACTAAAAATAATATAGTGAGGTGTGAGGTGTTCAGAAAAGACTGGAAATGAGTGGAAATTATGGTTATTGGGGTTAATAATACTATATATATATATAAGAAATGGGGGAATAGGGGTACCAGCGACATGTGTGGCTAAAAACAATGTTTTATATGCTTTAAGAAAGGCCAAAATATTGTTATAAAATTTATAAAAGTAAGTTTTTAATATATACGAGAGTAAAAACAGTTTAAAAAAAATATAGTATAATAATAAAAAAATTTTTTTTTTAAATACAAGGAGCAATTTTCATATAAAATGAACATGAGAAAAAAGGATAAGAATTCAGACTTAACTTTAAGAACAGTGGGTGGTCAGTACAGGCCCAACGCATTTCGTCTCAACAGACTTCTTCAAGAATATACTATATTTTTTTTAAACTGTTTTTACTCTCGTATATATTAAAAACTTACTTTTATAAATTTTATTTAAAAAAATTGGCCTTTCTTAAAGCATATAAAAACATTGTTTTTAGCCACACTTGTCGCCGGTACCCCTATCCCCCCATTTCTTATACCTTTAACAATACAGTATCAGTGTTGTATTTTTAGGGTTGGGCTGACACCATTTTTACAAGGTTACGTGGGCTTTTACCTCTTGTCATTGCTTTTTAATTGAAATCTTACAATCTGTTTATACAGTTTTACTGAGATTTTCACCTCACAAGTGGTGCTATACTATCTTTTTGCACAATATATATATATATATATATATATATATATATATATGTATATATATATCTCAAAATTACCCCCAAATTCTATGATTTAAGCGGTTTTTGGAAAAAAACACCAGAATCCAAAACACACCCGAATCCGACAAAATTTCTTAAGGGAAATTTTGCCAAAACGCGTCCGAATCCAAAACACAGCTGCGGAACCGAATACAAAACCAAAACACAAAACCCAAAAAATGTCCGGTGCACATCTCTAATATTAACCCTACCCTATCTGCACCTTAAGCCTAATCGCTGCCCAATATTAACCCCTCCTTCAGTGGCGTAGCTAGAAATTTTGCTCCCCCAAGCCAAAAAAGTTTCTAGCCCCACCCCAATTGCCATTTGAAAAGTAAAGATTTTGTGCACACTGTTGCCCCAAAAAAGGAGGTGTAGCCTCACTGCAAGGGGTGTGGCATTGCAGGGAAAAACCACCTTATACCCCAGTTTTGCAACCTGCACGCCCAGACATTGGCTACTACAGGAAAAAAATAATCCTGATTCATGTCTCTTACATTATTTGTCATATTTCCTCCTTAGAGTAATGCCCCTTACACATTAACCACACACTGCAATGCCTATTACACAATATGCAAACACCGTAATGCCCCCGACACATTGTGCCACAAAACCGTAATGCCTGTGACACATTATGCCACTCACCATAATGCCAGATGATACATTATGCAACACACCACAATTCCCCTGATACATTATACCACACACTGCAATGCCCGTGATACACTATGCCACACTCCATATTACATTATGTCATACACCGCAATGCCCATGATACATTATGCCACACACTGCAATGCCCATTATACATATACATTTTAATTATAACCCTTTCTAGAAGATTAAACAAAGTGATGGCTTAAAACTTTTTTAAATTTCTTATAAAACTATTTATAAACCACTTTTTTCTATTTCTATTTTTAATCAAGCATTTCACAAATGTGTTCTGATATTCCCCCCAAAAAAATAATTCTACGTTTAATAAAATGATAAATAAAATTATTGCGAGAAGTATAAATGGTCTATTAGAAATAAATATATATATATATATATATATATATCTATCGTCAACGAAGATAACCACGGCACTCCGTAAATAAATGTAAAGCAGGCAGAAGTATAGCAACGTTTCAAAGGTTTATTCCTTCATTGTCAGGCACATAAAACAATACAAAAGAATCTCACCTTATACCCCCAGGTAACCCACGTGGTGTTGGCAGCGGCGTCCGGAAATCAGAGGGACGTCGTCCACACAGGACGTCATCAACCGCTGCCCGTTGCCATAGCCACCTAACAAGCAAACATAAAAAGATGGGATACAATGTAATAGGGGATGATACATTGATACAAACGCTCATTGCAACAAAATAACTGTACATCATACATAGAAACAAGTAGCATTATACAGGATTCATCAGCAAGAGAAAAACTCTAAATTAAATGCAAGCATAAACACCAGACTGTTCATTAAGGCCCTTTGGTGCCAGGGTTTGTAAACGATGTATCCATCGTGCCTCACACCTAAGTAATTTCAAGGAACGATCACCCCTTCTCACGTCAGGAGGAATGTGGTCAATAATAATATATTGCAGAGTGGCCAGACTGTGGCCGGCATTCATGAAATGCCTGGCCACAGGTTGATCACTCTGCCTGGTAGTTAAAGCATTCCGTATGGCATAACGGTGCGCAGCCATGCGTTCCCGCAGGGTACGTTCCGTCTTGCCAACGTAACTGAGGCCGCACGGACATGTCAGCAAATAGATAATAAACCGAGTAGTGCATGTAACTCTATGTTGTATAGCAAATTTTAGACCACTGTGAGGATGATTAAACGTAGTACTTGCTGTAAGTGATCGACAAGTAGTGCAATTAATACATCTATAGCACCCTGGTTTACGGCCTAAAAATCCAGTTTTTGCTGGATTAATCCGTTGAGTGGTGATGTCAGTCTTGACAACCATATCCCTGATATTACGACCTCTAGTATAACAATTCATGAGGTTCGTTTCAGACAGATTAAGTGATTTATCAGTCTTAACTATAGGCCAAAGTTTTTTTACTGGTCTAGTTGATGATGTGGCTCGATGCATTAAAGTGTGTGACCCATGGCATTTTAGGGGCCCCAATGATATTATCCTTGAGTTTCAATAAGGCTGAATGGGGTATTCTAAGTGCTTTATTCTTGGCTTTAATAAGGTTATCAAGATCATATCCCCTAGTCAAAAAGTCAGAAATCATGTTGTCAATACTATTCACTGCTGTTTGAGTATCACAACAAATTCGGCGTACTCTAATAAATTGAGAATAAGGCAAGCCGTATTTGAGTGATTTTGGATGAAAACTCCCCACATGCAGTAGGGAGTTCCTATCAGTGGGTTTTTTGAAGAGGGATGTAATCAACTGATTACCACACAATTTGATATTGACATCCAGAAAATGTACGCTAGTCTGATCCATATTGTAGGTGAACTTGAGGAGACATTCTAAAGAATTATGTAACTTCATGAGATGATCAAAAGAAAATTTAGAACCAGTCCAAATAATAAATAGGTCGTCAATGTAGCGACCAAAAAACAAAATATTGGTAGAAAATAAAGGATTAGAGAAAAAAAATGGTTTTTCCATCATAAACATATATGCGTTGGCGTACGAAGGGGCCACACTTGACCCCATCGCAACGCCAGATACCTGTAAATAAAAACAACCATCAAAATAAAAATAATTATGGGTTAAGATCATCTCAAAAATGTCACATACAAAATTAATATTGGACCAGTATACAACTCATGTTCAGTAATTAACTGACGAACTGCCCTAATGCCATCATCGTTGGGGATCACAGTATAAAGGCTAGTAATATCAGCACTACAAAGCCAACTATTAGGTGGAACCTGTACTTCACCCAACTTATTTAAAAAAGCAGTGGTATCTGATAGATAATACTTATTGTTGGTAATACATGGTTGTAGAAAAGAATCTAAGTATACTGCACAATTTTGGAACAATGACCCCCGAGCAGAGATAATGGGGCGACAAAGGCGGACATATCAGGTCCTTATGAATTTTGGGGAGAGTATAGATTAATGGCACTCTTGGAGATTTAGGTCTAAGTGCATCTGCCAATGTTTGATCTATAAGCCCCTCATTCACAGCAGTCGATAACTTAGAGGATAATATATCAACAAAAGTATAAGTAGGATCCCCATCAAGACATCTATATACATTAGTGTCGGCAAGTTGTCGATTGATCTCCTCTCTATATTGGTTTAGATCTTGTATAACAATGCCCCACCTTCAGGGCCGAATTAAGCCTTGGGGGTGCCCAGGGCACTTAAGACAAGGGGGTCCCCGATGGAAGGGGGGGGAGTGTATTTTAGATTGTGCAAGCCTCCCAACATGACCCATTCCATGAGAGATAAAATGCTGTTTACCTGGACTTCCTTCTTAATATATGATTGGTGTCAGCTGTGTTTGAACTATTTCATAGATATGAAATGTGTTTAAACACAGGTGATTGCAATCATAACTTAATATAGCATGTTATCCCTCCAGTCATGTTAGGATATATGGATTGTGTATATTAAATTTAATCCAATGGGGTATATTAGATTTAAACTAATAGTTGATATCTCTCCTCTGGTCGGAAAGCTCAATCGGTAGCTCATAAAACCTGATACTCTGCCTGCAATGCATACTGCTTTCCTCGCATTCTGTCTGGTTCTGCAACTACGGGAGTGGGAAAGCTAGCGATGTTGGTGTGCTCTGTCTGGGGGCCCCCTAACAAAGGGGGGCCTGGGGTCCTGTATGCCCTGTGACCCCCCCTTAATCTGGCTATGCCCGCCTTTGTCTGCGGGGCAAATTATTATATCATCATAACCAGCAATATTCTTTAAAGCCTCAGTCTCCTCAAAAGATTGATTGTTCTACACAGCTTGATGACAATGCAAAACATCTTTATTAATGTCAGAATCTAGCATGCGAGTAAAGGTTTTAATAGAAGAATTATTAGTGAATGGTTCAAAGGTAGACCGACGCTGTAATTTCCGCAATTGCGGTGGAACAGAAGAAACCCTCTGTTCAGCAGCTATCCGTGTCACCCCTGAACCCCTAAAGAGCTCATGTAAACGTAACTGACGATTCAATTAATATTTTTCAATCTCCCATTTAAAGCTATCAAAATGACATGTCGGTTCAAATGAAAGTCCACGGTTTAACACCTTGAGTTCTGAATCAGTCAGTATCCTATTAGATAGATTCACCACTATCTGCTGGGTAGCGGTGGTCTGCCTCTTCTGCCACGACCGCGACCTCTTGCCACCCCTGCGTGTCGGTCGCCTCAAGGATTTTTTAGCTGGTATCGTGTATGCACCCCCAAAGGGGCATGGGAGACATCACGATTGAATTGCCACTGATCCAGCTATACACCCTATCAGTGGCAATTCCAACAATAGAACACAGACACAAGGCTACACCCACTGTTATAATCGACCTCATTTTCTATCAGATACTGTTACCACAAGTGATTCGGATTTGAATGATGATAATTTCATTTGTGATGTCTCCCATGCCCCGTTGGGGGTGCGTACACGATACCAGCTAAAAAATCCTCGAGGCGACCGACACGCAGGGGTGGCAAGAGGTCGAGGTCGCGGTCGTGGCAGAAGAGGCAGACCGCCGCTACCCAGCAGACAGTGGTCTGCCTCTTCTGCCAGTTATCGACTGCTGTGAATGAGGGGCTTATAGATCAAACATTGGCAGATGCACTTAGACCTAAATCTCCAAGAGTGCCATTAATCTATACTCTCCCCAAAATTCATAAGGACCTGATATGTCCGCCTTGTCACCCCATTATCTCTGCTCGGGGGTCATTGTTCCAAAATTGTGCAGTATACTTAGATTCTTTGCTACAACCATGTATTACCAACAATAAGTATTATCTCTCAGATACCACTGCTTTTTTAAATAAGTTGGGTGAAGTACAGGTTCCACCTAATAGTTGGCTTTATAGTGCTGATATTACTAGCCTTTATACTGTGATCCCCAATGATGATGGCATTAGGGCACTTCGTCAGTTAATTACTGAACATGAGTTGTATACTTGTACAAATATTGATTTTGTATGTGACATTCTTGAGATGATCTTAACCCATAATTATTTTTATTTTGATGGTTGTTTTTATTTACAGGTATCTGGCATTGCGATGGGGTCGAATGTGGCCCCTTCGTACGCCAACGCATATATGTTTATGACAGTGACGTGCAGTGAGGTCACTGGTTGGGGAGGCACTGGCAGCTAACAAGCCCCCCCCCCCAAGAAAAAAAAAAGTGTGGTCCACCCTCCCGAGCAATAACCAGCACTGGGCTGATAGCACAGTGCTATGCCCCGCACCCCTGGTGGCGGTGGGTGCGGGGTTCATTGTGTGTTAATATTGTTCTTTACAGGTGGCCTACAGGTCCCAGCAAGCCTGCCCCAGCATGCTGGCACTTGGAGAACCACAAGTGCCAGCATGCCCGGACATAAAGGGCCCGCTGGCACCTGTAGTCCACCTGCAAAGAATAGTAATATTGTTCTTTACAGGTGGCCTACAGGTCCCAGCAAGCCTGCCCCAGCATGCTGCACTTGGAGAACCACAAGTGCCAGTATGCCCGGACATAAAGGGCCCGCTGGCACCTGTAGTCCACCTGTAAAGAAAATATTAAAATAAAACACCACACGGTCTTAAAAATAAGTTTTATTAAACTGGATCTTCACCTGGGGGCGGCGGCCTTTAAGCTCTTTTGCGTGGCTGCCGCCTTCTCAGGGCTTCCTGCGTCTTCACCTGGGGGGGCGCCACCTCCCCAGGTCTTCCAGCGTCTTCACCTGGTGGGCGGCGGCTGCTAAGCTCTTTTGCATAGCCGCCGCCCATCCAGGACTTCCGGCATCTTCTTTCTTCAGGAGCTCTTCACAGCTCCTCCTCCGCCGTCGGACTGACGCTCCTCTGCCTCGCGCTGACTTATATAAGTCAGCCGGAGGGGGCGGGGCGATGACGCGGTGAGCCGTGATTGGCTCGCGGTGGCCATCTTGAATTTCAAAAATGACGCTGAGGCGCCATTTTTGAAACTGGTACCGCTCCGCTGCCAAACTCTGCAGGCTAAAGGTAAACCTCCGCCGCCCGCACCGCCGCCGCAACCCGCCACCTGCTCCACCGCAGCCTGCACCACCGCCGCATCCCGCCGCCCGCTCCACCGCCGCATCCAGCCGCCTGCACCTGCTCCGCCAGCGTCGCCCACACAGTGATTGACAGCGGATCCAGTAACGGATCCGCTGGCCAATTACTGTGGCCTCACTGACAGGGACGTGCTTTCATAGGTTGAAAGCACGTCCCTGTATGAAAGTGGCACCTCTAATGGTGCCGCTTTCCCATATATTTTCAATTGGCTTTTACTGCCCATGGCTAGTCCCCGCCCGTGCCCGCCCCCCACTCCCATACCTTTCCCCAGAGACAACGGGAGGCACCACGATCGGTGCCTCCCAAACACATAAGGAGGGGAGCAATGATAAGAATAATATTAAGAGGATACATATGACACAGAATATGTGTCATATGCATCTTCTTTGTATTATCTTAATCATTAATGACAGGGGAGGCATTGCCTCCCCTGACTGCACGTCCCTGGTTTATGATGGAAAAACTATTTTTTTTTCTCTAATCCTTTATTTTCTACCAATATTTTGTTGTTTGGGCACTACATTGACGACCTATTTATTATTTGGACTGGTTCTAAATTTTCTTTTGATCACCTCATGAAGTTACATAATTCTTTAGAATGTCCCATCAAGTTCACCTACAAAATGGATCAGACTAGCGTACATTTTCTGGATGTCAGTATCAAATTGTGTGGTAATCAGTTGATTACATCCCTCTTCAAAAAACCCACTAATAGGAACTCCCTACTGCATGCGGGGAGTTTTCATCCAAAATCACTCAAATACGGCTTGCCGTATTCTTAATTTATTAGAGTACGCTGAATTTGTTGTGATACTCAAACAGCAGTGAACAGTATTGACAACATGATTTCTGACTTTTTGGTTAGGGGATATGATCTTGATAACCTTATTAAAGCCAAGAATAAAGCACTTAGAATACCCCATTCAGCCTTATTGAAACCCAAGGATAAAATCATTAGGGCCCCTAAAATGCCATGGGTGACACACTTTAATGCATCGAGCCACATCATCAACAACACCAGTAAAAAACTTTGGCCTATAGTTAAGACTGATAAATCACTTAATCTGTCTGAAACGAACCTCATGAATTGTTATACTAGAGGTCGTAATATCAGGGATATGGTTGTCAAGACTGACATCACCACTCGACGGATTAATCCAGCTGAAACTGTATATTTAGGCCGTACACCAGGGTGCTATAGATGTATTAATTGCACTACTTGTCGATCACTTACAGCAAGTACTACGTTTAATCATCCTCAAGGTGGTCTAAAATTTGCTATACAACATAGAGTTACATGCACTACTTGGTTTATTATCTATTTGCTGACATGTCCGTGCGGCCTCAGTTACGTTGGCAAGACGGAGCGTACCCTGCGGGAACGCATGGCTGCGCACCGTTATGCCATACGGAATGCTTTAACTACCAGGCAGAGTGATCAACCTGTGGCCAGGCATTTCATGAATGCCGGCCACAGTCTGGCCACTCTGCAATATATTATTATTGACCACATTCCTCCTGACGTGAGAAGGGGTGATCGTTCCTTGAAATTACTTCGGTGTGAGGCACGATGGATACATCGTTTACAAACCCTGGCACCAAAGGGCCTTAATGAACAGTCTGGTGTTTATGCTTGCATTTAATTTAGAGTTTTTCTCTTGCTGATGAATCCTGTATAATGCTACTTGTTTCTATGTATGATGTACAGTTATTTTGTTGCAATGAGCGTTTGTATCAATGTATCATCCCCTATTACATTGTATCCCGTCTTTTTATGTTAGTTTGTTAGGTGGCTATGGCAACGGCTGGGCCGGCTCCAGGCCTACTAGCACCCTGAGCGAAAAATGTAAAAGTGCCCCCCCCCCCCTATGCGCTCCAGGGAAAGTGGGCGTGGCCTCTTGGAAAGTGGGCATGGCCTCAGGACTTCATATTATTAGACTATAAATAAATATGTTTTCACACCCCCTCTACGCACACAATTAGCAGCCTTACACATAACAGCCACAGTAGTGTTCCTTACAAACAATGTCTCCAGTATAGTGTCAGATACACATAATGTCTCCAGTGTAGTGCCAGATACACAATGTGCAGTGCCAGATAGACATGATATGCCCCCCAGTAGTGCCAGCTACACACAATATGCCCCCCAGCAGTGCCAGCTACACGATAGTGTTCACTTTTTAGGGCAGGGAGGGCACATTTTTAAGTTAGGAGGGCAAAATGATGTACATACTGTAATGCTTGGTGCTCATTTACCTACATGGTAAAGCATGGACAGTGCGGGTCGAAGGCGCGCAGCAAAAATTTAGGGGCGTTGCTTCGTGGGGAAGGTGCGTGGCCACATAATAGTGGCAATTCGCATTACACCACACAGTAGTGCAGTTAATACACACTGCACCAGGTAGAACCTCCTAGACACTTTGCGCCAGGCAGAGCACGTTAGACACTTTGCGCCAGGCAGAGCACGTTAGACACTTTGCGCCAGGCAGAGCACGTTAGACACTTTGCGCCAGGCAGAGCACGTTAGACACTTTGCGCCAGGCAGAGCACGTTCGACACTTTGCGCCAGGCAGAGCACGTTAGACACTTTGCGCCAGGCAGAGCACGTTAGATACATTGCCTAGCCACAGACACCTAGCGGGAACACTACATGATATGCTCCCCAGCCGTGCCAGCTACACATGACATGCCCCCCAGCAGTGCCAGCAACACATGACATGCCCCCCAGCAATGCCAGATACATAAATGGCCACACAGTGCCAGATATGTCCCTACATAAATGCCCCTACAGTGCCAGATACAGAAATGCCCCCACAGTGCCAGATACAGAAAAGCCCCCACAGTGCCAGATAAATGCCCCCACAGTGCCAGATATGACCCCACAGTGCTACATAAATGCCCCCACAGTGCCAGATATGACCCCACAGTGCCAGATAAATGCCCCCACAGTGCCAGATATGCCCCCAGCAGTGCCAGCACACATGACATGCCCCCCAGCAATGCCAGATACATAAATGCCCCTACAGTGCCAGATACAGAAATGCCCCCGCAGTGCCAGATAAATACCCCCACAGTGCCAGATAAATGCCCCCACAGTGCAAGATAAATGACCCCACAGTGCCAGATAAATGACCCCAAAGTGCCAGATAAATGACCCCACAGTGCCAGATAAATGCCCCCAGTGCCAGAAAAAATGTCCCCACAGTGCCAGATAAATGCCCCCAGTGCCAGATAAATGTCCCCACAGTGCCAGATAAATGCCCCCACAGTGCCAGACAAATGCCCCCACAGCGCCAGATACATAAAATGCCCCCACAGTGCAGATATGCCCCTACAGTGCCAGATACAGAAATGCCCCCACAGTGCCAGATAAATGCCCCCACAGTGCCAGATAAATGCCCCCACAGTGCAAGATAAATGACCCCACAGTGCCAGATAAATTCCCCCACAGTGCCAGATAAATGCCCCCAGAGCCAGATAAATGTCCCCACAGTGCCAGATAAATGTCCCCACAATGCCAGATAAATGTCCCCACAGTGCCAGATAAATGCCCCCACAGTGCCAGATAAATGCCCCCACAGCGCCAGATACATAAAATGCCCCCACAGTGCAGATATGCCCCTACAGTGCCAGATAAATAAATGCCCCCACAGTGCAGATATGCCCCCACAGTGCCAGATACATAAATGCCCCCACAATGCAGATATGCCCCCACAGTGCCAGATACATAAATGCCCCCACAATGCCAGATACATAAATGCCCCCACAGTGCCAGATACATAAAATGCCCCCACAGTGCCAGATACATAAAGCCCCCACAGTGCCAGATACATAAAGCCCCCACAGTGCCAGATATATAAAATGCCCCCACAGTTCCAGATACATAAATGCCCCCACAGTGCCAGATACATAAATGCCCCCACAGTGCCAGATACATAAATGCCCCCACAGTGCCAGATACATAAAATGCCCCCACAGTGCAGATATGCCCCTACAGTGCCAGATACATAAATGCCCCCACAGTGCAGATATACCCCCACAGTGCCAGATACATAAACGCCCCCACAGTGAAAGATATACCCCCACAATGCAGACATACATGCCCCCACATTTCCAGATACATAATTGCCCCACAGTGAAAGATATGCCCCAACAGTGCCCCCACACAGAGCCCGATCCACGATACCTGTGGTTGTGGCGGGAGGGGGAGTGCCGCTGAGGACGCGGGCGGCTCTTCTAAACTCCTGTGTGCGCGGCTGCCCGGCGCCGGCGTCTAACGTCAGACGCCGGCGCCGCACAGCCGCATACACAACAACTTAAGTTTATGCCAGGCAGCACTGCAGGCTGGCTCCAGGCACAAAGATGGCGGCGCCAGCGCGCGGTGCCCATAAAGGGTGGCGCCCTGCACGGCCGCTCTAGTCGAACGTGCCTGGAGCCGGGCCTGGGCAACGGGCAGCGGTTGATGACGTCCTGTGTGGACGATGTCCCTCTGATTTCTGGACGCCGCTGTCAACACCACGTGGGTTACCTGGGGGTATAAGGTGAGATTCTTTTGTATTGTTTTATGTGCCTGATGATGAAGGAATAAACCATCGAAACGTTGCTATACTTCTGCCTGCTTTACATTTATTTACGGAGTGCCGTAGTTATCTTCATTGACTATATTGGTGTTCGCTTGTTCACCTACCACTGGCACCTGGACATTTGACTATTTGTTCACACAGGAGTGTTGTCCTCTTCTACGTATATATATATATATATATATATATATATATATCCTATATTATAGCCCAGATCTGTGTCTCTGTGCCTGGGCCTCTTACGCTGGGCGTGGCTAGGAGCTCTCATTGGGTTAGTGGCAAGTCTATCATACCCAGTCCACAGCTGATTGGGCAAGAAATGCCCTCCCACACAGGTAACATCCAATGGGAGGCACTGCCCTTTGGCTGCTGTGTTTTCACAGAGCAGAATTAGCAATGGGACTGATGGAGCTGCAGCTCCAGATCCACACCCCAAAATAGGCCCAATGCATCTGCAGCAACATACCCTCCAACAATTTACACATAAAATTGATACAAATTCAAAAAGGGGGCGTGGCCACGGGTACAGTGGTGTGACCACGCCCCTTTTCCTATACTTTCAATGGAAGCTTGGAGAGTCAAAAATCGGTACAGACCTTAAAAAAAAGGGACTGTACCTGCCAAAAAGGTCCAGCTGGAGGGTATGCCACTGCATCTGCAGCAATTCTCTGCGCTGTAGATAGGGGGGGGAAATCCTTTTACTGCAGCAACCTATGTCCTGCTGCCAGTCCGCCTGCCCCCTCCGGCATCAACAATCCCCACTCCCTAGCCGCAGCGCAGGTGGAACAAAAGATGCTGCGGCCACCGGCACAGATGTGTTTGAAAGCGGCGCAGCGGAAGGCTTTCATAGACCTCCCTGTACCGCATACTCTCTGAGCCCCGGAGCCTCCTCTGCGCGTGATGTCACAGAAGTGCCTCCCAGCCACAGCCGCTCCCAGATCCCCAGAGGCCCTAACTCCACAACACAGCACCTGGGCTGCCGGCCTGGAAGCCCTGAGATGGCTAATGTAACGGATAGAGTAGGTGATATCGCGGAGGGTAATGTCTGAACACTGAAACAATGTAAAAGGTGACAGTGCTGTGCAGTGCAGTGGGTGTGCAGCCAGGGCCAGTGCTAGCGTGTTCGGCACCCCCCTGCAAACTATAAATTTGCACCCTTGCATACTTTACAAAGGCACAGCGCACATAATACCCCCTGTAGTAGAGACACTTACACATGTAACGCCCCCTGTACCAGAGATGCTTACACATGTAACGCCCCCCAGTACCAGTGACGCTTTCACAAGTAACACCCCCTATAGCAGCGATGCTTACACACATAACGCCTCCTGTACCAGTGATGCTTACACACGTAACACCCCCTGTACCAGTGACGCTTACACACGTAATGCCCCCTGTAGCAGTGACGCTTACACACGTAATGACCCCTGTAGCAGTGATGCCTACACACATAACGCCCTCTTTACCAGTGACTCTTAGACACATAACGCCTCTGTATCTGTGCCGCTCAGACACGTAACAGCCCCTGTACCAGTGCCGCTTAGACACGTAACGCCCCCTGTACCAGTGACGCTTACACACACGTAACGCCCCCTCTACCAGTGCCGCTTACACACGTAACGCCCCCTATACCAGTGCCACTTACACACGTAACGCCCCCTGTACCAGTGCCCCTTACACACGCAAAGCCCCCTGTACCAGTGCCACTTACACACGTAACGCCTCCTGTACAAGTGACGCTTACTAGAGATGAGCGGGTTCGGTTTCTCTGAATCCGAACCCGCCAGAACTTCATGTTTTTTTTCACGGGTCCGAGCGACTCGGATCTTCCCGCCTTGCTCGGTTAACCCGAGCGCGCCCGAACGTCATCATGACGCTGTCGGATTCTCGCGAGGCTCGGATTCTATCGCGAGACTCGGATTCTATATAAGGAGCCGCGCGTCGCCGCCATTTTCACACGTGCATTGAGATTGATAGGGAGAGGACGTGGCTGGCGTCCTCTCCGTTTAGAATAGATTAGAGAGACACTTGATTTACTAATTTTGGGGAGCATTAGGAGTACTCAGTACAGTGCAGAGTTTTGCTGATAGTGACCACACCAGTTTTATTTATAATCCGTTCTCTGCCTGAAAAAAGCGATACACAGCACACAGTGACTCAGTCACATACCATATCTGTGTGCACTGCTCAGGCTCAGGCCAGTGTGCTGCATCATCTATTATCTATATATAATATTATATATATATATCTGTCTGACTGCTCAGCTCACACAGCTTATAATTGTGGGGGAGACTGGGGAGCACTACTGCAGTGCCAGTTATAGGTTATAGCAGGAGCCAGGAGTACATAATATATTATATAGTGAGTGACCACCAGACACACAGTGCAGTTTATTTAATATATCCGTTCTCTGCCTGAAAAAAGCGATACACACAGTGACTCAGTCAGTCACATACCATATCTGTGTGCACTGCTCAGGCTCAGGCCAGTGTGCTGCATCATCTATATATATTATATATCTGTCTGACTGCTCAGCTCACACAGCTTATAATTGTGGGGGAGACTGGGGAGCACTACTGCAGTGCCAGTTATAGGTTATAGCAGGAGCCAGGAGTACATAATATTATATTAAAATTAAACAGTGCACACTTTTGCTGCAGGAGTGCCACTGCCAGTGTGACTAGTGACCAGTGACCTGACCACCAGTATATATAATATTAGTAGTATACTATCTCTTTATCAACCAGTCTATATTAGCAGCAGACACAGTACAGTGCGGTAGTTCACGGCTGTGGCTACCTCTGTGTCGGCACTCGGCAGCCCGTCCATAATTGTATATACCACCTAACCGTGGTTTTTTTTTCTTTCTTTATACATACATACTAGTTACGAGTATACTATCTCTTTATCAACCAGTCTATATTAGCAGCAGACACAGTACAGTGCGGTAGTTCACGGCTGTGGCTACCTCTGTGTCGGCACTCGGCAGCCCGTCCATAATTGTATATACCACCTAACCGTGGTTTTTTTTTCTTTCTTTATACATACATACTAGTTACGAGTATACTATCTCTTTATCAACCAGTCTATATATTAGCAGCAGACACAGTACAGTGCGGTAGTTCATGGCTGTGGCTACCTCTGTGTCGGCACTCGGCAGCCCGTCCATAATTGTATATACCACCTAACCGTGGTTTTTTTTTCTTTCTTTATACATACATACTAGTTACGAGTATACTATCTCTTTATCAACCAGTCTATATATTAGCAGCAGACACAGTACAGTGCGGTAGTTCACGGCTGTGGCTACCTCTGTGTCGGCACTCGGCAGCCCGTCCATAATTGTATATACCACCTAACCGTGGTTTTTTTTTCTTTCTTTATACATACATACTAGTTACGAGTATACTATCTCTTTATCAACCAGTCTATATATTAGCAGCAGACACAGTACAGTGCGGTAGTTCACGGCTGTGGCTACCTCTGTGTCGGCACTCGGCAGCCCGTCCATAATTGTATATACCACCTAACCGTGGTTTTTTTTTCTTTCTTTATACATACATACTAGTTACGAGTATACTATCTCTTTATCAACCAGTCTATATATTAGCAGCAGACACAGTACAGTGCGGTAGTTCACGGCTGTGGCTACCTCTGTGTCGGCACTCGGCAGCCCGTCCATAATTGTATATACCACCTAACCGTGGTTTTTTTTTCTTTCTTTATACATACATACTAGTTACGAGTATACTATCTCTTTATCAACCAGTCTATATATTAGCAGCAGACACAGTACAGTGCGGTAGTTCACGGCTGTGGCTACCTCTGTGTCGGCACTCGGCAGCCCGTCCATAATTGTATATACCACCTAACCGTGGTTTTTTTTTCTTTCTTTATACATACATACTAGTTACGAGTATACTATCTCTTTATCAACCAGTCTATATATTAGCAGCAGACACAGTACAGTGCGGTAGTTCACGGCTGTGGCTACCTCTGTGTCGGCACTCGGCAGCCCGTCCATAATTGTATATACCACCTAACCGTGGTTTTTTTTTCTTTCTTTATACATACATACTAGTTACGAGTATACTATCTCTTTATCAACCAGTCTATATATTAGCAGCAGACACAGTACAGTGCGGTAGTTCACGGCTGTGGCTACCTCTGTGTCGGCACTCGGCAGCCCGTCCATAATTGTATATACCACCTAACCGTGGTTTTTTTTTCTTTCTTTATACATACATACTAGTTACGAGTATACTATCTCTTTATCAACCAGTCTATATATTAGCAGCAGACACAGTACAGTGCGGTAGTTCACGGCTGTGGCTACCTCTGTGTCGGCACTCGGCAGCCCGTCCATAATTGTATACTAGTATCCAATCCATCCATCTCCATTGTTTACCTGAGGTGCCTTTTAGTTGTGCCTATTAAAATATGGAGAACAAAAATGTTGAGGTTCCAAAATTAGGGAAAGATCAAGATCCACTTCCACCTCGTGCTGAAGCTGCTGCCACTAGTCATGGCCGAGACGATGAAATGCCAGCAACGTCGTCTGCCAAGGCCGATGCCCAATGTCATAGTACAGAGCATGTCAAATCCAAAACACCAAATATCAGTAAAAAAAGGACTCCAAAACCTAAAATAAAATTGTCGGAGGAGAAGCGTAAACTTGCCAATATGCCATTTACCACACGGAGTGGCAAGGAACGGCTGAGGCCCTGGCCTATGTTCATGGCTAGTGGTTCAGCTTCACATGAGGATGGAAGCACTCAGCCTCTCGCTAGAAAAATGAAAAGACTCAAGCTGGCAAAAGCAGCACAGCAAAGAACTGTGCATTCTTCGAAATCCCAAATCCACAAGGAGAGTCCAATTGTGTCGGTTGCGATGCCTGACCTTCCCAACACTGGACGTGAAGAGCATGCGCCTTCCACCATTTGCACGCCCCCTGCAAGTGCTGGAAGGAGCACCCGCAGTCCAGTTCCTGATAGTCAGATTGAAGATGTCAGTGTTGAAGTACACCAGGATGAGGAGGATATGGGTGTTGCTGGCGCTGGGGAGGAAATTGACCAGGAGGATTCTGATGGTGAGGTGGTTTGTTTAAGTCAGGCACCCGGGGAGACACCTGTTGTCCGTGGGAGGAATATGGCCGTTGACATGCCAGGTGAAAATACCAAAAAAATCAGCTCTTCGGTGTGGAGGTATTTCACCAGAAATGCGGACAACAGGTGTCAAGCCGTGTGTTCCCTTTGTCAAGCTGTAATAAGTAGGGGTAAGGACGTTAACCACCTCGGAACATCCTCCCTTATACGTCACCTGCAGCGCATTCATAATAAGTCAGTGACAAGTTCAAAAACTTTGGGTGACAGCGGAAGCAGTCCACTGACCAGTAAATCCCTTCCTCTTGTAACCAAGCTCACGCAAACCACCCCACCAACTCCCTCAGTGTCAATTTCCTCCTTCCCCAGGAATGCCAATAGTCCTGCAGGCCATGTCACTGGCAATTCTGACGAGTCCTCTCCTGCCTGGGATTCCTCCGATGCATCCTTGCGTGTAACGCCTACTGCTGCTGGCGCTGCTGTTGTTGCCGCTGGGAGTCGATGGTCATCCCAGAGGGGAAGTCGTAAGCCCACTTGTACTACTTCCAGTAAGCAATTGACTGTTCAACAGTCCTTTGCGAGGAAGATGAAATATCACAGCAGTCATCCTACTGCAAAGCGGATAACTGAGTCCTTGACAACTATGTTGGTGTTAGACGTGCGTCCGGTATCCACCGTTAGTTCACAGGGAACTAGACAATTTATTGAGGCAGTGTGCCCCCGTTACCAAATACCATCTAGGTTCCACTTCTCTAGGCAGGCGATACCGAGAATGTACACGGACGTCAGAAAAAGACTCACCAGTGTCCTAAAAAATGCAGTTGTACCCAATGTCCACTTAACCACGGACATGTGGACAAGTGGAGCAGGGCAGGGTCAGGACTATATGACTGTGACAGCCCACTGGGTAGATGTATGGACTCCCGCCGCAAGAACAGCAGCGGCGGCACCAGTAGCAGCATCTCGCAAACGCCAACTCTTTCCTAGGCAGGCTACGCTTTGTATCACCGCTTTCCAGAATACGCACACAGCTGAAAACCTCTTACGGCAACTGAGGAAGATCATCGCGGAATGGCTTACCCCAATTGGACTCTCCTGTGGATTTGTGGCATCGGACAACGCCAGCAATATTGTGTGTGCATTAAATATGGGCAAATTCCAGCACGTCCCATGTTTTGCACATACCTTGAATTTGGTGGTGCAGAATTTTTAAAAAAACGACAGGGGCGTGCAAGAGATGCTGTCGGTGGCCAGAAAAATTGCGGGACACTTTCGGCGTACAGGCACCACGTACAGAAGACTGGAGCACCACCAAAAACTACTGAACCTGCTTGCCATCATCTGAAGCAAGAAGTGGTAACGAGGTGGAATTCAACCCTCTATATGCTTCAGAGGTTGGAGGAGCAGCAAAAGGCCATTCAAGCCTATACAATTGAGCACGATATAGTAGGTGGAATGCACCTGTCTCAAGTGCAGTGGAGAATGATTTCAACGTTGTGCAAGGTTCTGATGCCCTTTGAACTTGCCACACGTGAAGTCAGTTCAGACACTGCCAGCCTGAGTCAGGTCATTCCCCTCATCAGGCTTTTGCAGAAGAAGCTGGAGGCATTGAAGAAGGAGCTAAAAGGGAGCGATTCCGCTAGGCATGTGGAACTTGTGGATGCAGCCCTTAATTCGCTTAACAAGGATTCACGGGTGGTCAATCTGTTGAAATCAGAGCACTACATTTTGGCCACCGTGCTCGATCCTAGATTTAAAGCCTACCTTGGATCTCTCTTTCCGGCAGACACAGGTCTGCTGGGGTTGAAAGACCTGCTGGTGACAAAATTGTCAAGTCAAGCGGAACGCGACCTGTCAACATCTCCTCCTTCACATTCTCCCGCAACTGGGGGTGCGAGGAAAAGGCTCAGAATTCCGAGCCCACCCGCTGGCGGTGATGCAGGGCAGTCTGGAGCGACTGCTGATGCTGACATCTGGTCCGGACTGAAGGACCTGACAACGATTACGGACATGTCGTCTACTGTCACTGCATATGATTCTCTCAACATTGATAGAATGGTGGAGGATTATATGAGTGACCGCATCCAAGTAGGCACGTCACACAGTCCGTACTTATACTGGCAGGAAAAAGAGGCAATTTGGAGGCCCTTGCACAAACTGGCTTTATTCTACCTAAGTTGCCCTCCCACAAGTGTGTACTCCGAAAGAGTGTTTAGTGCCGCCGCTCACCTTGTCAGCAATCGGCGTACGAGGTTACATCCAGAAAATGTGGAGAAGATGATGTTCATTAAAATGAATTATAATCAATTCCTCCGCGGAGACATTGACCAGCAGCAATTGCCTCCACAAAGTACACAGGGAGCTGAGATGGTGGATTCCAGTGGGGACGAATTGATAATCTGTGAGGAGGGGGATGTACACGGTGATATATCGGAGGGTGAAGATGAGGTGGACATCTTGCCTCTGTAGAGCCAGTTTGTGCAAGGAGAGATTAATTGCTTCTTTTTTGGGGGGGGTCCAAACCAACCCGTCATATCAGTCACAGTCGTGTGGCAGACCCTGTCACTGAAATGATGGGTTGGTTAAAGTGTGCATGTCCTGTTTTGTTTATACAACATAAGGGTGGGTGGGAGGGCCCAAGGACAATTCCATCTTGCACCTCTTTTTTCTTTTCTTTTTCTTTGCATCATGTGCTGATTGGGGAGGGTTTTTTGGAAGGGACATCCTGCGTGACACTGCAGTGCCACTCCTAGATGGGCCCGGTGTTTGTGTCGGCCACTAGGGTCGCTAATCTTACTCACACAGTCAGCTACCTCATTGCGCCTCTTTTTTTCTTTGCGTCATGTGCTGTTTGGGGAGGGTTTTTTGGAAGGGACATCCTGCGTGACACTGCAGTGCCACTCCTAGATGGGCCCGGTGTTTGTGTCGGCCACTAGGGTCGCTAATCTTACTCACACAGCTACCTCATTGCGCCTCTTTTTTTCTTTGCGTCATGTGCTGTTTGGGGAGGGTTTTTTGGAAGGGACATCCTGCGTGACACTGCAGTGCCACTCCTAGATGGGCCCGGTGTTTGTGTCGGCCACTAGGGTCGCTTATCTTACTCACACAGCGACCTCGGTGCAAATTTTAGGACTAAAAATAATATTGTGAGGTGTGAGGTATTCAGAATAGACTGAAAATGAGTGTAAATTATGGTTTTTGAGGTTAATAATACTTTGGGATCAAAATGACCCCCAAATTCTATGATTTAAGCTGTTTTTTAGTGTTTTTTGAAAAAAAAACCCGAATCCAAAACACACCCGAATCCGACAAAAAAAATTCGGTGAGGTTTTGCCAAAACGCGTTCGAACCCAAAACACGTCCGCGGAACCGAACCCAAAACCAAAACACAAAACCCGAAAAATTTCAGGCGCAAACTCCTGTGTGCGCGGCTGCCCGGCTCCGGCGTCTAACGTCAGACGCCGGCGCCGCACAGCCGCATACACAACAACTTAAGTTTATGCCAGGCAGCACTGCAGGCTGGCTCCAGGCACAAAGATGGCGGCGCCAGCGCGCGGTGCCCATAAAGGGTGGCGCCCTGCACGGCCGCTCTAGTCGAACGTGCCTGGAGCCGGGCCTGGGCAACGGGCAGCGGTTGATGACGTCCTGTGTGGACGATGTCCCTCTGATTTCTGGACGCCGCTGTCAACACCACGTGGGTTACCTGGGGGTATAAGGTGAGATTCTTTTGTATTGTTTTATGTGCCTGATGATGAAGGAATAAACCATCGAAACGTTGCTATACTTCTGCCTGCTTTACATTTATTTACGGAGTGCCGTAGTTATCTTCATTGACTATATTGGTGTTCGCTTGTTCACCTACCACTGGCACCTGGACATTTGACTATTTGTTCACACAGGAGTGTTGTCCTCTTCTACGTATATATATATATATATATATATATATCCTATATTATAGCCCAGATCTGTGTCTCTGTGCCTGGGCCTCTTACGCTGGGCGTGGCTAGGAGCTCTCATTGGGTTAGTGGCAAGTCTATCATACCCAGTCCACAGCTGATTGGGCAAGAAATGCCCTCCCACACAGGTAACATCCAATGGGAGGCACTGCCCTTTGGCTGCTGTGTTTTCACAGAGCAGAATTAGCAATGGGACTGATGGAGCTGCAGCTCCAGATCCACACCCCAAAATAGGCCCAATGCATCTGCAGCAACATACCCTCCAACAATTTACACATAAAAT
Source organism: Pseudophryne corroboree (assembly GCF_028390025.1). Classification (NCBI taxonomy): domain Eukaryota; kingdom Metazoa; phylum Chordata; class Amphibia; order Anura; family Myobatrachidae; genus Pseudophryne; species Pseudophryne corroboree. Next base: position 164,307,037 of record NC_086454.1, on the reverse strand, counting down.
TGATACAAATTCAAAAAGGGGGCGTGGCCACGGGTACAGTGGTGTGACCACGCCCCTTTTCCTATACTTTCAATGGAAGCTTGGAGAGTCAAAAATCGGTACAGACCTTAAAAAAAAGGGACTGTACCTGCCAAAAAGGTCCAGCTGGAGGGTATGCCACTGCATCTGCAGCAATTCTCTGCGCTGTAGATAGGGGGGAAAAATCCTTTTACTGCAGCAACCTATGTCCTGCTGCCAGTCCGCCTGCCCCCTCCGGCATCAACAATCCCCACTCCCTAGCCGCAGCGCAGGTGGAACAAAAGATGCTGCGGCCACCGGCACAGATGTGTTTGAAAGCGGCGCAGCGGAAGGCTTTCATAGACCTCCCTGTACCGCATACTCTCTGAGCCCCGGAGCCTCCTCTGCGCGTGATGTCACAGAAGTGCCTCCCAGCCACAGCCGCTCCCAGATCCCCAGAGGCCCTAACTCCACAACACAGCACCTGGGCTGCCGGCCTGGAAGCCCTGAGATGGCTAATGTAACGGATAGAGTAGGTGATATCGCGGAGGGTAATGTCTGAACACTGAAACAATGTAAAAGGTGACAGTGCTGTGCAGTGCAGTGGGTGTGCAGCCAGGGCCAGTGCTAGCGTGTTCGGCACCCCCCTGCAAACTATAAATTTGCACCCTTGCATACTTTACAAAGGCACAGCGCACATAATACCCCCTGTAGTAGAGACACTTACACATGTAACGCCCCCTGTACCAGAGATGCTTACACATGTAACGCCCCCCAGTACCAGTGACGCTTTCACAAGTAACACCCCCTATAGCAGCGATGCTTACACACATAACGCCTCCTGTACCAGTGATGCTTACACACGTAACACCCCCTGTACCAGTGACGCTTACACACGTAATGCCCCCTGTAGCAGTGATGCTTACACACGTAATGACCCCTGTAGCAGTGATGCCTACACACATAACGCCCTCTTTACCAGTGACTCTTAGACACATAACGCCTCTGTATCTGTGCCGCTCAGACACGTAACGGCCCCTGTACCAGTGCCGCTTAGACACGTAACGCCCCCTGTACCAGTGACGCTTACACACACGTAACGCCCCCTCTACCAGTGCCGCTTACACACGTAACGCCCCCTATACCAGTGCCACTTACACACGTAACGCCCCCTGTACCAGTGCCCCTTACACACGCAAAGCCCCCTGTACCAGTGCCACTTACACACGTAACGCCTCCTGTACAAGTGACGCTTACACACATTATGCCGCAGTCACACATACACACACAACAGACACACATATATATATATATATATATATATATATACACACACACATACATACTGTACATATATTACACACATACACAGTCACACATATATACAGTATACACAGACACTGTATATATACACACACACACATACTCTCTTTCCAGACACTTACCTAATGAAGTCTGGCTGGCACAAGCTGTAGCAGCTCATCCTCCTGCTGCAGCATGGTCCCATCTAGCTACACCCCTTATTCCCATCTAGCTCCACCCCCTTTGGCTCCCACTCGGCCACTGAATGTCACACAGGGGTCGGGAGGGGGAGAGGAAGCTTTGTGCTGCCGGCGCCGAGGGGGAGAGGAGGTTTTGTGCAGCCAGCACCGCTGCATGTGTGACAGCAGCTGGCAGCAGCAGCAGGGATAGCAGCAGCAGCTCAGCACAGGGATGCAGAGCAGGGAGAACACCTCTCCTTCCTGGTGCCTCCCTGCACTGCATCCCTTTGCTGAGCGGCTAGCGCCGGGGATGTGTGCAGTGTCACTGACACTTCACAGTACTCTCACCTTTTACATTGATTCAGCCAGTCACTCAGTTCTGCCAGCCAGTCACTATTGTTAGCACCAGTGTCCCAACGCATCTCATTACAGGGAAGTAAACGCACTAAATAAACTACAGGTCCCAGCAGCGCTCAGCGCCGAACCATTCCGGCCCTTAGGGCTGCTGGGAGCTGTAGTTTATTGAGTGCATCTTCTTCCCTGTAATGCGGCGCGTTGGGACACCGGCGCTAACAATAGTGACTGGCTGCTGTGCGAGTCTCCGGGAGATCCACTGCCAAAGGGAGGACAGCAGCTTAGCTGCTGACAAGAGGAGAAACAGGATAAGCATTACTCGTCCCTCCCCCACTCACAGTACCTCTGGGCCCCATCCGCGGAACCCCCCACACACCCTCCACCACCCGCGATAGCTCTGGACCCCCTCCCCCACCCGCAGCAACCCAGCACCCACCCCTCCTGCCGCACCACCGCATCCGCCCCTCCCCCACCCTGGGCACCCCAGCAACTGCTCCTCCCCCACACACGGTGTCTCTGGACCCCACCCGCAGCACCCATGCACCCTCCCCTACCTGCGGCACCACTGCATCAGCCCACCTGCGCCACCCCCGGATCCCATCTGTGTCTTTCCCGCACCTGTCACTCCCCCAACCAAAGCACCTACTAGGTGATTCATCAGGCCCTGCAAGCGCCGCTCACGCCGTTGCAAGGGCTTCGACCCTTTAACCATTGCATGCCCTTTGTCCGTGCAATATTTAACCACTCACACAATTATGATTGGAGGTAATACTCCATATAATAAAAATATTACACGCCACAAGGGTGTGCAAGGGTTAAGGAGGCGTGTGAAGAGAACCCCTAGGGCGCGATGAATCACCAAGTATATATATATATATATATATACACACATATACAGCAAACAGTAACAGGTGACACTCACAGACTCCTGTATATATGTTTATACTTTATTTCTGATATATTTTGCTTTTGCACCATGCTGTAATTTTGCAATACAGATTTATTTAATAAGACCATGGAGTGCCGCCTGTGTTTCCTTCTGTAAGCCTCTGCATAGGACTTGGGGGAGGATCCTTTTCCTATATATATATATATATATATATATATATATATATATATACAGGTTGAGTATCCCTTATCCAAAATGCTTGGGACCAGAGGTATTTTGGATATCGGATTTTTCCGTATTTTGGAATAATTGCATACCATAATGGGATATCATGGTGATGGGACCTAAATCTAAGCACAGAATGCATTTATGTTACATATACACCTTATACACACAGCCTGAAGGTCATTTTAGCCAATACTTTTTATAACTTTGTGCATTAAACAAAGTGTGTTTACATACACACAATTTATTTATGTTTCACATACACCTTATACACACAGCCTGAAGGTCATTTAACACAATATTTTTAATAACTTTGTGTATTAAATAAAGTTTGTGTACATTGAGCCATCAGAAAACAAAGGTTTCACTATCTCAGTCTCACTCAAAAAAGTCCGTATTTCGGAATATTCCGTATTTCGGAATATTTGGATATGGGATACTCAACCTGTATATATATATATATATATATATATAAGTTGTAACACTGTAAGGGTACAAGTTGCCATTTCCTGGGATAAATGGCAGCCTGCAGACAGAGACAACCTATCTTTCCAGGGTTTGATTAAGTTAACATGGTAGATTTGTTCGGGTTTTCTCTTTCCCGGTTGGTATACTTTGCAATTAACCTCATTCACTTTTTCCCTGATCTCAAATGGACCCTGCCATTTAGCTAGGAATTTGCTTTCCACAGTGGGTACCAAAACAAGAACTCTATCTCCAGGAGCAAATTCCCATATCTTGGCACTCCGGTTATAGACCCTCTGTTGAGCACTTTGGGCCTGTTCCACGTGCTCTCTGACAACAGGTACCACGGCTGCAATCCTATCCTGCATTTGTGTTACATGTTCAATAACGCTTCTATAAGGAGTGGGCTGTCCTTCCCACGTCTCTTTGGCAATGTCCAACAGCCCTCTGGGGTGTCTACCTGTCTTGCTGTATAGAACTAGGGTGTGTGAGATTGCTCAATACATTCTGCGCTCACTGTTGCCCAGAACAGGCTTACACTTTAATGCAGCAAAACAAACAACACTTTTATGTCTCAATAGTAAATAATTTATTAGTTCTTATAGTATTTTCGTCAGGTATTAATACATAATCATAAATATAGGTATAATATCAAGAAACTACATCAATATCTTACCGAATATTGTAGCATCACTTGAGCACTCTGGATCGGGGAATCTCAGGACGATCGTCTCAAGGGAAAATTCGGTATTCACACGCAGCACGTCTGCTTGCGTCTCAGGTGGATTCCGAAATTCCCCTAACATTCCCCGTCCTTTATACAAAACTAAAAACACAATCTATCCATATATGGGTACATTCCGGGGGTTCTGAAACATCTTATCTAACTGAAAATGACAACATGAGTCCTTGTCTAAACTGAAAATAACAACATGAGTCCTTGTCTATAACAAACTGAAAATAACAACATGAGTCCTTGTCTATAACAAACTGAAAATAACAACATGAGTCCTTGTCTATTCTAAGAAGCCTTCTTCTAGAACATCTTGCTTCATGAGACAAACACCCTTGCTATTCTCTTGATGAGACAAACACCCTTGCTATTCTCTTGTTATTATATGGCATAGTTACTGCGGCACAAAATGGAAGTCAGTCAGAAAACCCCACTCTCACCCTTTCATATCACACTTGTATCACACTACCATACAACAAATCAAATGGAGAAAACCCCGTAGAGGACTGAGGAACTTCTCTGATGGCCCTTAACAAGTAGGGCAACAAACAATCCCAGTTTTTCCCATCTCTCTCAACAACCTTTTTTAACATACTTTTTAACGTTTTATTAAACCTTTCCACCAACCCGTCAGTTTGGGGATGGTAGATGGACGTCCTGAGGTGAGTGACCTTAAATAATTTGCACAATTCTTTCATGATCCTTGACATAAATGGAGTACCTTGGTCAGTCAAAATTTCTTTTGGTATTCCCACTCTACTAAAAACCTGCACCAGCTCCCTAGCTATCACCTTGGTTGTGATAGTGCGTAAAGGGACAGCCTCAGGATATCGAGTGGCATAGTCCATAATTACCAGGATATATTGATGGCCCCGAGCAGACTTTAACAAGGGCCCCATGAGATCCATGGCTATTCTGTCAAACGGGACCTCTATAATAGGCATGGGAACTAGTGGGCTCCTGAAATGGGGTCTAGGGGCATGATACTGGCATTCAGGACAGGAAGAACAATATTCAGACACTTCTTTATAAACCCCTGGCCAAAAGAACCTTTGTAAAACTCTTTCAGTGGTTTTTTCTAACCCTAAATGTCCTGCGGTAACGTGACTATGAGCTAAATCTAGTACCATTCTCCGATAAGGCTGGGGAACTACCAGCTGTTCCACCACATCCTCACCCCTTTTGACAATGTGGTACAAGAGCTCATTACAGATGGCCATGTGGGGATACGTAACCCTGTCACCTGGTACCACAGGTTCCCCATTAACAACCTTAACATTCTCTCTAGCCTTTATTAAGGTAGGATCCTTTAACTGTTCAGACGCAAACAGATCCTTCTTTACCTCCAGGTCAGGCACGCTTTCAGTTCTAACTACTATGTCTCTGTTCCCAGCAAGAGGGTCCTCACTGGACTCCCCATCTGTCACTTCCCCAGCCAAACTAGCAAAAGGCAAAGGGTCAGAAAGTTCCGAGGACACACGTACATCCATAAAATCACTGGTATTATCAACTGGCTCTTTACTTCTCACATCTGTTGATAACCGTGATTCCCACAGTTTCCAAAAATGAGGAAAATCCCTCCCTATTATGGCCTCATGCACCAAGGTGGGGACCAGTCCTACTTTAACAATTGCTGACCCACATCAAGTTTCTATATTCACTTCAGAAGTGACATAATGTTGGGTATCCCCATGTATGCAAGTTACCCCAATAGGTATTTGCTGGACCTTTAAGGGGTTCACTAACCCAGCTTTCACGAGGGTAACTAAACTTCCTGAATCTAGCAAGGCCTCTACCCGGTTACCCTCTAAGAACACATCACACATTTGTTTTTCCAGCTCAGGTGAAGGTACCACAGTACAGGCTAACCTAGCAAAGAAAGACATTCTGCGACATTCAAACGCAGCATCACATTACATGGATTCTTGCGTGACTGGGCAATTGGCAATAACATGACCTGGCATACCACACCTAAAACATTTAATCACACGATTATCAACCCGTTTGGGCAGCATAGACCGTTCTAGCCCCATTGGCCTGTCTCCAGGGCCAGTATTTACAGTCTCTCCAGCCTTGCGTTCTCTTAACCGCCCAGCAACGTTTTCCCACGGAACAGTCTTACCAGTCTTTACTGAAGGGCGCTGTCGAGGATCTATGGGTTGCTGGGTGGTCATCAGTAGTTCCTCTGCTGCCAAATACCTCTCTACCATGTCCACTAATTGGTCAGCAGTACCCGGGTTCCCATGGCTCACCCACTTGCGCAGGACCTTGGGCAAAGATCTCAAGTAGCGGTCCATGATGACTCTTTCAACCATCTGGGGACCAGTTAATGTCTCTGGCTGTAACCATTTTTTTGGTCGCTGAATAAGGTTGTGCATCTGGGAGCGAGGAGGCTTCTCCATGGCGTACACCCAACGGTGCACCCGTTGTGCTCGTACTGACAGCGTGACTCCCAGGCGGGTCAGGATCTCAGTCTTTAGTTTATCATAGTCCCGAGCCTCGGCATGGCTTAAATCAAAGTACGCTTTTTGGTGCTCACCTGACAGAAAAGGTGTCAGCAGACTGGCCCACTGTGCTTTCGGCCAGTTCTCACGCTCGGCAGTCCTTTCAAATGTGGTCAAGTAGGCCTCCACATCATCAGCCTCTGTCATTTTCTGCAGGAAGTGACTGGCCCGTATAGAACTAGAGCTGGTCGGAGCACTGACGGCCATATCTCCAATTCGGGCTGCAAGGCTCTGCATCACTTCTGTTAAGGCCTCTCGCTGTAGTCTCCAATTTTCCTCCATTGCCACCTGCTGCTGTCTGTTGGCCTCCTGCTGAGCCGCTGTAGCTTGCAGCAAGGCTTTGAGCAGTTCCTCCATGTCGACAGACTTTTCAGGCGGCTTTGTAGCTGCTTTCACCCAGGACATATATCAAATCCTCAGGGCGAGTCTCAGTAACTTCACACTGGGCTGTATCTGCATAAACCACCGTTTTCTGCAGGCCTCACAAAGCTGCTGCTTTCACTTATGCGCAGAACGGAGTGCTCGCATTCTCCATCAAGTTGTAACACTGTAAGGGTACAAGGTGCCGTTTCCTGGGATAAATGGCAGCCTGCAGCAGCTAAGGAACAACACAAGTCCAGTTTCCGGTACAACTGGCCCCAGCCAGTTTTATTATACAGAAAATAAAACAAACAGCAAAAGAAAATACCTTGCCTGTCTGGCACTAACTAAACACAAGATGTTCCTAACTATCACTAAACAAAAAAACACAGAGTTCTCCAGTACACTGTATAGCTCACTTGTATCAGGAAGCGTATTTCTCTCACAGAGATCCTGCAGTCTTCCCAGGCAGTCTGCACACCCTAATCAGGCCAGCAGCTCTATAACACTCTTACACAGCTGAAAGCCTGATTAGCCTTCTGTGAGGCCAAAGACCCGAACTGGGCCCAATGTCTGGAACTTGCCCCATCTCTCTTTCAGGGCCCTTACCCAGCTTTTCCAACAAACTGAAAAGGTTCTAACAAAACAAAACATATTCCTAGCAGTTTTCATTTTTCTAATACATGTAAGACAAGAACCTGGGACAAACATACCTGCCCTCAAACACTATCCCAGTGTTCTTGTCACAATATATATATATATATATATATATACACACTGCTCAAAACAATAAAGGGAACACTTAAATAACACATCCTAGATCTGAATGAATGGAATATTCTTATTAAATACTTTATTCTTTACATAGTTGAATATGCTGACAACAAAATCACACACAAATTATCAATGGAAATCAAATTTATTAACCCATGGAGGTCTGGATTTGGAGTCACCCTCAAAATTAAAGTGGAAAAACACACTACAGGCTGATCCAACTTTGATGTAATGTCCTTAAAACAAGTCAAAATGAGTCTCAGTAGTGTGTGTGGCCTCCACGTGCCTGTATGACCTCCCTACAACCCACACAAGTGGCTCAGGTAGTGCAGCTCATCCAGGATGGCACATCAATTCGAGCTGTGGAAAGAAGGTTTGCTGTGTCTGTCAGCGTAGAGTCCAGAGCATGGAGGCGCTACCAGGAGACAGACCAGTACATCAGGAGATGTGGAGGAGGCCGTAGGAGGGCAACAACCCAGCAGCAGGACCGTTACCTCCGCCTTTGTGCAAGGAGGAACAGGAGGAGCACTGCCAGAGCCCTGCAAAATGACCTCCAGCAAGCCACAAATGTGCATGTGTCTACTCAAATGATCAGAAACAGACTCCATGAGGGTGGTATGAGAGCCCGACACCCACAGGTGGGGGTTGTGCTTACAGCCCAACACCGTGCAGGACGTTTGGCATTTGCCAGAGAACACCAAGATTGGCAAATTCGCCACTGGCGCCCTGTGCTCTTCACAGATGAAAGCAGGTTCTCACTGAGCACATGTGACAGACGTGACAGAGTCTGGAGACGCCAAGGAGAACGTTCTGCTGCCTGCAACATCCTCCAGCATGACCGGTTTGGCAGTGGGTCAGTAATGGTGTGGGGTGGAGTTTCTTTGGGGGGCTGCACAGCCCTCGATGTGCTCGCCAGAGGTAGCCTGACTGCCATTAGGTACCGAGATGAGATCCTCAGACCCCTTGTGAGACCATATGCTGGTGCGGTTGGCCCTGGGTTCCTCCTAATGCAAGACAATGCTAGACCTCATGTGGCTGGAGTGTGTCAGCAGATCCTGCAAGACGAAGGCATTGATGCTATGGACTGGCCCGCCCGTTCCCCAGACCTGAATCCAATTGAGCACATCTGGGACATCATGTCTTGCTCCATCCACCAATGCCATGTTGCACCACAGACTGTCCAGGAGTTGGCGGATGCTTTAGTCCAGGTCTGGGAGGAGATCCCTCAGGAGACCATCCGCCACCTCATCAGGAGCATGCCCAGGCATTGTAGGGAGGTCATACAGGCACGAGGAGGCCACACACACTACTGAGCCTCATTTTGACTTGTTTTAAGGACATTACATCAAAGTTGGATCAGCCTGTAGTGTGTTTTTCCACTTTAATTTTGAGGGTGACTCCAAATCCAGACCTCCATGGGTTAATAAATTTGATTTCCATTGATAATTTTTGTGTGATTTTGTTGTCAGCACATTCAACTATGTAAAGAACAAAGTATTTAATAAGAATATTTCATTCATTCAGATCTAGGATGTATTATTTTAGTGTTCCCTTTATTTTTTTTGAGCAGTGTATATATATATATATATCCAGAATTCGCCCCGGCACTCCTCCAGATTAGCTGGCTGAGGTGCCCTTCCTTGTGGACATGCCAGTCCACCAACATGCAGCAAACAGTAACAGGTGGCACTCACAGACTTGTAGATTGGTGAAAAACAAACTTCACCCCGTGAAGAGTTTATTGAAAACGACAGGTAACGTTACCTGTCGTTTTCAGGAACACAGAATGTTTTTCACCAATCACCAAGCGACTGTCTGGGAGGGAGAATTTTGGAAGAATTCTTTAAGCCTAAGCTTCCTGGTGAAGTGATGAAGGTCTCGCGACCAATTAAAAGGGTCATGCGCATTGGTCGGTACAAAGCTGAGGCCACGACTCAGAACCTGTGTTTCTGTGGGCGTGATGGTTCTTCTGGACAAATTAAATATTAAGTGTAATTCTTGTTCTGGGCGGCTTTTCGGACCCCTTGTGTTCTGGCCACCCCTGCGGGTGGGAGTGCATCGGTCCGGCCATGACCGTCTTTTGTAGCCTGTCCTAAAGGGACACTGCCCGAGGCTTCTTCCGATTCAGAGAAAGCGAAGTCGCTGTCGCTGCTGGACTTCGCACTCCTGGGACCTTGTTTCGTCCTCTGCCATGGTCTGCGTCTCTGTAAAGCTCGCGGTTTGTCCAAACCATCCATACCCGCCAACCACCTGTAGACTTTGTTATCATCATAGTCCTGGTCTACAGTCATCTTTTTATTGCGCTTAAATTTAAGCAGATCTCACCTATATTGGTCGCACTGGGTCTCCAATTTACGTATCCAATCTTGAGATTTATCAGATTCGAATACCTTCAAGTTCTCCCTCTCAAAGGTCGCGATTTTTTGTCGTGTGAGCTGTAATTCCCTATTGGCCTCCTCGATCACAAGGACCATAAGATCAAAGGCACATCTATTGAGGATTCCAATCCATTTTCTAACAAATCAGGATTGTGGCGCCCAATGGTGGGCACATTGCGGATACGGAATCCTCTGGGGATTTTATGCTCTCTATAGTTTTCGATGAGTGAAATGCCATGCAGCAAAAAGTCTATCTCCCTGCGTTTGTATTTCATTAACTGGAACAGACAATCCTCAGCTTTCATCGCCGTATCCATGACAGGCAAGATTTCCTTGGACAGGATATTTTCAATCTGTTCCTGTGTAAAGCTGAACGTTTCTCCAGGTGCCATCATGCCCATGATGCTGCACCCTGGGACGTCCTGGGCCACGGTCACAGTATTTTCCATAGTCCCACACACAAATAGTCTCCTCTGTGCTGTGTGATAATAATGAATGTCCCACCACACACAAAATAAGGAATCCAAGCAGGGTTTGATGAATGATGATAGGTGCCTTACAACTGGTGCCTAGCACGGCACAAGAAATACAGATAAGGCAGTCGGCACTCACAGTGTTAAACACCATAACCAGCCTCCGTGCGACGTTCAAAGTATCAATGCACCACCCCAAAAAAGAACGGCACTGGAGGCAATAAGTTCAAGAATAATGATGTGTATTAAAAGCGACAGCTGTTTCAGGGCAGTAGCCCTTTCCTCAAGCAGCAACAACACCAAATGCTGGACAAAACAAACAAACAACACTTACCCCACCTAAATACCCGCCGAGGCGCTCACCGCCGTATCCTCTCCACGCGTCCCTGCTTCCGGAAATGAAGCCGCCGGGTCACTTCCGGTGAGCGCGTCACCCGTTGTCATGGGGACCCGCTGCTTGCGGTTCACCACTTCACTGCTGCGTCTAACAGGGGGCCGGCTCTGCTTCCTCCTCAGCCAGGGCACCCACGATCGGAGAGGGAGGGTGATGACCTAATGCACCTCCGCCTATACAGAGACAATTAACAGTGCACATAAATAACACACAGCAGAGAGGATACAAACATATATAACATTAAATACAAAAGTGTGGTTATAAACTAAGAAAAATTCAGATCCCCAGACCCACAGGCAGGGAGCCTATTCTAGTCCCTACTCTGTCACCCAGGCAGCTCCCAATAGTGAGACTAAGCTTACACAAGCAGGGTGGTAGATACAATCAACATAACAGCCAACATGTTAATAAAGCTTATAGACACTAAAGTGAGCTCATGAACACTACATGGGTCCAAAACACCAATGCTCCTATGTTAGTATGAAAAAGCTTGGCTAAAGGCACAAGTGCCTAGCCAAACACATTCCAATTAATTTATCGTTCAGGCCATGAGGCCAGAACGTATCCAATTTCAAGATTCAACGGGTCTCCTTTTCCAGTAGGATCCTGGCCCTATCCCCTCCCCTCATGGACAATGGTACATGTTCAATGCCAAAATATTTCAAAGAGCTTAAGGGGTGGCCCGCGGTCTTAAAATGCCGGGCCACTGGCTGATCTACAGGTTTACCTTCCAAGGTCAACTTGATGGCAGAGTGCTGCCATGCGTGCTGCCATGCGTTCACTAAACTTGCCTGTAGTCTGCCCTATGTGGTACAACCCACATGGGCAAACTATAGCATACACCACAAACGCAGTACTGCAAGTAATCATCACCTGTCTAATGGAGAATTTAAAATTCCTATGTGGGTGTTGGAATTCCCTACAAGATACCATATAGTTACACGTTGCACACTTGGGGCAACGGTAACACCCCGGGGACTTTTTTTGAACATTATTTCCGGAAGCAGGGACGCGTGGAGAGGATGCGGCGGTGAGCGCCTCGGCGGGTATTTAGGTGGGGTAAGTGTTGTTTGTTTGTTTGTTTTGTCTAGTATTTGGTGTTGTTGCTGCTTGAGGAAAGGGCTACTGCCCTGAAACAGCTGTCGCTTTTAATACGCATCATTATTCCTGAACTTATTGCCTCCAGTGCCGTTCTTTTTTGGAGTGGTGCATTGATACTTTGAACGTCGCACGGAGGCTGGTTGTGGTGTTTAACTCTGTGAGTGCCGACTGCCTTGTCCGTATATATATATATATATATATATATATATATATATATAGTAACAGAAGTCTTGCTAGAATGCGCTCTACTACAAAAATTCCACCAGCTACCGACTCCAGGCTTGTGCAAAAATAACAAATACCTTTTATTCAGGTTGCTCAAATACAAAGATACACCTAAAACAAAGATCACTGTCTCTAGTATAAACAACCAGGGAGGTTAGGCCCTGCCTCACTCCCTTTTACTTAATAAGGAACCCTAACTCACCCAGGCCCAATCTGGCCTATATATACCCAGAGACCATCTCACAGCGCCGCCCACATTCACTTGTATACAGGAAGTAGGCCACAATTTAGATAAACAGGTTTAAATAGTAAGTATTGCTGAGTTGCACCGCAGCATTACCATCAACAACAATAAGGATCCTGGTGCCCAAGATAGTTGGCTACCTGCCTTAATATAAAACTTCCATCCATAGAAAACAACTCTCCAAGTCATCTAACATATCAAACACTGAACCGGAAGTGCTGTGTGCATAGGTCCGCTCCGGGACCCCTCATACCTCAAATGCGTTCCCATGGAAACATATTCAACTGAACTAGTGACCGGAGTAAAGCGCTAGCCGCACCGCCTATCTCCAACACAGGTGACGTCATGCGGCTGCGCACTCTGCACTACATGCGACCACTAGAGGTCAAAACTACCTCTAGTTCCAATACATGTGTTCCACCTGTATCCTGGTGGAACGCACATCGCAATAAAGCGCATCGGGATTATTAGCGCGGTCAACCACTGATGGACTCCAGGTATATATATATATACATATAGTGCCCAGCATCACACCTACAAAAATACATTAGACATAATTATACAATACATAATACACATTAAGAACTAGGTGGAACCATAAGTAATATAAATAGAAAACCTATATAGTTACACTGACGGTCTTATCACATAGTCAGAACAGGGGATGCTGATCCAAATAGCCCAACTGGTTACTTTTTACCTGACACATAAAAACTAGAAGAAATACATATACAAATATTATAGAAAAATATTCAAAGGGTTCATTTCATTCAGTCCCCTAGGGGAGACAGTATCCGGGTCATGAATCCATCTTGCTTCTTTTTTCAAAAGCAACAGTCCCCTGTCACCACCCCTAGCCAGAGGTGGAACAGAATCTATAATCATATAACGCAATGTAGCCAGCTGGTGGTGTTCCTTCAAAAAGTGTTTCGCCACAGGTTTATCTGATGTCTCTGTCTCATGTGCCAAGCAAATAGTATAACGGTGTTGGGACATTCGTTCTTTAAAAGTCCTTACCATTTTCCCCACGTACATCAACCCACATGGGCACGTGAGGAAATAGATGACATTATCTAGCTGGAAGGTGAATCTTTGTTTAAGATATATCTTCCGTCCACTATGTGGATGGCAGAAGTATTTCCCAGTGAGCATCGCTCTGCAGATGGTGCATCCAAAGCACTTGTAACATCCTCTCGATAGCATCAACCAGTTCTTTCTTCCTTGTGCCCCCATCTCAGGGTGCATATCTGGTCTCAATAAGAGGTCTTTCAGATTATGGCCCCTGGATACACTCAGCAAAGGGGGATTGCAGTTGAATTTCTTAAACGATGGGTCAGTAGTGATGAGTGGCCAATGATGTTTAATGGCCTTTTTTGCAGAATTCAGCACTGTATCACAACGGAGATTCAAAATAACTTGATTGCTCGAAGTTTGCTTCATACTCCTCTGTGAGCCCTCTATTATACTCCTAGCTCTGGTGAGGCATCTCTCCATCTCCTAGTTTATATCCCCTTTCAGCAAATCTCTCCTTGCATTCCGCCAACTGGGTCTCTGCTCGTCCAGGGTCAGAGTTATTTCTTAAGACACGGACAAATTGTGACACAGGTAACTTTGACTTCAAAGAATCCGGGTAGTGGCTAGTTGCCCACAATAATGTGTTCCTATCTGTTTCCTTCCAAAACAAAGTATAGTCCAGACAAGATCCATTACAAATTATAGTTACATCCAGAAAGTTTATAGAAAAATTATCCACTATAGCAGTAAAATGCACCGGACTGTCCAATTGATAGAGAAAATTAACCATATCTAAAAAAGATTCAGCATCCCCTTTCCAGATGACAAAAATGTAATCTATGAACCTCCTGAATTTTTTTTTATCTCTCTGAAAAATCACCGAATATATTCCTCTGCTCGTACTGGTCCATGAACAAGTTGGCGTATGAAGGTGCCACATTCGAGCCCATGGCCATCCCAGATAATTGGATATACCATTCGCCCTGATACATGAAATGTTTTTTTTCCAATACTAGCCGTAGCATAGACAAAAGAAAATCAATGGGAGGGCCATCATAAGGGCCCATCAGTATGGCTTCCCTCACTGCTTGGATCCCTCCCTCATGTGGGATCACAGTGTAGAGGGAGCACACATCCATGGTACACAGTACACAGTCTGGAGGAAGCATGCCCAATAGCTTCAAATCATTCAAAAATTGTCCTGCATCTTTAAGATAGGCACATTTAGTTTTGATAATAGTCTGTAGGTAGTGATCGATAAACTTTGCAAGAGGCTGCCGGAGGGACCCCCTGGCTGAGATTATAGGCCGCCCAGGGGGGTCAGTGAGTGATTTGTGCACTTTAGGCAACGTGTAAATAATCGGACAGATTGGAAACTCCACTGTCAAATATGAAAGCACATCCTCCTTTGGTACGTAGCTGCATCTGACAGCTGTTTCTTTACTTCATTGTCATAATTAACAAAATACAGAGGGACCTCTGCTCCCCCCTTGTCAGTATTTCTGATAACCACATAACATAAGGCCTGAAGTGCTGTCCTCTAAGCTTGATTAAGGTTGTCAAAAGGCTTGCTCTTACTTGCCGCCATCCTACTCTCCTTATCAACCATACGGAGAAAGGTCTTAAGGCTTAAATTGCTTGATGATATAGGATCAAAATTGCTTGATTGCTTAAAAATAGGATTAATGACCTGTTGATTAGGTTCACCTTGTTATCAAAGAATTCTCTAAGCTGAAGCTTTCTACCAATCTTAAATTGGTCAACCGACCAATTGAAAGAATTAAAGGTATTAGTAGGGATAAAGGTTAGGCCTTTAGATAACAGTGATACCTCAGCATCACTAAGTACATGGGATGATAGATTAAAACTTAGTTTCTTTGGCCTCTCCTGCCCCTTGGTCAGCCAATACCTCTTCCTCCTGCCTCTCCATGGGTGCGGCCATGTTGTTTTTGGCCTATCCCACTTCTTGCTGTTCTTATACCTGACTCCAACAAAGAGAAACCTGAGGGAGGAAGTCTTTCTGAAGATTCAGTTTCAGATGAAAAATGGGAATCTGGATCTACCCTTTCAAATCTACCCCTCGTCTGAATCATGGATTAAATCATGGCCTTGGATCAGTACCATCACCAGAAAGCCACCTGTATACAGAATGCCTTTGGTAGTCGCCTTCCACAGTGTCAAGTTTTTTTCTCTTAAAAGCAATAAGATCTAGCTTATATTTCTCTACTTGTGATTGTAAACGCTCAGGCCAGCTGTCAGATTTATCAGCCTTCAGAGTAGATAGTGATTCCTTTTTAATCTCACTTTTAATTTTCTGTAACTCTTTACCCACTTCTTCTATTCTCCAAGTTATCTAACATTTCAAACGCTGAACCGGAAGTGCTGTGTGCATGGGTCCGCTCCGGAACCCCTCATGCAGTACCTCAAATGAGGTATGAGGGGTCCCAGAGAGGACCTATGCACACAGCACTTCCGGTTCAGTGTTTGATATGTTGGAGAGTTGTTTTTTATGGATGGAAGTTTTATATTAAGGCTGGTAGTCCAGCTATCTTGGGCACCAGAATCCTTATTGTTGTTGATGGTAATGCTGCGGTACAACTCAGCGATACTTGCTATTTAAACTTGTTTATCTAAATTGTGGCCTACTTCCTGTATACAAGTGAATGTGGGCGGTACCATGAGATGGTCTCTGGGTATATATAGGCCAGTTTGGGCCTGGGTGAGTTAGGCTTCTTCACTCTGGTAACTGGGTCTTGAGAAAGGTGCTTGATGGGCTCGAAACGTCAACATGACATGTACCTTTGTGACGTAATGTATGTGAATTAAAACTTATCTGTGAGTACCTTAAGAAGACTGGTGAGTGCTCTCTGTGAATATATGGATATATGATGGCTACCTATAGATGAACACTCCGGGAAGCTTGAGATATATTGCACCCCAGCATGATGCCGCTATGAATTTTGTGAGTGCCGCTAGTAGCTGCTCCTACCTATTTAATTATTTACTTGTATCACTCTTGCGGTGCCCTGGGGTTGTCTGCCTGGGGGGCTTTGGGGTGTCCTGCCCCCCCAGACCTGAACCCCTGTAGTTAGTGTTAGGGACTAACCCAATGAGAGGCTGCCATGGTGCGGTGGGTAAGCTCATAGCCCTGGCCAGAATTATGCTAAATGCCTCTGGTTATTACAGGTTGAGCTAGTGTGAGATAGTGCACCTGCATCTTTTTCCCTCTGTACATTGTATTAAGGAGGTCATTCTGAGTTGTTTGCTAGCTGCATTCGTTCGCTGTGCAGCGATGTGGGGAAAAACGGCACTTCTGCGCATGCGTGACGTACTATTACAACGAACATTGTAGTTTCAATTCACACAGGGTCTAGTGATGCTTTTCAGTCGCACTGGCTGCCGCAGAGTGTTTGACATGCAGTGGGCGTTTCTGGGTGTCAACTGACCGTTTTCAGGGAGTGTTCGGAAAAACGCAGGCATGCCAGAAAAAACGCAGGCGTGGCTGGGCGAACGCAGGGCGTGTTTGTGACGTCAAAACAGGAACTGAATGGTCTGAAGTGATCGCAAGCACTGAGTAGGTTTTGAGCCACTCTCACTTCTGCTAAGTTAAAATACACTCCCAGGCGAGAGGCGGCATAGCATTTGCATGGCTGCTAAAAACTGCTAGCGAGCGAACAACTCGGAATTACAGATTGAGTATCCCATATCCAAATATTCCGAAATACGGAATATTCCGAAATACGGACTTTTTTGAGTGAGACTGAGATAGTGAAACCTTTGTTTTTTGATAGCTCAATGTACACAAACTTTGTTTAATACACAAAGTTATTAAATATTGTATTAAATTACCTTCAGGCTGTGTGTATAAGGTGTATATGAAACATAAATGAATTGTGTGAATGTAGACACACTTTGTTTAATGCACAAAGTTATAAAAAATATTGGCTAAAATTACCTTCAGGCTGTGTGTATAAGGTGTATATGTAACATAAATGCATTCTGTGCTTAGATTTAGGTCCCATCACCATGATATCTCATTATGGTATGCAATTATTCCAAAATACGGAAAAATCCCATATCCAAAATACCTCTGGTCCCAAGCATTTTGGATTAGGGAGACTCAACCTGTACCACCTAAGTCTCAAGCAGAGTAGCACCTCATTACCTAATTATGGTGTCCAAACTAGGCCCCCCCTTCCTTTGCAACTGATTCTATGTATTTATACATATATCTGAAGGCATGAGACACTACAGCTAGTTTAGCACCCTGCCCCACCCCTCACTGATTTTAAATAGAGAGCCCAGCACTCTGGCTTGCATATGTGGAATGAGCACACTGAGGTAAGACTCCTACATTTGTTTATTATGGCAGTCAATATTGGGGGGATTCTCTGGGGCGCTGGGCTTCCTGGACCTGCTGTGGCTGGACACCCTTGGGGCATCACAATCTAACATTTATTTTAATACACTATGGCACTTATAGTTTGTTTTATATATGTGTAACACTTTTACACCATTCTTTTTCACTCTTCACATTACTCACACATGCAGCAGTAGCTGCTCCTACCTATTTAATTCTTTACTTGTATCACTCTTGCGGTGCCCTGGGGTTGTCTGGCTGGGTGGCTTTGGAGTGTCCTGCCCACCAGACCTGAACCCCTGTAGTTAGTGTTAGGGACTTACCCAATGAGAGGCTACCTTGGTGCGGTGGGTAAGATCATAGCCCTGGCCAGCATTATGCTAAATGTCTCTGGTTATTACAGGTTGAGCTAGTGTGAGATAGTGCACCTGCATCTTTTTCCCTCAGTACTTTGTATTAAGTCTCAAGGAGAGTAGCACCCCATTACCTAATTATGGTGTGCAAACTAGGCCCCCCTTCCTTTATCTAAATTGTGGCCTACTTCCTGTATACAAGTGAATGTGGGCGGCGCCATGAGATGGTCTCTGGGTATATTTAGGCCAGATTGGGCCTGGGTGAGTTAGGCTTCTTCACTCTGGTAACTGGGTCTTGAGAAAGGGCCTTGATGGGCTCAAAACGTTGACATGACATGTACCTTTGTGACGTAATGTATGTGAATTAAAACTTATCTGTGAGTACCTTAAGAAGACTGGTGAGTGCTCTTCCTAAATAATGAGTTTTATGGTAAGAACTTACCTTTGTTAAAACTCTTTCTGCGAGGTACACTGGGCTCCACAAGGATAGATATTGGGGCGTAGAGTAGGATCTTGATCCGAGGCACCAACAGGATCAAAAGCTCTGACTGTTCCCAAGATGCACCGCGCCGCCTACTCTATAACCCCGCCTCCCTGCTCAGGAGCTCAGTTTTTAGTTAATCAGCCCAATGCAGTAGCAGGAAAAGAGACGACAACAGTTAGTAGTCACAAAAACCACATTCTCACGACAGGAAAAGTGTCAGCGGCTAATGCCATACCAACCCAAAGAAGCTAAGTGCGTCAGGGTGGGCGCCTTGTGGAGCCCAGTGTACCTCGCAGAAAGAGTTTTAAAAAAGGTAAGTTCTTACCATAAAGCTTGTTTTCTGCTGCAGGGTACACTGGGCTCCACAAGGATAGACATTGGGGATGTCCTAAAGCAGTTCCTTATGGGAGGGGACGCACTGTAGTGGGCACAAGAACCCGGCGTCCAAAGGAAGCTTCCTGGGAAGCGGCAGTATAGAATGCATAGAACCTTATGAACGTGTCTATTGAGGACCACGTAGCCGCCTTGCACAATTGTTCAAGGGTCGCACCACAGCGGGCCGCCCAAGAAGGTCCAACAGATCGAGTAGAATGGGCCATAATGTGAGCAGGAGCTGACAGACCAGCCTTCACATAAGCATGTGCAATCACCATGCTAATCCATCTGGTCAAAGTCTGCTTGTGAGCAGGCCAGCCACGTTTGTGAAAATCAAACAGAACAAAGAGAGAGTCAGATTTCCTAATAGAAGCAGTTCTCTTCACATAGATACGGAGAGCCCGTACCACATCCAAAGACCGCTCTTTGGGAGACAAGTCAGAAGAGACCAGGGCCGGAACCACAATCTCCTGGTTAAGGTGGAACGATGATACCACCTTAGGTAAATATCCGGGACGAGTTCGAAGAACCGCCCAGTCACAGTGAAAAATCAGATATGGGGTACTACAGGACAAGGCACCCAAATCTGACACTCTTCTAGAGGAGGCAATAGCCAGCAAAAACACCACATAAAGGGAAAGCCACTTAAGGTCAGCTGAGCCAAGATGTTCAAATGGGAACTCTTGCAACGCCTCCAACACCACCGACAAGTCCCAAGGAGCCACAGGCGGGACATAGGGAGGCTGGATACGCAACACACCCTGAGTAAAGGTATGAACTTCAGGCAAGGTCGCAATGTTTCTCTGAAACCACACAGACAAGGCAGAAATAAGAACCTTGAGGAAAGCCAGACGCAGGCCTACATCTAGGCCCTGCTGCAGAAAAGCCAAAAGTTTGGCCGTACTAAACTTGGAAGCGTCATAATTGTTAGATGCACACCAAACAAAATAAGAATGCCAGACCCTATGGTAAATCCGAGCAGAAGCCAGTTTCTGGGCCCGCAACATAGTTTTAATGACCGCCTCAGAAAAACCTTTAGCCCTCAAGATGGAAGCTTCAAGAGCCACGCCGTCAAAGACAGTCGGGCCAGGTCCTGGTAGACACAGGGGCCCTGAACGGGGAGATCTGGGCATTGTGGAAGTAGAATCGGATGCTCTGATGATAGGCCTAGCAGGTCTGAGAACCAATGCTGTCTGGGCCACGCTGGAGCTATGAGAAGCAGTATTCCTCGATCTTGCTTGAACTTCCGAATTACCCTGGGCAGGAGTGACACCGGAGGGAACACGTACGGCAGCCGAAACCTCCATGGCACCGCCAGCGCATCCACGAATGCTGATTGAGGATCCCTCGTCCTTGGTCCAAAGACCGGAACCGTGTGATTGTGTCGAGACGCCATCAGATCCACGTCTGGAAGGCCCCACCTTTCCACTATGAGTTGAAACACTTCTGGATGGAGGCCCCACTCTCCGGCATGTACGTCCTGACGACTGAGAAAGTCTGCTTCCCAATTCAGGACTCCCGGAATGAATATTGCCGATATGGCCGGTAGATGGCGTTCCGCCCATTGAAGAATCTGTGAGACTTCCTTCATTGCTAAGCGGCTGCGAGTGCCGCCTTGATGATTTATGTAAGCCACTGTGGTGGCGTTGTCCAACTGTACTTGAACAGGACGGTTTTGTATTAAATGCTGGGCCAGGTTCAATGAGTTGAAGACCGCCCGCAATTTCAGAATGTTGATCGGGAGGAGAGACTTCTCCTTGGTCCACCGACCCTGAAGGAGTGTTGCTCCAACACCGCGCCCCAACCCCTTAGACTGGCATCCGTCATCAACAGGATCCAGTCAGATATCCAGAAGGGACGGCCCCTGCACAATCATTGGTCCTGGAGCCACCAGTACAGCGACAGACGGACCTCCGGAGTCAACGAGATCATGTGAGACCTGATCCGGTGAGGCAGGCCGTCCCACTTGACCAGAATCAGCCTCTGGAGGGGGCGAGAATGGAATTGTGCATACTCCAACATGTGGAATGCTGACACCATGAGGCCCAGCACCTGCATCGCCGAATGTATCAACACTTGCGGACGAGAGAGGAAGCAACGAATCCTGTCCTGAAACTTCAGGACTTTCTCCTGAGACAAGAACAACCACTGGTTGTGAGTGTCCAATAGCGCTCCCAGGTGCACCATGCTCTGAGCAGGGACCAGGTAGGATTTCTTCCAGTTGATGAGCCACCTGTGGGCTTGCAGAAACCGGACATTCAGATCCAAGTGACGTAGGAGAGTTTCTGGGGGATTTGCCAGGATCAACAAGTCGTCCAGATATGGTAGGATCCTGACCTCTTGACGGCGGAGTTCCGCCGCCATCACCACCATAACTTTGGTGAAGACTCGCGGAGCTGTGGTTAAACCAAAAGGTAACGCCCAAAACTAGTAATGGAGGTTGCCAACTGCAAACCTCAGGTACTGCTGATGCGACGCTGCTATAGGAATATGCAGGTAAGCATCCTGTATATCCAGGGAGACCATATAATCCCCAGGTTCCAAGGCCAGAAAAATAGAGCGAAGGGTTTCCATACGGAATTTGGAGATTCTCACAAACTTGTTCAATGCCTTGAGGTTGAGAACTTGTCTTGCCCAAACCCCTGCGCAGTGTAGTCAGCACAAGCAGGGATACAGGAGAGATATGGTGACTAAAATCACAGAGAAAAATACAATTAGAGTATATCTTGTGAATATCCTATATTACAGTATTATAAACCTGACGCACCAAGCCCCCTCAGGTTCTAGAATATAGGGATAGCAAGTTGAGTGAGAGACATGAAATGAAATTCACCCAGCAAGCTAATGCACACACATATAGTTACAGTTGTACAATGCAGAGGTTGTTACAAACAATAATACTGCACTGGACTAGCTTATATATAGCTATGTAGTCAATAGATATAACACTGCACCGTAAAAAACTGGATGTATATCACAGGGCACTTGTACCAGAGAACCCTGACTAAGGGGGTAATTCCAAATTGATCGCAGCAGGAAATTTTTTAGCAGTTGGGCAAAACCATGTGCACTGCAGGGGGGGCAGATATAACATTTGCAGAGAGAGTTAGATGTGGGTGGGTTATTTTGTTTCTGTGCAGGGTAAATACTGGCTGCTTTATTTTTACACTGCAATTTAGATTGCAGATTGAACTCACCACACCCAAATCTAACTCTCTCTGCACTTGTTATATCTGGCCCCCCCCCCCCCCTCTCTCGCAGTGCACATGGTTTTGCCCAACTGCTAAAAAAAATCCTGCTGCGATCAACTTGGAATTACCCCCTAAATGCACTTTTTCTTAACTATCACTGTCTAAATGACATGTAGAATACTTAAGTGTCTTGTAAAGTCACAGCGCTGACTATCAGGCGGCTTTACAAAGGAGGATTTGCCCAAGCAGTCCCAGGAACAGTGTAGCTGAGAGAAATGGCACCCAAGCACTGACTGGGAGTGAGGGAGAGACAGATATGCAGCTCCAGGGCGGGAACATTTACTGTAAATGGCGCCCTGGGGCTGGGGGAGGGGCTACAGGTCTAAGCCTTATCCCCTCTGCTGGCTTAACCACCTGGTACTGCGGGCCAATATAAATAGGTTTATGAGAGAAAACCTGACCTGTACCCTTGCCCTGGTGACCTAGTGGGGTCGCCTGTACGCAACAGTGTCCACGGCCAGTGCGCGCGGCCCGCCCCCGCCACCGGCCGTGCCGGGTCACGATACAGCGCGGGTTCCGCGAACGGGACCCACTTACCACCTCCCAAAGCGCAGCCACGCGATCCTGGAGAGCCCCAGCTGTGTGTCTAACTGGAAGAATACCGGAGCTTCCAGCTGTAGTTACCCGGCAACCAGGGCACGGGAGTGTACAGCGCCGTTGGGGAGAGATGGAGCTGCAGCAGTGAATGTCTCCTGACATTTACACACTGCTGCTGCCCTTGTTGTCTTCATTTTTTCTTCACAAAAAGCTCTTCTTAGGGCTGCCTGGAGCAGCCCCTCTGTTATGTGCCTGCTATCTGTAGCACCAACTACAAAACTGAGCTCCTGTGCAGGGAGGCGGGGTGATATAGGAGGCGGCGCTATGCATCTTGGGAACAGTCAAAGCTTTTGAGCCTGTTGGTGCCTCGGATCAAGATCCTACTCTACACTCCAATGTCTATCCTTGTGGAGCCCAGTGTACCCCGCAGCAGAAATGTGGATATACTCTGGCTACCTATGGATGAACACCCTGGGAAGCTTGAGATATATTGCACCCCAGCATGATGCCACTATGAATTTTGTGAGTGCCACTATACACTGTTGAGTGTGTATATATATATATATATATATATATAAAATTTATAAATCTAATCCTTAGCAAAATAAATACTCAAGAAAAACAATTATAAAACATGGAAGCCATAAATTATTAATAATCCATTTTGGACACTTCTTATTATGACCCTATACTTTATGACCTATATCTTATATCTTATGTTCACGAGGCTGAAGTTGGCTTCTTATTCGGCCATCTTCTTATTCACTTCTTATTCAAGCTTTAGCTTCTTATTCACTTCTTATTCGAACTCCAGCTTCTTATTCAGATCATTCAGTTTTGCAAGGGTTAATGAGTCTTGGGTTACAAATTTGACACCTGAAATCAACAGAGTAGGGTCCCTTGCATATGACCCACTTGTATTTTGCTTGGTCCAACACTGTTTTAGGCATGTAATACACTGGCAAAGTGGGCACACACACCATATTTTACCATTTTGAATAAGTAGCTGTAGTTTTGCAAGGGTAAACTAGTCTTGGGCCACAAATTTGAAACCTGAAATTAACAGAGGGTGGTCACTTACATATGACCCACATGTATTTTGTCTGGGCCAACGCTGTTTTGGGCATGAAATACACTGGCAAAGTGGGCACAAACACCATATTTTACCATTTTGAATAAGTAGCTGTAGTTCTGCAAGGGTTAACTAGTCTTGGGACACAATTGTGAGACCTGCAATCAACAGAATGTGGTCACTTACATATCACCCACTTGAATTCTGCCTGGCCCAACATTGATTTGTGAATGAAATACGCTGGCAAAGTGGGCACAACCACCATATTATAATTTACCATTTTGAATAAGTACTGTAGCTTTAGTTTTGCAAGGATTAACTAGTCTTGGGCGACATATTTGATACCAGAAATCAAGGGTTAGATTAGCTCCTTATAGCACAGGGGAGTCACAGAGAGCCTACGTTGAGTTAAAGTTGTCTGAAGTCATCTCCTATCCTTGCTTGAAGGAGGCTATACTCAGCAGGATTGGGGTGACGGGTCCCAGCAAAGCCCAAGAATATTATGAGTTGCAGCTGAACCCATCTGAGCCTCCAATGGTCAAACTGGCATAACTTGCCCTTGCAAAACTACACTTACTTATTCAAAATGGTAAAATATGGTGTTTGTGCCCACTTTGCCAGTGTATTTCATGCCCAAAACAGCGTTGGGCCAAGCAAAATACAAGTGGGTCATATGCAAGGGACCCTACTCTGTTGATTCCAGGTGTCAAATTTGTAACCCAAGACTCATTAACCCTTGCAAAACTGAATGATCTGAATAAGAAGCTGGAGTTCGAATAAGAAGTGAATAAGAAGCTAGAGCTTGAATAACAAGTGAATAAGAAGCTGGCCGAATAAGAAGCTAACTTCAGCCTCGTCTTATGTTCTCTGTTTTATGTAAGTAACAGTTTCTTAATACTGAAGAAAAAGACAATGGCCTTCTCTGAGAGGCAAAATGAGAGGGTGTTAACAAACATGCACCCAGAATGAAATAAATAACAGCCAGGTGCAACCATCGATCATCTCAAACATCTTCCATCCTGACGAAGCTGTAAGGTGAAATGTGTTGATTGCCAAGAATATCAATCGCCAGTCACAATGATCCACATCCACCGCCGGATCCTCGGACTCCAGACCCTCTGAGACGCGTTTACAAATAAGGAGGAAAAGGAGACGTGGAGATCAACATCTAAGTCTGCTGGCAGACAATGACACACTGTGATGCAATCCCCAAAGAGGAATAACCGGAACTCCCCAAAGCCGCGATAATAACATCAGACGGTAAGGAGTCACAGAAAAGGTAAAAACTTCTGTTGCATCCATTTCCGTGAACAAAGACTACGGAACATGGTAAAATCATCTCTATGAGGAACACACAGAGGAAAGAGTAAAACGCCATTTCAACCCCTTTTTCTGCACAAACTGTTTTCACACAAACTCTCTGCATAAACTCTTTTGCATATACTTTTTCCATAAACCATACACTGTATACAAAATTACAACCTCAGACCCGCACAACAGAGGTCTGTTGCAAATGAGACTGGACTGATACATTTTATCAACATCAGCAATGTATTCATGTTACATGTTATATGTTCGTTCTGTCAAAAGTGTCTGTGATACCTTTTCCTTTGTATACCAATATTAGGTATAAATTACACTGCTAACACTTAGGAGAATATATTATTATTTTTATTATTAACAATTTGCTTACATTATATTTTAAACAACAAATAAAATAATTGTTTTGAAATAACTACGGAATGTGATTACTTGAATAACTATAATAAGATTTTACTCACCGGTAAATCTATTTCTCGTAGTCCGTAGTGGATGCTGGGAACTCCGTAAGGACCATGGGGAATAGACGGGCTCCGCAGGAGACTGGGCACTCTAAAAGAAAGATTAGGTACTATCTGGTGTGCACTGGCTCCTCCCACCATGACCCTCCTCCAGATCTCAGTTAGGACACTGTGCCCGGAAGAGCTGACACAATAAGGAAGGATTTTGAATCCCGGGTAAGACTCATACCAGCCACACCAATCACACCGTATAACTTGTGATACTACACCCAGTTAACAGTATGAAATATAACTGAGCCTCTCAACAGATGGCTCAACAATAACCCTTAGTTAGGCAATAACTACATACAAGTATTGCAGACAATCCGCACTTGGGATGGGCGCCCAGCATCCACTACGGACTACGAGAAATAGATTTACCGGTGAGTAAAATCTTATTTTCTCTGACGTCCTAGTGGATGCTGGGAACTCCGTAAGGACCATGGGGATTATACCAAAGCTCCCAAACGGGCGGGAGAGTGCGGATGACTCTGCAGCACCGAATGAGAGAACTCAAGGTCCTCCTCAGCCAGGGTATCAATTTTGTAGAATTTAGCAAACGTGTTTGCCCCTGACCAAGTTGCAGCTCGGCAAAATTGTAAAGCCGAGACCCCTCGGGCAGCCGCCCAAGATGAGCCCACTTTCCTCGTGGAATGGGCTTTTACTGATTTAGGATGCGGCAATCCAGCCGCAGAATGCGCCAGCTGAATTGTGCTACAAATTCAGCGAGCAATAGTCTGCTTAGAAGCAGGAGCACCTATTTTGTTGGGTGCCTACAGGATAAAAAGCGAGTCAGTTTTCCTGACTCCAGCCGTCCTGGAAATATAAATTTTTAAGGCCCTGACTACGTCCAGTAACTTGGAATCTTCCAAGTCCCTAGTAGCCGCAGGCACTACAATAGGTTGGTTCAAGTGAAAAGCTGATACCACCTTAGGGAGAAACTGGGGACGAGTCCTCAATTCTGCCCTATCCATATGGAAAATCAGATAAGGGCTTTTACATGACAAAGCCGCCAATTCTGACACACGCCTGGCCGAAGCCAAGGCCAATAACATGACCACTTTCCACGTGAGATATTTCAAATCCACAGTTTTAAGTGGCTCAAACCAATGTGATTTTAAGAAACTCAACACCACGTTGAGATCCCAAGGTGCCACAGAATATGTAGCACTCCCTTTACAAATGTCTGAACTCCAGGCAGTGAAGCCAGTTCTTTCTGGAAGAAAATCGACAGAGCCGAAATCTGGACCTTAATGGAACCCAATTTTAGGCCCATAGTCACCCCTGACTGTAGGAAGTGCAGAAAACGACCCAGCTGAAATTACTCTGTTGGGGCCTTCTTGGCCTCACACCACGCAACATATTTTCGCCAAATACGGTGATAATGGTTTGCGGTTACTTCTTTCCTGGCTTTTATCAGCGTAGGAATGACTTCTTCCGGAATGCCCTTTTCCTTTAGGATCCGGAATTCAACCGCCATGCCGTCAAACGCAGCCACGGTAAGTCTTGGAACAGACAGGGCCCCTGCTGTAGCAGATCCTGTCTGAGCGGTAGAGGCCATGGGTCCTCTGATATCATTTCTTGAAATTCTGGGTACCAAGCTCTTCTTGGCCCATCCGGAACCACGAGTATCGTTCTTACTCCTCGTTTTCTTATTATTCTCAGTACATTTGGTATGAGAGGCAGAGGAGGGAATACATAAACCGACTGGTACACCCACGGTGTCACTAGAGCGTCCACAGCTATTGCCTGAGGGTCCCTTGACCTGGCGCAATATCTAGTTTTTTGTTTAGGCGGGACGCCATCATGTCCACCTGTGGCCTTTCCCAACGGTTTACCAACAGTTGGAAGACTTCTGGATGAAGTCCCCACTCTCCCGGGTGTAGGTCGTGTCTGCTGAGGAAGTCTGCTTCCCAGTTGTCCACTCCCGGAATGAACACTGCTGACAGTGCTAAGACGTGATTTTCCGCCCATCGGAAAATCCTTGTGGCTTCTGCCATCGCCATCCTGCTTCTTGTGCCGCCCTGTCGGTTTACATGGGCGACTGCCGTGATGTTGTCTGATTGGATCAGTACCGGCTGGTTTTGAAGCAGAGGCCTTGCCAGACTTAGGGCATTGTAAATGGCCCTCAGTTCCAGAATATTTATGTGTAGGGACGACTCCTGACTTGACCAAAGTCCTTGGAAATTTCTTCCCTGTGTGACTGCCCCCCAGCCTCGAAGGCTGGCATCCGTGGTTACCAGGACCCAGTCCTGTATGCCGAATCTGCGGCCCTCTTGAAGATGAGCACTCTGCAGCCACCACAGTAGAGATACCCTGGTCCTTGGAGACAGTGTTATCAGCCGATGCATCTGAAGATGCGATCCCGACCACTTGTCCAAGAGGTCCCACTGAAAGGTTCTTGCATGGAACCTGCCGAATGGAATTTTGCTTCGTAAGAAGCTACCATTTTTCCCAGGACTCGTGTGCAGTGATGCACCGATACCTGTTTTGGTTTCAGGAGGTCTCTGACTAGAGATGACAGCTCCTTGGCTTTCTCCTGCGGGAGAAACACTTTTTTCTGTTCTGTGTCCAGAACCATCCCCAGGAACAGTAGGCGTGTGGTAGGAACCAGCTGTGACTTTGGAATGTATAGGATCCATCCGTGCTGTTGTAGCACTTCCCGAGATAGTGCTACTCCGACCAACAACTGCTCCTTGGACCTCGCCTTTTTTCGAAGGAGTATCATCATTTCTGCCATTACCTTGGTAAAGACCCTCGGTGCCGTGGACAGTCCAAACGGCAGTGTTTGGAATTGGTAATGGCAATCCTGTACCACAAATCTGAGGTACTCCTGGTGAGGATGGTAAATGGGGACATGTAGGTAAGCATCCTTGATGTCCAGGGATACCATATAATCCCCCTCCTCCAGGCTTGCAATAACCGCCCTGAGCGATTCCATCTTGAACTTGAATTTTTTTATGTATGTGTTCAAGGATTTCAAATTTAAAATGGGTCTCACCGAACCGTCCGGTTTCGGTACCACAAACAGTGTGGAATAGTAACCCCGTCCTTGTTGAAGTAGGGGCACCTTGACTATCACCTGCTGGGAATACAGCTTGTGAATTGCCTCTAGCACAGCCTCCCTTCCTGAGGGAGTTGTCGGCAAGGCAGATTTGAGGAAACGGCGGGGGGGAGACTCCTCGAATTCCAGCTTGTACCCCTGAGATACTACTTGAAGGATCCAGGGATCCACCTGTGAGCGAGCCCACTGATCGCTGAAATTTTTGAGGCGGCCCCCCACCGTACCTGGCTACGCCTGTGGAGCCCCCGCGTCATGCGGTGGACTCAGAGGAAGCGGGGGAAGAATTTTGATTCTGGGAACTGGCTGACTGGTGCAGCTTTTTCCCTCTTCCCTCATCTCTGTGCAGAAAGGAAGCGCCTTTGACCCGCTTGCTTTTCTGAAGCCGAAAGGACTGTACCTGATAATACAGTGCTTTCTTAGGCTGTGAGGAAACCTGAGGTAAATTTTTTTTTTCTTCCCAGCTGTTGCTGTGGATACGAGGTCCCAGAGACCATCCCCAAACAATTCCTCACCCTTATAAGGCTCTATGTGCCTTTTAAAGTCAGCATCACCTGTCCAGTGTCGGGTCTCTAATACCCTCCTGACAGAATGGACATTGCATTAATTCTGGATGCCAGCAAAATATCCCTCTGTGCATCCCTCATATATAAGACGACGTCTTATGTTCGCAAAATAGTATCCCTGTTTGACAGGGTTACAGACCACGCTGCAGCAGCACTATCTGCAGGTCTCAGTCTAGTACCTGAGTGTGTAAATACAGACTTCAGGATAGCCTCCTGCTTTTTATCAGCAGGTACCTTCAAAGTGGCCGTATCCTAAGACGGCAGTGCCACCTTTTTTGACAAACGTGTGAGCGCCTTATCCACCCTAGGGGGATATCTCCCAGCGTAACTTATCCTCTGGCGGGAAAGGGTACGCCATCAGTAACTTTTTAGAAATTACCAGTTTCTTATCGGGGGAACCCACGCTTTTTCACACTTCATTCACTCATTTGATGGGGGAACAAAACACTGCCTGCTTTTTCTCCCCAAACATAAAACCCTTTTTTAGTGGTACTTGGGTTAATGTCAGAAATGTGTAACACATTTTTTATTGCCGGGATCATGTAACGGATGTTCCTAGTGGATTGTGTATATGTCTCAACCTCGTCGACACTGGAGTCAGACTCCGTGTCGACATCTGTGTCTGCCATCTGAGGGAGCGGGCGTTTTTGAGCCCCTGATGGCCTTTGAGACGCCTGGGCAGGCGTGGGCTGAGAAGCCGTCTGTCCCATAGCGGTTACGTCATCCAGCCTTTTATGTAAGGAGTTGACACTGTCGGTTTATACCTTCCACCTATCCATCCACTCTGGTGTCGGCCCCACAGGGGGCGACATCACATTTATCGGCATCTGCTCTGCCATCACATAAGCCTCCACATCAAACGTGTCGACACAGCCGTACCGACACACCGCACACACACACACAGGGAATGCTCTGACTGAGGACAGGACCCCACACAGCCCTTTGGGGAGACAGAGAGAGAGTATGCCAGCACACACCAGAGCGCTATATAATTTTGGGATTAACACTATATTGAGTGAATTTTTCCCAATAGCTGCTTGTATATACAATATTGCGCCTAAATTTTGTGCCCCCCCTCTCTTTTTAACCCTTTGAGCCTGAAAACTACAGGGGAGAGCCTGGGGAGCTGTCTTCCAGCTGCACTGTGAAGAGAAAATGGCGCCAGTGTGCTGAGGGAGAAGCCCCGCCCCTTTTTCAACTGACTTTCTCCCGCTTTTTCTGGAATACTGGCAGGGGTAATTTTACATCTATATAGCCTCTAGGACTATATATGATGTAGATTTGCCAGCCAAGGTGTCATATATTGCCCTCAGGGCGCCCCCCCCCAGCGCCCTGCACCCTCAGTGACCGGAGTGTGAAGTGTGCATGAGGAGCAATGGCGCACAGCTGCAGTGCTGTGCGCTACCTTGGTGAAGACTGATGTCTTCTGCCGCCGATTTTCCGGACCTCTTTTTGCTTCTGGCTCTGTAAGGGGGACGGCGGCGCGGCTCCGGGAACGAACACCAAGGCCAGTTCCATGCGGTCGATCCCTCTGGAGCTAATGGTGTCCAGTAGCCTAAGAAGCCCAAGCTAGCTGCAAGCAGGTAGGTTCGCTTCTTCTCCCCTTAGTCCCTCGATGCAGTGAGCCTGTTGCCAGCAGGTCTCACTGTAAAATAAAAAACCTAAAATAAACTTTCTTTCTAGGAGCTCAGGAGAGCCCCTAGTGTGCATCCAGCTTGGCCGGGCACAGAAATCTAACTGAGGTCTGGAGGAGGGTCATGGTGGGAGGAGCCAGTGCACACCAGATAGTACCTAATCTTTCTTTTAGAGTGCCCAGTCTCCTGCGGAGCCCGTCTATTCCCCATGGTCCTTACGGAGTTCCCAGCATCCACTAGGACGTCAGAGAAATATATATTACACATTATGCCCCACAGTAAGGCTCCTAATTACCTTTAAATGACCTGCTCATTGCCAGCGGTGTAATGCTCGTTGCCAGGGGTTTCATTCTCTGGATTCCATGCTCATTGCCTGGGGTTTCATGTTCTGGGTGTCATGCTCTTTTCAGAGGTGTCATTCTCACTGCCAGGGGGAATGCTTGTTGCCAGGAGTTTCATGCCCTGGATGTCATGCTCATTGCCAGTGGTATGTAATGCTCATTTTCAGGTGTTTTCATGCTCTGGGTGTCAGCTGTCATGCTCATTGCCAGGGGTGTAATGAACATTACTCAGTGCTAAGCGCTTCTAACACTTCCCAGCTCCCTGTCAGATGCTAGAGGTCAAGTATAAGCTCAAGCTTCTGTCTCCTCCAAGGTGACGGCCATTTTAGGAAGGACATTTAGAAGATTTACATGTGGATGGCTAGTCTGCATGGGAATCTGCTGCTTAAACAGTGGTGGCAACCCCCAAGCCTGCTGTCTCCAAGCCTCTGCAGTGGCTGCGGGGACTGTAGTTACAGCAGTGCCCACCCTAACCAAAATCCAATCTTAACCCCATACTAACTGCAGTCTAATCTTAACCCCAGCCTAACCCTACGCTAACTGCAGCCTAACTCTAACTGCAGCCTAACCCTAATCACAATGTAATCCCAGCCCTACCCTAACTGCAGCCTAACACTAAGTGCATCCTAATATTCACCCTACCCTAACTGCAGCTTAACCCTAATCACAGCCCAATACTAACCCCACCCTAACCAAAGCCCAGTCCTAACCCCACCCTAACTATAACCTAGCACTAACCCATGCCTAATACTATCCCCAACAAACCCGCAGAAAAAACCTAACAGGAGCATAACCAAAGCCTAACCCTAACCACACCCTAACTGCAGCCTAACACTAACTGATGTGTGCGGGATGGGGGTAATTGGAGCTGTGAGGGAAGAGAGAGCAGGAAAGGGAGATTTGTGTGGAAGAAGGTGTATATGGAGGGGTCATTCAAGCTTGAGGGAAGCAGGAGAGGGTAATGTTTGTTGGGGAGAAACAGGGTGGTTTTGGTTGGGAATCTGTATGGGGGGGTGAACTGAGGGTTCCATGGATGGGAGGGTTCGAAGCTGTGAGTAGAGGGAAAGTGAAGATCAGAACCTGTGTGGGAGAGTGAAGGAGCATCAGTGGTGACACAGAAGGTGGGGGGGGGGGGGGGGATTTGGAGCTGTGAGAAAAAAAAGGAGAAAGGAGGGAGTGTTGGAGTGCTGTGAAGTGGGTGCGGTGGAGTTTGGAACAGTGAGGGAAAAGAAAGGAGAGAGGAGCCTGTGTGAGAGAGGTGGTGGTAGGGGGCTTGGGAGTGCCTCGAAAGGGGGGTGGTATTTGGAGCAGTGAGGGAACAGAGAAGAGAGGGTAGCCTGTGTAAGAGAATGGTGTGGGGTTAGGGGTGCCATGAATTTGGGGGGCAAAATTTGTACCAGTGAGGGATGAGAGTGGAATGGAGAGCCTGTGCAGGGGGAGAAAAGGGGGGGTATGGGGTGCCACAAATTGGGAGATTGAAAGCAGTGAGGGAACAGAGAGGAGAGGGGGGCCTGTGTGTGAGATATAGGGGATTAGGGGTTCCATGGATGAGGGGTGCATTGTAGCTGTGAGGGAACAAAGAAGAGGCTGTGCAGGGGAGGGGGTTGAGGGTTCCATGGATGGAGGATGGGTTGTAGCTATGAGGGAGAAAAGAAGAGCCTGTATTGGGGTGGAGGAGTGCCGCGCTCAGGGGGTTGGGCTGTAGCTGTGAGGGAACAAAGAGGAGATGGTGAGAGGGTGGGAGGTGCCATAAATGGGGGGGGGGGGGTGGATTGTAGTGAACATAGAGGAGCCTGTGTCAGAGAGAGGGGGTTAGGTTTGCCATGGATGGGGGGGTGGGCTGTAGCTGTAAGAGAACAGAGAGTAGCCTTTGCTGGAGAGGAGGTGGTGCCGCAGATGGGGGGAGGGCTGTAGCTGTGAGGGAACAGAGAGGAATATGTGCAGGGGAGGGGGTGCCACGAATTGGGGCTCAGCTGTAGCTGGGGGTGGGCTGTAGCTGTGAGAGGGTACTGCAGATAGGGAAACAAGCCACTTACCGCTGTCGGTAGGAGCTGCATTCAGACCTCTGCTGCTCTGTTCCATGTGCTCTTTTGCCTAGGAGTCAGTACTGGGAACCGGTAACTGGAAGAACTCTGTCTCATGAGAGTACAGCTTATTTTTGTGAAGTCAGAAGCTGTTCCAAGCTGCAGGTCTCTGACAGGTGCCGGCGGGCTGCCAGTCCATGCCTGTTGAATAGAATGGTGGCTGACATGCTCCTGGGGGTGTGGCCACATGCAGCATTCAGCCCCACAGCATTGTTGGCCTCCCTGGAAACATCCCAGTACTTTAATGATCCATCAGTCCCTGCCCTTATTCCAGTGTGTTCATTTACTGCAGGGCTGGATTAAGGGTCATATGGGACTGGAAATGTTTGAGGACTTATATTAAGAAGGGGCAGAGCTGTGGGCAGTGCTGTGTGTGTGTGTGTGTGTGTGTGTGTGTGTGTGTGTGTGTGTGTGTGTGTGTGTGTGTGTGTGTTTGGCCAGAGCCACTTGAGTGTCTCGTGTCTGGTTATAAGATCTGAGTCATGCCACTGGACTAGGTTGATGAGTAATACTGAAATCGGTGTGAGTGTATCCGACACTTACTCATGGATTAACGACTAGTCTGGGGAAGTAACCTTGCATCATCAAAGAGGTCAGTGACCATTTCACATCCCCTGCCTACCCCTGCAAACAAATGAGAGGAACTCAACCCCAGGTCTGATCTTACAGGGCATTGGGGCTGGAACCAGTACTTTAAAACTCAGGAGTAGAACAGGGGATAAACAGGTAATCAGCAGTTCACCTGGAGTTCACTTATAGAAGGTACAAACTGAATTCCAGAGCTGGGTGCCTGGAACCTAAAGTCTCACAGAGGGAAATAGAACCAGTACACACCATCAACAGTCACACTACTCGTATACTGAGTAGTCCAAGAGATAGACTTGGAGTTGTGGTGCTGAGTAGGTGATGTAGAACACAGAGCAGTAGTACAACTGAAGTGTACATAAACAAAGACAGTCCACTTAAACCTGCAATGAGCAGGTTAGTTGAAATACAGAAGACTTGCTTGAAAGCAGACTGGAGACTTGGCACGTGAAAGCACTATAACAGTCAATATATGTGGAAACCTCAAGATATTGTGGTAATAGCTCAGGTAGATCCAGACTGATACCAGAAAGTAGGTTGCAGACTGGAGGTGGATTGATCTGGACTGGAACCAGAGTAATACAGTTGACAGAACTGGACTGGAATCAGAGAGGTAAAGCAGACTGGACTGGAGGGGAAATGGGGGAGAAAACCAGTATTGAACATTGGCTGAGACAACGCAGGCTTGGTCCCTGGAAATAGGGGTGAGCTGCAGGGTGAAGATAACAGCTTCACAGGCAGCAGGGTGGAAGTGGATTGCATAGATCCCCGGAGTAGTGGAGCAGGTTCAGGCAGCAGATCAGAGACAGGATGCATATACGTAATGGAAAGTGAGAACACCTAGGAGGATGTTCTTTGGTGTTCCAAAGGTGTGCTTGGGTTTGCTGCAAGTTAAAATGGCACACTCTTGCAGAGGGTGGAAGGACATAGTCATGTGAGTGCAATGGACAGGTAGGTACTGGGGCCCTCATTCCGAGTTGATCGCTCGATGCCGATTTTCGCAGCGATCAGGTAAAAAAAACTGCAAAACTGCGCATGCGTACGGGCCGCAGGGCGCACCTGCGACGTACGTTCATACAAAACTATGCAGTTTTACACAAGGTCTAGCGACTCTTTTTCGTTGCTCTGTTGATTGGTGAGTGATTGACAGGAGGTGGGTGTTTCTGGGTGGTAACTGACCGTTTTCCAGGAGTGTGCTAAAAAACGCAGGCGTGTCAGGTGAAAACGCAGGCGTGCCTGGGGAAACGGGGGAGTGGCTGGCCGAACGCAGGGCGTGTTTGTGACGTCAAATCAGGAACTAAACAGACTGAAGTGATCGCAAGGAAGGAGTAAGTTTCGAGCTGCTCAGAAAATGCACAATCTTTTTTTGGAGCAGTTTTGCTATTCTTTCGTTCGCACTTCTGCTATGCTAAGATACACTCCCAGAGGGCGGCGGCCTAGCGTTTGCACTGCTGCTAAAAGCAGCTAGCGAGCGATCAACTCGGAATGAGGGCCTGGATTCTAGTGCTCACCTATTCAGAACCATGATGGCAGCACCCATGTAACTTAGGGAAGCTCTGATATCTGCTTGACACAGAATGGGACACATTAATGAAGCTGAACAGGGTATGAACGTATAAATCCCAGGTTTCTGACAGTGGGGAGGAACAGGTCAAACCAGGATTCATCTTTACAGCCCCTGTAGTAGGAAGAACAGTAGATCAATAATCGAGCACCTATCACCACACTTTTCTTCAAAAGAAAATGCTGAATCCCACTATGAAGCCGGAAACTCCAAATCCCTCCCCCAGCACCATGGGTGGTGATCATACTGTCCTCTATATGGTCCTCTGCCTGGTGGCCAGTAGGCAGGCAGAAGATCCTCCCTGGCATCGGGCGTATGTAAGCTAATACAGAGTGCTGATTACTCTTACTGCTTCAGTGTTTGATGATACAGAATTGTTTGGAAGTAATCTATACACAGAATGCTGATTACTCTTCAGAGATATAGCAATGTTGACTGAATTATGACTGCAAATGACATATACTTTGTTCCCTAGTAATCTCATTCCTTTTATTCCTTGTTACAAAAGTGATGTTACTATTCTTACACAATCAGTGTACCAAGTTGTCACATGTAAAGATTACAGTTTTTCTGTGTGCTAATCTAGTGATAGCACAGTACTGTATATACCTAGCAACTGTGCTGTGTGTGATAACATGGCAGTAGAGTTTTACTGTTTTCATTCCTACTGGATGCTGTTCCCGGTTATTCTTATACCATATCTTGTGGCACTTTTACGATCTAAACACCCTCATATACTTGTGGCAGGTGAAAAGCAAACACACATTTGACAATATATATGCTTTTTATAGAGGTATCCTTCTTTCTCATTAGATATAAACTGTACGCAGTACCAAAACCCTGTATCTGTAAACACTTCTTTTATATTATGCAAACACCACAGTTGAGGTCTGTCCCCACCACAATCCGATGTACAATAAAAGTAATTGTTAATACATTTTTTACCTACATTTCTGATTTGTTCAGGTTATTGGATAATTGTGTCATATAAACGAATTCAGCCCATGTAAACAGCGTACTGGCTTAAAAGCAGATTTGTGTACAGGAAAGGATTTCAGTGGCTGCAACCTGTAATAGTTGTGGAGTCAGGACCATGTGAATGCTGAAAAATAATTTGTAAAAGAGTCAGTCTCAGTGTTGATCTTATATAGTGCCTTTAGGCAGAGCCGGCCATAGGCATAGGCAAACTAGGCAATTGCCTGGGGCATTTGATATGCCTAGGGGCATCAGCAGCTTCTGCTGATTACAATGATATGCAACATGCCTATATTCTGTGTGTAGCATTTCATATGCAGATACAGCCACAGTCTCACACAGTATATAGGCATGCTGCATATCATTTTAATCAGCAGAATCTGCTTGTGCATCCCAGCCAAATAGTAATGCAAATAAGATGCATTTTCATCAAAAAAGGTGCCAGATGTTAGCATTGAGGCAAGATTTATAAGGACACATCTGTATCTGTATCCAAGCAGAGGCAGAGGTCACAGTGTTAGAGGCAGTGTGAGTGCTGTGTGTGTGTGTGAGTGGGTTGGTTGTGCAGTAGTGTTCGGAATATGTGTAAGGAGCATTATGTGTGTCATGTAAAAATGCATTAAAAATGTGCAACATATGTGTAAGGGGCACTGTGTGTGTTATTATGTGTATAAGTGCATTAATAATGTGCGGCATATGTGTAACAGGGTACTACTGTATGTGTGTCATTATGTGTATAGGTGCACTAATAATGTGCAGCAAATGTGTAGGGGGCGCAATGTGTGTCATTATGTGTATGAGGGCATTAATAATGTGCGGCATATGTGTAAGGGACATTATGTGTAAAAGGGCATTAATAAAGGTTGTCATAATGTGTAAGGCGCATTATGGGGGTCATTCCGAGTTGTTCGCTCGTTATTTTTTTCTCGCAACGGAGCGATTAGTTGCTAATGCGCATGCGCAATGTCCGCAGTGCGACTGCGCCAAGTAAATTTGCTATGCAGTTAGGTATTTTACTCACGGCATTACGAGGTTTTTTCTTCGTTCTGGTGATCGTAATGTGATTGACAGGAAGTGGGTGTTTCTGGGCGGAAACTGGCCGTTTTATGGGTGTGTGCGAAAAAAACGCTACCGTTTCTGGGAAAAACGCGGGAGTGGCTGGAGAAACGGAGGAGTGTCTGGGCGAACGCTGGGTGTGTTTGTGACGTCAAACCAGGAACGAAACTGACTGAACTGATTGCAGATGCCGAGTAAGTCAGGAGCTACCCAGAAACTGCTAAGAAGTGTCTATTCGCAATTCTGCTAATCTTTCGTTCGCAATTTTGATAAGCTAAGATTCACTCCCAGTAGGCGGCGGCTTAGCGTGTGCAAAGCTGCTAAAAGCAGCTTGCGAGCGAACAACTCGGAATGACCCCCTATGTTTATAAGGACATTAATAATGTGTGTCATATGTGTAAGGGGCATTACTGTGTGGCATTATGTGCATAAGGTGCTCTACTATGTGGCATTGCGTATAGAAAGGGCACTACTGTGTCGTCTAATGTGAATAAAGAGCAATAGGGTGTGGTGTAATTTGAATATGGAGCAATTCAGTGTGGTGTAATGTGAATAAGGGGCTCTACTGTGAGGAGTACTGTTTATAAGGTAAAGTGATACTACTGTGGGATGTAATGTGAGTTATGGACACTATCGCATGATCAAATGTGAATAAAGTTGCAGTACTGTGTGACGTAATTTGAATTGGGGGTACTATTGTGTGGCCATGCCCCTTCCCAGCAAAAACACACCCCTTTATGGGCTGTGCGCCGAATGTGTGAACTGTTCCTATTTAAAATATAGGGGATACAAACACCAAAATAAGGACTGCTATGGGTGAGGGGTGATGGTGCTGGGAAAGAGGTGCAAGGTCAGAGCCGGAACCAGCGGTGGTGCTGGGGGCACCAGCCAAAATCTTGCCTAGGGCATCATATTGGTTAGGGCCGGCTCTGCCTTTAGGACAAGCTCCTGAATGAGAGTACTGGTCACGCTGGATGCCACAAGCTTTTGCATCATGCCCATTAGTGGGTCCAACCGTGCAGTAACCGTGCTAGGTTAAGGAAAGCTTGTGACTGACAGGACTTCAGAAAAAATTATGCCAAAGGAGAACTTGTGGAAGTCTATCTCACCATCAGGACAGGCAAGTTGTCGGACTGTTCATTGATCAAGTTATTGGATAATATTATTACAAACTCAGCCTATTGTTATACATTGATCAGGTTATCAGATAATTTAATCATGTTGTCAAGCAGAACTACCCTTGTTTTACATACAAATTATTTCAGCACCATGTTTTGACACCCTATCATTGGGGATCATTCTGACCCGATCGCACACTGCAGTTGTTAGTAATGCAGCTATTTGGTCGGAACTGCGCATGTGCCAGCGCCACAGTGTACCGGCGCATGCAAGACGGCCGATGGCCGTCGTTACCTAGCGATCGCCTCAGCCTGATTGACAGCGGATTGAGGCTGTCGCTGGGCGGGAGGGCCGCCACGGTGGCATTTGGACGCCGTTATTCGTGGCACGGTCCCCTAAATGCAGGCGTGACCGGACTGTGCAGGGGGTAGGCAGCAACGAGTAACTCCCAGCCAGCTGCAGGAGCTGCGCTTGCTGGGAGTTACTCTTCAAGTACAAAAGCATCACCGCTGTGCGATGCTTTTATACTTGTGCGGGGAAGGGGGCGGACTGACATGCGGGGCGGACTAGCCCTGTGCTGGGCATGCCCCCGCATGTCTGGGAAGATGGTCGTAGCTATGCTAAATTTAGCACAGCTATGATCAACTCAGAATGACCCCCATTATGTTAAGGTATCTGGGAAGATATATCCAAGCACCCAGGTGGTTAGGGATACCGTGCCTGTAACAGCAATGATAATTTTGCCACATAGGCAAATGAAAAAGTAAGAGCAATGCTACCAAATAAGAAGCCACTAGCCCAGGCCTGGCCAACCTGTGGCTCTACAGATGTTGTGAAACTACACATCCCAGCATGCCCTGCCAGTTTTAGCATTCCCAAATAGCAAAACTGCGGCAGAGCATGATGGGACTTGTAGTTTTACAACAGCTGGAGAGCCACAGGTTGGCCAGGCCTGCACTAGCCAATCACCAGGTGTTCTTTCTAGCTGTCATTAAGGGTGATTAGCAAGTTTTAATAATAGCCTTAGGTCCTGTACCAACTAGTGATGAGCACCGGAAATTTTTCGGGTTTTGTGTTTTGGTTTTGGGTTCGGTTCCGCGGCCGTGTTTTGGGTTCGAACGCGTTTTGGCAAAACCTCACCGAATTTTTTTTGTCGGATTCGGGTGTGTTTTGGATTCGGGTGTTTTATTCAAAAAACCCTAAAAAACAGCTTAAATCATAGAATTTGGGGGTCATTTTGATCCCAAAGTATTATTAACCTCAATAACCATAATTTCCACTCATTTTCAGTCTATTCTGAACACCTCACACCTCACAATATTATTTTTAGTCCTAAAATTTGCACCGAGGTCGCTGGATGGCTAAGCTAAGCGACCCAAGTGGCCGACACAAACACCTGGCCCATCTAGGAGTGGCACTGCAGTGTCACGCAGGATGGCCCTTCCAAAAAACACTCCCCAAACAGCACATGACACAAAGAAAAAAAGAGGCGCAATGAGGTAGCTGTGTGAGTAAGCTAAGTGACCCTAGTGGCCGACACAAACACCTGGCCCATCTAGGAGTGGCACTGCAGTGTCACGCAGGATGGCCCTTCCAAAAAACACTCCCCAAACAGCACATAACGCAAAGAAAAAAAGAGGCGCAATGAGGTAGCTGTGTGAGTAAGCTAAGCGACCCTAGTGGCCGACACAAACACCTGGCCCATCTAGGAGTGGCACTGCAGTGTCACGCAGGATGGCCCTTCCAAAAAACACCCCCCAAACAGCACATGACGCAAAGAAAAATGAAAGAAAAAAGAGGTGCAAGATGGAATTGTCCTTGGGCCCTCCCACCCACCCTTATGTTGTATAAACAGGACATGCACACTTTAACCAACCCATCATTTCAGTGACAGGGTCTGCCACACGACTGTGACTGAAATGACGGGTTGGTTTGGACCCCCACCAAAAAAGAAGCAATTAATCTCTCCTTGCACAAACTGGCTCTACAGAGGCAAGATGTCCACCTCATCATCATCCTCCGATATATCACCGTGTACATCCCCCTCCTCACAGATTATCAATTCGTCCCCACTGGAATCCACCATCTCAGCTCCCTGTGTACTTTGTGGAGGCAATTGCTGCTGGTCAATGTCTCCGCGGAGGAATTGATTATAATTCATTTTAATGAACATCATCTTCTCCACATTTTCTGGATGTAACCTCATACGCCGATTGCTGACAAGGTGAGCGGCGGCACTAAACACTCTTTCGGAGTACACACTTGTGGGAGGGCAACTTAGGTAGAATAAAGCCAGTTTGTGCAAGGGCCTCCAAATTGCCTCTTTTTCCTGCCAGTATAAGTACGGACTGTGTGACGTGCCTACTTGGATGCGGTCACTCATATAATCCTCCACCATTCTTTCAATGGGGAGAGAATCATATGCAGTGACAGTAGACGACATGTCCGTAAACGTTGTCAGGTCCTTCAGTCCGGACCAGATGTCAGCATCAGCAGTCGCTCCAGACTGCCCTGCATCACCGCCAGCGGGTGGGCTCGGAATTCTGAGCCTTTTCCTCGCACCCCCAGTTGCGGGAGAATGTGAAGGAGGAGATGTTGACAGGTCGCGTTCCGCTTGACTTGACAATTTTGTCACCAGCAGTTCTTTGAACCCCAGCAGACTTGTGTCTGCCGGAAAGAGAGATCCAAGGTAGGTTTTAAATCTAGGATCGAGCACGGTGGCCAAAATCTAGTGCTCTGATTTCAACAGATTGACCACCCGTGAATCCTTGTTAAGCGAATTAAGGGCTCCATCCACAAGTCCCACATGCCTAGCGGAATCGCTCTGTGTTAGCTCCTCCTTCAATGTCTCCAGCTTCTTCTGCAAAAGCCTGATGAGGGGAATGACCTGACTCAGGCTGGCAGTGTCTGAACTGACTTCACGTGTGGCAAGTTCAAAAGGTTGCAGAACCTTGCACAACGTTGAAATCATTCTCCACTGCGCTTGAGACAGGTGCATTCCACCTCCTATATCGTGCTCAGTTGTATAGGCTTGAATGGCCTTTTGCTGCTCCTCCAACCTCTGAAGCATATAGAGGGTTGAATTCCACCTCGTTACCACTTCTTGCTTCAGATGATGGCAGGGCAGGTTCAGGCGTTTTTGGTGGTGCTCCAGTCTTCTGTACGTGGTGCCTGTACGCCGAAAGTGTCCCGCAATTCTTCTGGCCACCGACAGCATCTCTTGCACGCCCCTCTCGTTTTTTAAATAATTCTGCACCACCAAATTCAAGGTATGTGCAAAACATGGGACGTGCTGGAATTTGCCCAGATTTAATGCACACACAATATTGCTGGCGTTGTCCGATGCCACAAATCCACAGGAGAGTCCAATTGGGGTAAGCCATTCTGCGATGATCTTCCTCAGTTGCCGTAAGAGGTTTTTAGCTGTGTGCGTATTCTGGAAAGCGGTGATACAAAGCGTAGCCTGCCTAGGAAAGAGTTGGCGTTTGCGAGATGCTGCTACTGGTGCCGCCGCTGCTGTTCTTGCGGCGGGAGTCCATACATCTACCCAGTGGGCTGTCACAGTCATATAGTCCTGAGCCTGCCCTGCTCCACTTGTCCACATGTCCGTGGTTAAGTGGACATTGGGTACAACTGCATTTTTTAGGACACTGGTGAGTCTTTTTCTGAGGTCTGTGTACATTTTCGGTATCGCCTGCCTAGAGAAATGGAACCTAGATGGTATTTGGTACCAGGGACACAGTACCTCCAACAAGTCTCTAGTTGGCTCTGCAGTAATGATGGATACCGGAACCACGTTTCTCACCGCCCAGGATGCCAAGGCCTCAGTTATCCGCTTTGCAGCAGGATGACTGCTGTGATATTTCATCTTCCTCGCAAAGGACTGTTGGACAGTCAATTGCTTGGTGGAAGTAGTAAAAGTGGTCTTACGAGTACGACTTCCCCTCTGGGATGACCATCGACTCCCAGCAGCAACAACAGCAGCGCCAGCAGCAGTAGGCGTTACACGCAAGGATGCATCGGAGGAATCCCAGGCAGGAGAGGACTCGTCAGAATTGCCAGTGACATGGCCTGCAGGACTATTGGCATTCCTGGGGAAGGAGGAAATTGACACTGAGGGAGTTGGTGGGGTGGTTTGCGTGAGCTTGGTTACAAGAGGAAGGGATTTACTGGTCAGTGGACTGCTTCCGCTATCGCCCAAAGTTTTTGAACTTGTCACTGACTTATGATGAATGCGCTGCAGGTGACGTATAAGGGAGGATGTTCCGAGGTTGTTAACGTCCTTACCCCTACTTATTACAGCTTGACAAAGGCAACACACGGCTTGACAAATGTTGTCCGCATTTCTGTTGAAATACTTCCACACCGAAGAGCTGATTTTTTTGGTATTTTCACCAGGCATGTCAATGGCCCTATTCCTCCCACGGACAACAGGTGTCTCCCCGGGTGCCTGACTTAAACAAACCACCTCACCATCAGAATCCTCCTGGTCAATTTCCTCCCCAGCGCCAGCAACACCCATATCCTCCTCATCCTGGTGTACTTCAACACTGACATCTTCAATCTGACTATCAGGAACTGGACTGCGGGTGCTCCTTCCAGCACTTGCAGGGGGCGTGCAAATGGTGGAAGGCGCATGTTCTTCACGTCCAGTGTTGGGAAGGTCAGGCATCGCAAACGACACAAT
Source organism: Pseudophryne corroboree (assembly GCF_028390025.1). Classification (NCBI taxonomy): domain Eukaryota; kingdom Metazoa; phylum Chordata; class Amphibia; order Anura; family Myobatrachidae; genus Pseudophryne; species Pseudophryne corroboree. The sequence goes on along the minus strand of NC_086454.1, from coordinate 164,263,502 downwards.
TGGACTCTCCTTGTGGATTTGTGATTTCGAAGAACGCACAGTTCTTTGCTGTGCTTTTGCCAGCTTGAGTCTTTTCATTTTTCTAGCGAGAGGCTGAGTGCTTCCATCCTCATGTGAAGCTGAACCACTAGCCATGAACATAGGCCAGGGCCTCAGCCGTTCCTTGCCACTCCGTGTGGTAAATGGCATATTGGCAAGTTTACGCTTCTCCTCTGACAATTTTATTTTAGATTTTTGAGTCCTTTTTTTACTGATATTTGGTGTTTTGGATTTTACATGCTCTGTACTATGACATTGGGCATCGGCCTTGGCAGACGACGTTGCTGGCATTTCATCGTCTCGGCCATGACTAGTGGCAGCAGCTTCAGCACGAGGTGGAAGTCGATCTTGATCTTTCCCTATTTTTGGAACCTCAACATTTTTGTTCTCCATATTTTAATAGGCACAACTAAAAGGCACCTCAGGTAAACAATGGAGATGGATGGATACTAGTATACTTATGGATGGACGAGCGACTGCCGACACAGAGGTAGCTACAGCCGTGGACTACCGTACTGCGTCTGCTGCTAATATAGACTGGATGATAATGATATAAAAAATATATATATATTACTACTGCAGCCGGACAGGTATATATTATATAATGATGGACCTGCTGGACACTGTCAGCTCAGCACTGCAGACTCCTAAAGTAAGCTACTAGTAGTATCAAGAAGATAGAAAAAAAAAAAACACCACAGGTAGGTGGTATACAATTATGGATGGACGAGCGACTGCCGACACAGAGGTAGCTACAGCCGTGGACTACCGTACTGCGTCTGCTGCTAATATAGACTGGATGATAATGAGATATAAAATATATATATCACTACTGCAGCCGGACAGGTATATATTATATAATGACGGACCTGCTGGACACTGTCAGCTCAGCACTGCAGACTCCTAAAGTAAGCTACTAGTATCAAGAAGATAGAAAAAAAAAAACACCACGGGTAGGTGGTATACAATTATGGATGGACGAGCGACTGCCGACACAGAGGTAGCTACAGCCGTGGACTACCGTACTGCGTCTGCTGCTAATATAGACTGGATGATAATGATATAAAAAATATATATATATATATATATCACTACTGCAGCCGGACAGGTATATATTATATAATGACGGACCTGCTGGACACTGTCAGCTCAGCACTGCAGACTCCTAAAGTAAGCTACTAGTATCAAGAAGATAGAAAAAAAAAAACCACCACGGGTAGGTGGTATACAATTATGGATGGACGAGCGACTGCCGACACAGAGGTAGCTACAGCCGTGGACTACCATACTGCGTCTGCTGCTAATATAGACTGGATGATAATGAGATATAAAATATATATATATCACTACTGCAGCCGGACAGGTATATATTATATAATGACGGACCTGCTGGACACTGTCAGCTCAGCACTGCAGACTCCTAAAGTAAGCTACTAGTATCAAGAAGATAGAAAGAAAAAAAAACACCACGGGTAGGTGGTATACAATTATGGATGGACGAGCGACTGCCGACACAGAGGTAGCTACAGCCGTGGACTACCGTACTGCGTCTGCTGCTAATATAGACTGGATGATAATGATATAAAAAAATATATATATATATCACTACTGCAGCCGGACAGGTATATATTATATAATGACGGACCTGCTGGACACTGTCAGCTCAGCACTGCAGACTCCTAAAGTAAGCTACTAGTATCAAGAAGATAGAAGAAAAAAAAACACCACGGGTAGGTGGTATACAATTATGGATGGACGAGCGACTGCCGACACAGAGGTAGCTACAGCCGTGGACTACCGTACTGCGTCTGCTGCAGTGTTAATATAGACTGGATGATAATGATATAAAAAATATATATATATATCACTACTGCAGCCGGACAGGTATATATTATATAATGACGGACCTGCTGGACACTGTCAGCAGAATGCGTTTATAGAATAAAAACACCACACGACGAGTGTTTAACTTTTTCAGGCAGACAATCACAATATACTGGTGGTCAGTGGTCACTGGTCAGTCACACTGGCAGTGGCACTCTGGCAGCAAAAGTGTGCACTGTTAAAATATGTACTCCTGCTATAACTGCTCCCCAGTCTCCCCCACAATTAAGCTGTGTGAGCAGTGAGCACTCAGCACAGTCAGATATACAGTATTACATAGATGATGCAGCACACTGAGGCTGAGCACAGATATGGTATGTGACTGTGTCACACTGTGTATCGTTTTTTTTCAGGCAGAGAACGGATTAATTAAACTGGTGGTCACTGGTCACACTATCAGCAAGTAGTACTCCTAATATGCTCCCCAAAATTAGTAAATCAAGTGTCTCTACTACTCTCTAGTCTACTCTAAACGGAGAGGACGCCAGCCACGTCCTCTCCCTATCAATCTCAATGCACGTGTGAAAATGGCAGCGACGCGCGGCTCCTTATATAGAATCCGAGTCTCGCGATAGAATCCGAGCCTCGCGAGAATCCGACAGCGGGATGATGACGTTCGGGCGCGCTCGGGTTAACCGAGCAAGGCGGGAAGATCCGAGTCTGCCTCGGACCCGTGTAAAAAGGCTGAAGTTCGGGGGGGTTCGGATTCCGAGGAACCGAACCCGCTCATCACTAGTACCAACCTGATATAGGGCCTAATACAAACATGATCGCAACAGCAAACCTTTTCTCTAATGGGCAAAACCATGTGCAGTGCAGGTGTGGCAGATAGAACATGTGCAGAGAGAGGTAGATTTGGGTTGGGTGTGTTCAAACTGAAATCTAAATTGCAGTGTAAAAATAAAGCAGCAAGTATTTACCCTGCACAGAAACAAAATAACCCACCAAAATCTGACTCTCTCTGCACATAGTATATCTGCCCCACCTGCAGTGCACATGGTTGTGCCCATTAGAGAAAGATTTTGCTTTTGTGATCAGGTCTGAATTAGGCCCTTAGTATGATGTAAGGGAATAAAATAAAGCAATATTGAAAATTCCCCTCATCTCACTCCCTGCCAAAATAATTTTTCTCAGCCTCGCAATGGGGGATATGTCTACAAAACTGTATAAGAAAATGTTCTGAAATAATTTATATACTGACTATAGAATATTACACAATTTTCTAATTTTACATTTGTGTTTACATAATTTGTGAAGAATCATAGATATTAAGGGGAGAATATAACCAGGTCTTAAAGTGGTCCTGGAGATGTGTTGGAACTCATTTACCCTGCCGCCTAACCCGCCCCACCACCACCAACACACACACACACACACACACACACACACACACACACACACACACAAACACACACACATTAAGCGGAGCCATGGCCAGTGCTAGTGTTTTCAGCACCCCCCTGCAAACTATAAATTGGTGCCCTACTTTCCATACTTGATAAAGGGACATAGGGGGTCATTCCGAGTTGTTCGCTTGCTAGCAGTTTTTAGCAGCCGTGCAAACACTATGCCGCCTCTCTATGGGAGTGTATATTAGCTTAGCAGAAGTACGAACGAAAGGATCGCAGAGCGGCAGCAAATTTTTTTTGTGCAGTTTTAGAGTAGCTCAATACTTACTCAGACGTCACGAACATGCCCTGCGTTCGCCCAGCCACGCCTGCGTTTTTCCTGGCACGCCTGCGTTTTTACTAACACTCCCTGAAAACGGTCAGTTGACACCCAGAAATGCCCACTTCATATCAATCACTCTGCGGTCAGCAGTGCGACTGAAAAGCTTCGCTAGACCCTGTGTGAAACTACATCGGCCGTTGTAATAGTACATCGCGCGTGCGCATTGCGCCGCATACACATGCGCAGAAGTGCCATTTTTTTGCCTTGTCGCTGCACAGCGAACGAATGCAGCTAGCGATCAACTCGGAATGACCCCCCATTAATCTCACAAATAAGCAGCGTGGTCACACAATAGTACCCCCAATTCAAATCACATCACACAGTAGTACAATCTTATTCACATTACACCACATGTAGTGCCCCTCATTCATATTACACTACATAGTAATTACCCTTATTATGGTTACGTCACTCAGTTGTACCCTTTATTCATGTTGTGCTGCACAGTATTGCGACTTATATACAATGCCGACAGTAGTGCCCCTAATACACAATTCCCACAGTAGTAGTGCCCCTTACATATAATGCCCACAGTTGCAGTGCCCCTTACACATAATGACTACAGTAGTGGTGATTATACACATAATGCCCACAGAAGTGCCGCTTATACACAAAATGCCATCAGTAGAAGTGTTGCTTATATACAGAATGACCACAGTAGTGGTGCCCTTTACATATAATGTCCACAGTTGTAGTGTCCCTTATACATAATGACCACAGCAGTGCCCCTTATACACATCTCTGCATCTATCACTCCAGTAGCCCACCGCCTTTGTTCCTCCTGCTGCTCCATGACCTGTATCCCTTCAGCAGCTTCCCCACCTCTCTTATGCCTCCTCCTTCATGGCTCTTCTTCACTTCAGCTGCAGTGACAGCTTGACATCACATCCGCTATGCCAAAAAAGGATGCAACTCTAACCTGAGGAGGGGTTGAATGCTGTCTAACAGACACAGCATGTGTGAGTACCAGGAGGGTTGGGCTGTACATGGAGGAGGACCATGGAGCCACCAGGACCTGAGGAAGGGGGAGGTGGCTGCAGCTCATCAGTAACACTAGCGCCCCCTGCATCATCGATTGATGTAGGTGATGGGGTGTGCTTTTCTGTTGAAATTACTGTGACAACGGAGGAGGTGGAACTAGTTCCCACTACCAATACAGGTGGTGGGACTCAGCTCCACCTCGTTCCCCCCACTTTAAACCCTGAATATAAGTATTAGAACTGTTTCTTCTAAATCTGAGTTATGAATCTACCACACACTTGTCAATAGACTGATTGATTTAGGCTGCTGGCTTTGTTACCTATCAGATCAGACAGCCACAGAAATACTTTTGTTTGCACCTTGTAGGTTATCATTGGCATATCAATGCTAATTCAGGCCTATGAAGGCTTTTTGTGATGATGGTAGGTTACATTACATCAAAGGTAATTGGATTCAGAGGTAGAGGTCAATTATCTGACAGGACTGTCCTTTGTGTGTCCACTCACAAAGAAGCACCCAGTAGGTGGTGATCACACCACATGTGTATTGAGACACCCACAGGAGGTAACTACACTATATTAAAGGCATATCACATTGGATATGGTTTATGAAGCAAAATTAATATTTACAAAATCATGAAGAATATAAAATTTTCCATAAAGAAATATCTGATCCATTTGCAGGTGGAGGGCCAGGGGGGCCCCTTGGGGGTGAGACCAGGGGGCCCGCACTGCACACCCTGCACCCATTTCTTGATTACTAATCCCCTCCACAGTCCTGCGTCAGTGGCAACACCACTGCTGAAATCACAGGGAAAATGGCGCAGTGGGCGTATTCCTGGCATTTTGCACATGTGTAGCAGGAAAATCACCAGATAAATGGCCGCTGCACCATTTCCCAGGAGACCTGCACATGTGCACTGCGCTCTGATTCACCGCTAGGATCTCCTAGTGACCCTAGTGCTCAGAGTCCAACGGAACACAGGCCTCCTCATCTCTTAAAATATCCTTGCATGGAACACTATTCTTTTCTGTGAGCGCCTCATTGCCGCCCAGTTAAATCCACCCAGCCAGTGGTAGAGGTGCAGCTGAGATGCGTACAATTGTTAAACGCCGGTAGATGCTAAAAATATCATATGCCCAGCTATGGAACATGTGCAGTCTGAACAAAATTGAAATCATACTCATACAACTTTGAATCAGATCCGGGAACAGAGGTGTAGCTAGGCGCCATGGTGCCCAGAGTAAGGGTATGTTTTGGCTCCCCCCCCCCTCCCCTGTACTGAATTGGGGGCTTAGCCAACAACCGGTGACATATTACATTTGAAAATAAATAATATTTAAAAGTCCTAAATTGGTGACAGGGCTGGGACTAGACCTTGTGGAGTTCATGGCAAAAGTTTCCCTTGGGTGCCCCCCGTATTTAAAATAGGGTCAGTGCGTACAATGATTAGCATTACTGCCCCACAGCACTGAGGTCGTGGCTCATGGGTAAGATTCCCACAATGGCCCTAACGGTGTGGAGTTAGTATATTCACCCTGTGCTTGTGTGGGTTTCCTCCAGTTACTCTGGTTTCCTCTCACAATACCAAAATATACTTGAAGGTTAATTGGTTCCCAACAAAAATTAACCCTGTTGTGTGTGTGTGTGTGTGTGTGTGTGTGTGTGTGTGTGTGTGTGTGTGTGAATATTTTCTGTAAAGCGCTGCGTAATATATGTGTGCTATATGAATAACTGGTGATATTAATTAAATAATGGCTTCATTGGGAAGGTGCGTGGCCACAGAATAGTAAAAATTCACATTACACCGCACAGTAATGTACTTTATTCACATTACACCACACAGTAGTACCCCTTATACACGTTATGGCAGATAGTAGAGCCCCTTATACACGTTACACTCTGGTTGAGCCCCTTATACACATTACACCATGGTAGAGATGTTATGGAAGTAGCTGTATTTAACTATTACTTATTTAATTCAAATAAATTAAAAACACCATATATTCCCCCTAACTAACCTGACCCCACAGCCCCCCAATTCTTCAGTGAAAATAAAGCCCCAAATGTGACCCCCCACAGACCTGATTACCCCCCCCCCCTCTCCGATCTCTCAATGAAAATAATGCCCCAAAACTGCCCACCCTCGATCTGATGATCTCCCAGTTCCTCAATGAAAATAATGCCCCAAATGTGCAATGTGTCCCCCGACACCTCACCACAGACCTGAACCCCTCTAAACTCTTAATGAAAATACTGCACCAAAATTACCTGAGGGGCAGAGAGAGGTGCTGCAGCAGCCTGAGGGGCAGAGAGAAGTGCTGCAGCAGACGGGACAGAAAGAGGTGCTGCTGCAGAGAGAGGTGCTGCAGCAGCCAGGGCAGAGAGAGGTTCTGCAGAAGCTGAGGGAGAAAGAGGTGCTGCAGCAGCTAGGACAGAGAGAGCTGTTGCAGCAAGACTGAAGTAGAGGCATGTGCTGTAGCTTCCAGGAAAGATAGATGGGGACAGCAGCGGGGACAGAGAGTGGTTCTGCAGGACAGAAGTAACCCTGCTGCACAGCTACAAGCAGACAGTAATTCATAAAGAGGGTGGGCTGAGCTCCGGCATGTGCCGGATGTCAGTGTCTCCTGGTGTCACCTCTGGCCTGCCTGGGAGTAGATTACAGACTCTAACAATGGGGCAGATGTATTAAGCCTGGAGAAGTGATAAAGCAGTGATAAAGAAGTTATAAGTGGAAGGTAATCATGCATCAGCCAATTATTACGGGTTTGAAAAATGACACTGATGAGCTGATTGGCTGGTGCATCATCTCCTTCCACTTATCACTTCTTTATCACTGCTTTATCACTTCTCCAGGCTTATAACATCTGCCCCTTTGATCTGTCAGCTGAGCTGTAAACGGATAACTCAGTGACAGATTTGTGTACTTTTTATGACGTTCATTTGAAGTTGTCACATTTGCATCAAATTTACAGATGCAATATACGAGTCACAAGAGGCTGGGCCAGGCACCCGACAAAGCAGTACAGGTGACAGCCTAGGCCCCAGTGTGACCACGGGGGGCTGTCTGCGCACCTGCATCTGCATTCATAAGTTATTTCATTATTTTTTTAATCCAATCAGTAAACTATACCAGTGGGGGGTGGGGGGCATTGCCGTGCTCTCTGCAAAGGTCAATTCAGTGAGAGCTGCCAGGAAGGTCCCTGCGGCTCTCACATTTTTTTGTCAATCCCATGGTATTCAGCACAGAAGTCAAAGGAGCATGTGCTGAGTTCTAACATGTGGGGCAGAGGACCTTTGTACTGTAGGTGATGAAGGAAAGTTTATTCAATAAATAATATAGTAAACTGTTTACATGTAAATTTCTTCATATAACATACTGTACTGTAACCTGTTTATAGCGCTGTTTCTTAAGTATTTGTATATTTGTTCATACTATATTTGGATGTCCTTTGAAAATATGTATCTTCATCACATTACATGCATTTATGTTTGGACTGTGAAATTTGCTATTTATTAAGCTATGTTCTATTTAATTCAGAAATGTCATAACCAGTGCCGTAACTAGGCATTTTAGCGCTGTGTGCAAGAAACGACAGTGGCGCGCCCCCCCCCCATGTATGATAGGGGCAGTGCGCGTCGTAGGCGCGCAAAAAAATTATAGGGGCGTGGCTTCACGGGGAAGGGGCGTGGCCACAAAATAATAGCAATTCATACTACGGTGCACAGTAGTCTACATTATTCAAATTACGCTGCACAGTAGCGCCACTACACCAGGTAGAGCCCCTTTTATACATTACAGCAGACAGCGTCCCCCTTTTTACACATTACGGCAGCCAGTCCCCCTTTTTACACATTGCGGCAGCCAAGACCCCTTTTTACACATTGCGGCAGCCAGGCCCCCTCTTTACACATTGCGGCAGCCAGGCCCCCTTTTTACACATTGCGGCAGCCAGGACCCCATTTTACACATTGCGGCAGCCAGGACCCCTTTTTACACATTGCGGCAGCCAGGACCCCTTTTTACACATTGCGGCAGCCAGGACCCCTTTTTACACATTGCGGCAGCCAGGCCCCCTCTTTACACATTGCGTCAGCCAGGCCCCCTTTTTACACATTGCGGCAGCAAGGACCCCATTTTACACATTGCGGCAGCCAGGACCCCTTTTTACACATTGCGGCAGCCAGACCCCCTTTTTATACATTGCGGCAGCCAGGACCCCTTTTTACACATTACGGCAGCCAGTCCCCCTTTTTACACATTACGGCAGCCAGTCCCCCTTTTTACACATTGCGGCAGCCAGGCCCCATTTTTACACATTGCGGCAGCCAGGCCCCCTTTTTACACATTGCGGCAGCCAGTCCCCCTTTTTATACATTGCGGCAGCCAGGCCCCCTCTTTACACATTGCGGCAGCCAGGCCCCCTCTTTACACATTGCGGCAGCCAGGGCCCCTTTTTACACATTGCGGCAGCCAGGCCCCCTCTTTACACATTGCGGCAGCCAGGACCCCTTTTTACACATTGCGGCAGCCAGGCCCCCTCTTTACACATTGCGGCAGCCAGGGCCCCTTTTTACACATTGCGGCAGCCAGGACCCCATTTTACACATTGCGGCAGCCAGGACCCCCCCTTTTTACACATTGCGGCAGCCAGACCCCCTTTTTATACATTGCAGCAGCCAGGACCCCTTTTTACATATTGCGGCAGACGGTGTCCCCCTGAGAGAGAGAGAGAGAGAGAGAGAGAGAGAGAGAAAGAGAGAGAAAGAAAGAGAGAGAGGGATATACTTACCTTCTCCCCGCTGACAGGCTCCTCGTGCTGGCATCTCCCTCTCGGTGCAGGCAGTGAGATGAGAAGGAGGAGGAGGGAGAGGGAGCAGGGAGCCGCAGCAGCGCTATTTGATTGGTAGTAAGCGCCGCTGCAGCATCCCCCTCTCCTTCTGTATTGGCTGCCCGGCGCTGCTATGGATGCTGGGATGAAGGAACCGCATCCCAGCATCCATAGCAGCGCCGGGCAGCCAATACAGAAGGAGAGGGGGATGCTGCAGCGGAGCTTACTACCAATCAAATAGCGCTGCTGCGGCTCCCTGCTCCCCCTCCCTCCTCCTCCTTGAACCCGGCGCTGGTCTCCTCTCCCTCCAGCCGCGCACGGCGCACACAGAGTCGGCATGTAATGAGTCAATTTGACTCATTACATGCCGCTGGCCGTTGCGCCCTCAGGGCAACTGCGCTGTGTGCCAAGCCCCCTTGGCACACACGTAGTTACGGCGCTGGTCATAACACGTCCATCCCCAAAGGGCCTATAGTACTCAAATTTCTAGCGATAACACAACTTTACCATGCTACAGTATATATGGGCCTAAAGCTAAAGGTCAGTATACACGGCGAGAGATGTGTGCTGAGCGATCTAGCACAGACCGCTTAGCACACAGAGCGATGAGTGTGGAGCGGAGGGGGGGAGGGGCGCTCACTTCACACACAGTGAAATGAACAACCTGACTAGATTGTGCCCGCATGCAGGCACAATCTAGAACTGGCGATAGCGTCGCGCAGGGCCACGCATCGCTGTTGCTATGGGCAAACACACGGAGAGACCTGTGCTTCATTTCTAAGCAATTAATCACGGCTCTCTCCATGTGTACCCCCCTTAATTCAGATCTGATCGCAGCAGCAAATTTGCAGTGTAAAAATAAAGCAGCCAGTATTACCCTGCACAGAAACAATATAACCTACCCAAATCTAACTCTCTCTGCACATTATATATCTGCCCCCCTGCAGTGTACATGGTTTTTCCCATTAGCTAACAAATTTGCTGCTGTGATCAGATAGTTTTCTGAAGTTTATAGTAAGCATTTAACTTGTACAGTCACATAGTTGTACAAGTTGTTCACTAAGATGTTTGTGGTATATTTGGACTTTGCAACACATGCAGCACCTGGGGTTATTGTTTGTACATATACCATACCTGCTAACATGACCCTCTCCAGGAGGGACACAATGCTCTGCTCCTGGACTTCCCTCTCTATTAATGATTGCCATCACCTGTGGTGAAACACTTTTCTTTTTAAATAACTAGTTCAACACAGGTGATGGCAATCATACATTAAGAGGGAAGTCCAGGAGCAGAGCATTCTTTCCCTCCTGGAGAGGGTCATGTTGGGAGGTATGCATATACCAATTAATCTGCAATTATGGATAAAAAGATATGGGGAAAAAATCAGTTTACATCTGATGTTGCACATATATAATCACATAGGGGAGATTTAATTAATTGTGCGGTTCCAGTCAATTCTTGCTTGCACTTCTATGGGCAGTGAGCAAAAATAAGCAAGGTTTTGTCAAGCATAATGGAATATGATATGCTATATAAACAGTGGTGGCTTCTACTTACTTTTAGTAGGGGAGCTGCCACTACCCCGTGCCCGGAGAGGAGACAGACAGCCCCAGGTCCTAGCACCTGTGCAATGGATTTATTATTGGCTGGGACCGGTGCATGCACAGACGCTGTGGTGAGACTGCACATGCGCAAAACCCTGGCTTCTATGGACTGCATCGGGCTGCAGCCCATAGAAGCTGGATTGGGCTGCACAAAAGGCACGGAGTGATTTCCTGCCTGATGCCAGCTTATCACAGCCCAGTCTGGAAGTCTCAGAGGGAGGAAATACCTCTCAGTGGTTCTGCCTGTAGTGTCTGTGACTGACAGGTAGGACTTCCAATAGGGAGTCAATATCAGTCACAATGAAGTTAGTGCAGTCATGGACTGCATATGGCTCACTGACACTGAGCATGGAGGCAGATTTTATCTGGGATGGCTGCAGTCCTCCAGCCCATAGGTAAAATCTGCCACTATTGAATAACTATTAATAAATAAAATAAGAAAGGTTCTCCTGTCCAGACAATCCTAATCAAACCTGTCCCACAGGCCAGAAGTTTCCAAACTAGGAGCCATGGCACCCTGGGGTGGCGTGGGACACTTGCAGGGGTGCCACAGGTTGGTGGGTCAGGACCGAATCAAAAACACAAGTGCAACCCTGTCTATCACTATATAACTGTACCTAAGGATGACAAACTGTATAAGCACAATATAATATTTGTAGAATTTCTCATTAAGAAACTTTTGGCCTTAGGTGCCGTGAAAAAAATGCTGATACTCTTTGACGGCTTGATTCAAAAAGGTATGGGATCCATTATCATAAAACATCAAATACTTGAAATAATACAGCCAGGGGCGGAATTGCGTTCTGTCAGTTGTATTTAGAGGCAAAACTCCAGCCCACCTTGCCTAGCCATGGGAATTCTGTACAGGCAGCTCTATCTCCTCTCTGTGAGCAGCGGCTTATGCATTAATAGATAGGACAGGCAAGCTGTGACTGACTCCCAGGGCCGGCTCCAGGCCTACTAGCACCCTGAGCAAAATTATTTTAAAGCACCCCCCACAATGCGCATGCGTGCTCTTGGGAAAGTGGGCGTGGCTGCTCAACTATATATTATGTTATCAAATTGTAAATATATATACCATATTAACACCCCCCTCTACACACACAATTGGCAGCACAAAATGCCCGCAGTAGTGCTCCTTACAAGTAATGCCCCCAGTATAGCGCCAGATACATGCAATGTATAGTGCCAGATACATGTAATGCTCCCTATATAGTGCCAAGTACATGTAATGCCCTAGTATAGTGCCAGTTACACTTAATGCTCCAGTACAGTGCCAGATACACATAATGCTCCCAGCAGTGCCAGATACAAATAATCCCCCCAGTAGTGCCACATACACGTAATGCCCCCAGCAGTACCAGACACACGTAATACCCCCATCAGTGCAAGATACAAGTAATGCCCCAGTAATGCTAGTTACACGTAATCCCCCAGCAGTGCCAGATAGACGTAATGCCCAAAGCAGTGCCACATACACGTAATGTCCCCAGTGATGCATTACACATAATCCCCCCGCAGTGCCAGATACATGTAATACCTTATGTAAAGCCAGTTACACAAATGCCCCTGTAGTGCCAGATACATGTAGTGCTGCCAGCAGTGCCAGATACATCTAATGCCAAAAGTAGTGCCAGTTACACCTAATTCACCAGCAGTGCCAGATACACGTAATGACTCCTGTAAGGCCAGTTACACGTATTCCCCCGGCAGTGCCAGATACATGTAATGCCCCTAGGAGTGCTAGATACACATAATACCCCCAGTAATGTCAGTTACACATACTGCCGCCAGCAGTGCCAGATACACGTAATGCCCCCAGTAATGCCAGTTACACATAATGCCAACTGTAATGCCAGTTACACATAATGCACCCAAAAGTGCCAGATACATGTAATGCCCCAGTAACACTAGTTACACGTAATCCCCAAGTAGTTCCAGATACACGTAATGCCCCCTGTAGTGCCAGTTAAATGTAATCCCCCAGCAGTCCCATATACACATTATGCCCCCTGTAGTGTTCACTGCTGCTGGGCTGCTGTCTGCCTCTCCTGCCCCTCACTGAAGTCTAGGTCTCCGGCGGGTGGTCCGGTCTTCTGCCACTGCTGGGTGTCTGAGGGGAGAAGACGGGAGGAGAGCACAGCGTGCACCTCTCCTGCCCCTCACTGAAGTCCCTCTGGTGGGCAGCGGCCATTTTAAATATGGTGCCGGCTTGTGAGCCAATCAAAGCTTGCGGTCCAGCAGCCAATCAGTAGTCGTTTCTGTCAGTCCATGAGCTTTGATTGGCTTATAGCCGACACCACATTTGAAATAAACATTTGCCCTTACTGGCCCAGCACCCGCCGTAGCTGCACATCTCAAATGTGCCTGGACCTGACTCCCTTAGCCTGCCTCCCCCAGTTCTCCTTCGATGGTGCTGGGCTGTGGTGGGAATGAGACCACAAGTAGAAAGGAGCCAGCAGCACACCGAGAGGAGACAGGGCCATGTGGACACCAAAGGAGACACCTGTGACACACAAGGCAAGTGGGGTGGGTGTGGCATTTATTATGTGTATGAGTGGCACTGATACTGTTGGCATGTGTATGTATGACACTGATACTGCAGCCATTATTATGTGTATAAGCGGCACTGATACTGTGGGCATTTGTACAAGTGACATTGCTACTGTGGGCATGTGTATAAGGGGAACTGCTATTGTGGGCATGTGTATAACCGGCACTTATTATGTGGCCATTATTATGTGTATAAGTGGTACTGACACCGTGGGCATTATTATGTGTCTAAGCAGCACTGATACCCTGGGCATGTGTATGAGTGGCACTAATACCGTGGGCACTATTATGTGTATAAGCGGCACTGATACCGCAGGCATTATTATGTGTCTAAGTGGTACTGATACTGTGGGCATTTGTATAAGCGACATTGTTACTGTGGGCATGTGTATAAGGGGAACTGCTATTGTGGGCATGTGTATAAGCGGCACTTATTTTGTGGCTATTATTATGTGTGTAAATGGTACTGATACTATGGGCATTATTATGTGTCTAAGTGGCACTGATACCCTGGGCATGTGTATAAGTGGCACTAATACCGTGAGCATTATTATGTATATAAGTGGCACTGATACTGTGGGCATTATTATGTGTCTCAGCAGCACTGATACCCTGGGCATTGTGTATAAGGGGTACTACTGTGAAGCACAATGTTGTTGATAAGGTGCCTCTCTCTTTAGGGTTGGCTTTTAGAGCTGTTACTAATGTCTTGTATATGGTATTGTTTTTTTGTGCTACAGTAAGTATGTGGTATATCTGTATGTGGTATTTGTATAAAAATATTTTTTTTTTGTGTTGCAGTTAACAGGAAACACATTCTGGGTATGTGCAAGTATACCTGGGCAATACATTTTTATTCTATTCTATTCTGTTCTATGCTAATGTGAATATGGGGTACTGCCACCAATGATAAATAGGACCCTCAGTAAAACCATTAGACATTTCATACCATATGCAAATTCACATTGGCCACATTTTTATTTCACTTGAAATTTGTGTAATGTACTGTAATCATATATTATTTAGAGATGAGCGCCGGAAATTTTTCGGGTTTTGTGTTTTGGTTTTGGGTTCGGTTCCGCGGCCGTGTTTTGGGTTCGACCGCGTTTTGGCAAAACCTAACCGAATTTTTTTTGTCGGATTCGGGTGTGTTTTGGATTCGGGTGTTTTTTTCCAAAAAACCTAAAAATCAGCTTAAATCATAGAATTTGTGGGTCATTTTGATCCCAAAGTATTATTAACCTCAAAAACCATCATTTCCACTCATTTTCAGTCTATTCTGAATACCTCACACCTCACAATATTATTTTTAGTCCTAAAATTTGCACCGAGGTCGCTGGATGACTAAGCTAAGCGACCCTAGTGGCCGACACAAACACCTGGCCCATCTAGGAGTGGCACTGCAGTGTCACGCAGGATGTCCCTTCCAAAAAACCCTCCCCAAACAGCACATGACGCAAATAAAAAAAGAGGCGCAATGAGGTAGCTGTGTGAGTAAGATAAGCGACCCTAGTGGCCGACACAAACACCGGGCCCATCTAGGAGTGGCACTGCAGTGTCACGCAGGATGTCCCTTCCAAAAAACCCTCCCCAAACAGCACATGACGCAAAGAAAAAAAGAGGCGCAATGAGGTAGCTGTGTGAGTAAGATAAGCGACCCTAGTGGCCGACACAAACACCGGGCCCATCTAGGAGTGGCACTGCAGTGTCACGCAGGATGTCCCTTCCAAAAAACCCTCCCCAAACAGCACATGACGCAAAGAAAAAAAGAGGCGCAATGAGGTAGCTGTGTGAGTAAGATAAGCGACCCTAGTGGCCGACACAAACACCGGGCCCATCTAGGAGTGGCACTGCAGTGTCACGCAGGATGTCCCTTCCAAAAAACCCTCCCCAAACAGCACATGACGCAAAGAAAAAAAGAGGCGCAATGAGGTAGCTGTGTGAGTAAGATAAGCGACCCTAGTGGCCGACACAAACACCGGGCCCATCTAGGAGTGGCACTGCAGTGTCACGCAGGATGTCCCTTCCAAAAAAACCTCCCCAAACAGCACATGACGCAAAGAAAAAAAGAGGCGCAATGAGGTAGCTGTGTGAGTAAGATAAGCGACCCTAGTGGCCGACACAAACACCGGGCCCATCTAGGAGTGGTACTGCAGTGTCACGCAGGATGTCCCTTCCAAAAAACCCTCCCCAAACAGCACATGACGCAAAGAAAAAAAGAGGCGCAATGAGGTAGCTGTGTGAGTAAGATAAGCGACCCTAGTGGCCGACACAAACACCGGGCCCATCTAGGAGTGGCACTGCAGTGTCACGCAGGATGTCCCTTCCAAAAAACCCTCCCCAAACAGCACATGACGCAAAGAAAAAAAGAGGCGCAATGAGGTAGCTGTGTGAGTAAGATAAGCGACCCTAGTGGCCGACACAAACACCGGGCCCATCTAGGAGTGGCACTGCAGTGTCACGCAGGATGTCCCTTCCAAAAAACCCTCCCCAAACAGCACATGACGCAAAGAAAAAAAGAGGCGCAATGAGGTAGCTGTGTGAGTAAGATAAGCGACCCTAGTGGCCGACACAAACACCGGGCCCATCTAGGAGTGGCACTGCAGTGTCACGCAGGATGTCCCTTCCAAAAAACCCTCCCCAAACAGCACATGACGCAAAGAAAAAAAGAGGCGCAATGAGGTAGCTGTGTGAGCAAGATAAGCGACCCTAGTGGCCGACACAAACACCGGGCCCATCTAGGAGTGGCACTGCAGTGTCACGCAGGATGTCCCTTCCAAAAAACCCTCCCCAAACAGCACATGACGCAAAGAAAAAAAGAGGCGCAATGAGGTAGCTGTGTGAGTAAGATAAGCGACCCTAGTGGCCGACACAAACACCGGGCCCATCTAGGAGTGGCACTGCAGTGTCACGCAGGATGGCCCTTCCAAAAAACCCTCCCCAAACAGCACATGACTCAAAGAAAAATTAAAGAAAAAAGAGGTGCAAGATGGAATTGTCCTTGGGCCCTCCCACCCACCCTTATGTTGTATAAACAGGACATGCACACTTTAACCAACCCATCATTTCAGTGACAGGGTCTGCCACACGACTGTGACTGATATGACGGGTTGGTTTGGACCCCCACCAAAAAAGAAGCAATTAATCTCTCCTTGCACAAACTGGCTCTACAGAGGCAAGATGTCCACCTCATCATCATCCTCCGATATATCACCGTGTACATCCCCCTCCTCACAGATTATCAATTCGTCCCCACTGGAATCCACCATCTCAGCTCCCTGTGTACTTTGTGGAGGCAATTGCTGCTGGTCAATGTCTCCGCGGAGGAATTGATTATAATTCATTTTAATGAACATCATCTTCTCCACATTTTCTGGATGTAACCTCGTACGCCGATTGCTGACAAGGTGAGCGGCGGCACTAAACACTCTTTCGGAGTACACACTTGTGGGAGGGCAACTTAGGTAGAATAAAGCCAGTTTGTGCAAGGGCCTCCAAATTGCCTCTTTTTCCTGCCAGTATAAGTACGGACTGTGTGACGTGCCTACTTGGATGCGGTCACTCATATAATCCTCCACCATTCTTTCAATGTTGAGAGAATCATATGCAGTGACAGTAGACAACATGTCCGTAATCGTTGTCAGGTCCTTCAGTCCGGACCAGATGTCAGCATCAGCAGTCGCTCCAGACTGCCCTGCATCACCGCCAGCGGGTGGGCTCGGAATTCTGAGCCTTTTCCTCGAACCCCCAGTTGCGGGAGAATGTGAAGGAGGAGATGTTGACAGGTCGCGTTCCGCTTGACTTGACAATTTTCTCACCAGCAGGTCTTTCAACCCCAGCAGACTTGTGTCTGCCGGAAAGAGAGATCCAAGGTAGGCTTTAAATCTAGGATCGAGCACGGTGGCCAAAATGTAGTGCTCTGATTTCAACAGATTGACCACCCGTGAATCCTTGTTAAGCGAATTAAGGGCTCCATCCACAAGTCCCACATGCCTAGCGGAATCGCTCCGTGTTAGCTCCTCCTTCAATGTCTCCAGCTTCTTCTGCAAAAGCCTGATGAGGGGAATGACCTGACTCAGGCTGGCAGTGTCTGAACTGACTTCACGTGTGGCAAGTTCAAAGGGCATCAGAACCTTGCACAACGTTGAAATCATTCTCCACTGCGCTTGAGACAGGTGCATTCCACCTCCTATATCGTGCTCAATTGTATAGGCTTGAATGGCCTTTTGCTGCTCCTCCAACCTCTGAAGCATATAGAGGGTTGAATTCCACCTCGTTACCACTTCTTGCTTCAGATGATGGCAGGGCAGGTTCAGTAGTTTTTGGTGGTGCTCCAGTCTTCTGTACGTGGTGCCTGTACGCCGAAAGTGTCCCGCAATTCTTCTGGCCACCGACAGCATCTCTTGCACGCCCCTGTCGTTTTTTTAAAAATTCTGCACCACCAAATTCAAGGTATGTGCAAAACATGGGACGTGCTGGAATTTGCCCATATTTAATGCACACACAATATTGCTGGCGTTGTCCGATGCCACAAATCCACAGGAGAGTCCAATTGGGGTAAGCCATTCCGCGATGATCTTCCTCAGTTGCCGTAAGAGGTTTTCAGCTGTGTGCGTATTCTGGAAAGCGGTGATACAAAGCGTAGCCTGCCTAGGAAAGAGTTGGCGTTTGCGAGATGCTGCTACTGGTGCCGCCGCTGCTGTTCTTGCGGCGGGAGTCCATACATCTACCCAGTGGGCTGTCACAGTCATATAGTCCTGACCCTGCCCTGCTCCACTTGTCCACATGTCCGTGGTTAAGTGGACATTGGGTACAGCTGCATTTTTTAGGACACTGGTGACTCTTTTTCTGAGGTCTGTGTACATTTTCGGTATCGCCTGCCTAGAGAAATGGAACCTAGATGGTATTTGGTACCGGGGACACAGTACCTCCAACAAGTCTCTAGTTGGATCTGCAGTAATGATGGATACCGGAACCACGTTTCTCACCACCCAGGATGCCAAGGCCTCAGTTATCCGCTTTGCAGTAGGATGACTGCTGTGATATTTCATCTTCCTCGCAAAGGACTGTTGAACAGTCAATTGCTTACTGGAAGTAGTACAAGTGGGCTTACGACTTCCCCTCTGGGATGACCATCGACTCCCAGCAGCAACAACAGCAGCGCCAGCAGCAGTAGGCGTTACACGCAAGGATGCATCGGAGGAATCCCAGGCAGGAGAGGACTCGTCAGAATTGCCAGTGACATGGCCTGCAGGACTATTGGCATTCCTGGGGAAGGAGGAAATTGACACTGAGGGAGTTGGTGGGGTGGTTTGCGTGAGCTTGGTTACAAGAGGAAGGGATTTACTGGTCAGTGGACTGCTTCCGCTGTCGCCCAAAGTTTTTGAACTTGTCACTGACTTATTATGAATGCGCTGCAGGTGATGTATAAGGGAGGATGTTCCGAGGTGGTTAACGTCCTTACCCCTACTTATTACAGCTTGACAAAGGCAACACACGGCTTGACACCTGTTGTCCGCATTTCTGTTGAAATACTTCCACACCGAAGAGCTGATTTTTTTGGTATTTTCACCAGGCATGTCAGTGGCCATATTCCTCCCCAGCGCCAGCAACACCCATATCCTCCTCATCCTGGTGTACTTCAACACTGACATCTTCAATCTGACTATCAGGAACTGGACTGCGGGTGCTCCTTCCAGCACTTGCAGGGGGCGTGCAAATGGTGGAAGGCGCATGCTCTTCACGTCCAGTGTTGGGAAGGTCAGGCATCGCAACCGACACAATTGGACTCTCCTTGTGGATTTGGGATTTCGAAGAACGCACAGTTCTTTGCGGTGCTTTTGCCAGCTTGAGTCTTTTCAGTTTTCTAGCGAGAGGCTGAGTGCTTCCATCCTCATGTGAAGCTGAACCACTAGCCATGAACATAGGCCAGGGCCTCAGCCGTTCCTTGCCACTCCGTGTGGTAAATGGCATATTGGCAAGTTTACGCTTCTCCTCCGACAATTTTATTTTAGGTTTTGGAGTCCTTTTTTTACTGATATTTGGTGTTTTGGATTTGACATGCTCTGTACTATGACATTGGGCATCGGCCTTGGCAGACGACGTTGCTGGCATTTCATCGTCTCGGCCATGACTAGTGGCAGCAGCTTCAGCACGAGGTGGAAGTGGATCTTGATCTTTCCCTAATTTTGGAACCTCAATATTTTTGTTCTCCATATTTTAATAGGCACAACTAAAAGGCACCTCAGGTAAACAATGGAGATGGATGGATACTAGTATACAATTATGGATGGACTGCCGAGTGCCGACACAGAGGTAGCTACAGCCGTGGACTACCGTACTGTACTGTGTCTGCTGCTAATATAGACTGGTTGATAATGAGATGTAGTATGTATAAAGAAGAAAGAAAAAAAAAACCACAGGTAGGTGGTATACAATTATGGATGGACTGCCGAGTGCCGACACAGAGGTAGCTACAGCCGTGGACTACCGTACTGTACTGTGTCTGCTGCTAATATAGACTGGATGATAATGAGATGTAGTATGTATAAAGAAGAAAGAAAAAAAAACCATGGGTAGGTGGTATACAATTATGGATGGACTGCCGAGTGCCGACACAGAGGTAGCTACAGCCGTGGACTACCGTACTGTACTGTGTCTGCTGCTAATATAGACTGGTTGATAATGAGATGTAGTATGTATAAAGAAGAAAGAAAAAAAAAACCACGGGTAGGTGGTATACAATTATGGATGGACTGCCGAGTGCCGACACAGAGGTAGCTACAGCCGTGGACTACCGTACTGTACTGTGTCTGCTGCTAATATAGACTGGATGATAATGAGATGTAGTATGTATAAAGAAGAAAGAAAAAAAAAACACGGGTAGGTGGTATACAATTATGGATGGACTGCCGAGTGCCGACACAGAGGTAGCTACAGCCGTGAACTACCGTACTGTGTCTGCTGCTAATATAGACTGGTTGATAATGAGATGTAGTATGTATAAAGAAGAAAGAAAAAAAAACCACGGGTAGGTGGTATACAATTATGGATGGACTGCCGAGTGCCGACACAGAGGTAGCTACAGCCGTGGACTACCGTACTGTACTGTGTCTGCTGCTAATATAGACTGGATGATAATGAGATGTAGTATGTATAAAGAAGAAAGAAAAATAAAAACCACGGGTAGGTGGTATACAATTATGGATGGACTGCCGAGTGCCGACACAGAGGTAGCTACAGCCGTGAACTACCGTACTGTGTCTGCTGCTAATATAGACTGGTTGATAATGAGATGTAGTATGTATAAAGAAGAAAGAAAAAAAAACCACGGGTAGGTGGTATACAATTATGGATGGACTGCCGAGTGCCGACACAGAGGTAGCTACAGCCGTGGACTACCGTACTGTACTGTGTCTGCTGCTAATATAGACTGGATGATAATGAGATGTAGTATGTATAAAGAAGAAAGAAAAATAAAAACCACGGGTAGGTGGTATACAATTATGGATGGACTGCCGAGTGCCGACACAGAGGTAGCTACAGCCGTGAACTACCATACTGTGTCTGCTGCTAATATAGACTGGTTGATAATGAGATGTAGTATGTATAAAGAAGAAAGAAAAAAAAACCACGGGTAGGTGGTATACAATTATGGATGGACTGCCGAGTGCCGACACAGAGGTAGCTACAGCCGTGGACTACCGTACTGTACTGTGTCTGCTGCTAATATAGACTGGATGATAATGAGATGTAGTATGTATAAAGAAGAAAGAAAAAAAAAACAACGGGTAGGTGGTATACAATTATGGATGGACTGCCGAGTGCCGACACAGAGGTAGCTACAGCCGTGGACTACCGTACTGTACTGTGTCTGCTGCTAATATAGACTGGATGATAATGAGATGTAGTATGTATAAAGAAGAAAGAAAAAAAAAACCACGGGTAGGTGGTATACAATTATGGATGGACTGCCGAGTGCCGACACAGAGGTAGCTACAGCCGTGAACTACCGTACTGTGTCTGCTGCTAGTATAGACTGGATGATAAATAATGATATAAAAAATATATATATATCACTACTGCAGCCGGACAGGTATATATTATATAATGACGGACCTGCTGGACACTGTCTGTCAGCAGAATGAGTTTTTTAATTTTTATAGAATAAAAAAACACCACACAAGTCACACGACGAGTGTACTTTTTCAGGCAGACATTCAATCACAATATACTATACTGGTGGTCAGTGTGATCAGGTCACTGGTCACAGTGGTCAGTGGTCAGTCACACTGGCAGTGGCACTCTGGCAGCAAAAGTGTGCACTGTTTAATATGTACTCCTGGCTCCTGCCATAACCTATAACTGCTCCCCAGTCTCCCCCACAATTAAGCTGTGTGAGCACAGTCAGATATTATACATAGATGATGCAGCACACTGGGCTGAGCACAGATATGGTATGTGAGTGTGACTGAGTCACTGTGTATCGTTTTTTTCAGGCAGAGAACAAGAACAGAACGGATTATTAAATAGTAATAAATTATAAAACTGCACTGGTGGTCAGGTCACTGGTCATCAGTCACTAGTATAACTCCTCCTAAGCTCCAGTAAGTAAATGAAGTGTCTCACTCTCACTCTCCTATCTATTTTAATTTCTAAACGGAGAGGACGCCAGCCACGTCCTCTCCCTATCAATCTCAATGCACGTGTGAAAATGGCCGCGACGCGCGGCTCCTTATATAGAATCCGAGTCTCGCGATAGAATCCGAGCCTCGCGAGAATCCGACAGCGTGATGATGACGTTCGGGCGCGCTCGGGTTAACCGAGCAAGGCGGGAAGATCCGAGTCGCTCGGACCCGTGTAAAAAAACATGAAGTTCGGGCGGGTTCGGATTCAGAGAAACCGAACCCGCTCATCTCTAATATTATTCATGTTACAGGAATTTTGCTATGTGTTGTGTTACTCAGTGAAGCTGCAGACTTTAGTGCAACAAGAGACTTTTTATTTGTATTCCATAATTACCTTGAACTGTTTTTCCCAATATCTAATTGCCATCATATTACTAGCAACTCTCAAAATGCGTAATGCACGGTTAATGCTATTACAAGAGATACCCTTTCCACTCAAGTATTATTACTTATACATATACTACAGTATGTTATAAAAAATACAAATAACTTCCCTCTTTCTTACCAGATGTCCTACAAATAGCTTCTTGGAACCAGCCACTAATTTGAAGTCTTTTATGACAGACATAGGGCCCGATTCAGAAATGGATGGCATTCACAATGCGAACATATGCTAATGTTTCAGGAAGTGTCCGAGGACAAAAGACGCCTACTGCCGGCATTGTAGATCCGAGTGCTGCATCCGGAGACACAGCATTGGATCACCATCATGCCCATCAGTCGTGATGGTCGCAGCCATCAGCCATCTGAGCAAGGCTAAGCTTACTGAGAATAATCGCGGCACTCCTCTGCCAGGGGAAGGAAATCAGCATTGGAAGATGCAGACCCTGGCTTTGTCATGCCTACAAAATGAGAGCAACCAACCCTCCCCAGTTTTGTGGAACTGTCCCCAAAGCCGCCCTGCTGCACCCTACAAACAGCATGTCAACCATGTAGCGTTTTGGGGGCACTGCGAACGTCAGTGTACAATGGGTCCTGTGTGTACTCAGTCCACCCAGTAGTAATAGTCATACTACTCTGTATCACACCCATAGTTTGCATCAGTTTCTTTTTACTATGTTCCTCCTAATGGATCCACCTTATTGCATGTACATTTATTTGGCTCTGTGGTGCTTATTATTGTCTGTAGGTCAGTGATAGGCAACCAGAGAAATAAATGAAATCAATGTAATCAATGGGAGACAAGTATCTATAATAACATTATAGCCGACATTTACAACAAGTGCTACAAGCATTAAAAAAAAGTATCACAACATAAGAAACTAGGGATTGCAGGTGTAGGATCACCAGGGCCACTCACCTTCTGTTGTAGGTAAAGCTACTGCCATGGGTGGCAGGGGGTGGCATAGGCAAGATGTGGCCTTCTACAATAGGAAATAACTTGTTACTTACAGACCAGCATATCTCACAGAGTGATGCATGATTACTGATGTGACATGAGTAGGGGAGGACTTCACTATTTTCTACACATTCATTAACAATGCAATTTCATTAAACCAAATGCAACTGAGAGAATATAGCATGTTCATGGCTGTGAGCTTAGGCAAAGTCTTTCCATCCTCATTCTGACTAGCCAAGCAGTGGGTGGGAAAGAAACAGCAGTGATGGGGAGGGGAGAGGAGGGAAGTGTGGAACAGAGCAAGCAGGAAACAGAAAAAGATGTACAGTTGAGAGAATGGAAAAAATTTAAATAAAGATCAGTAAATGATTAGAAAAGATTACGGTGTAAAAAGAAAATAAAACTATTCTACAACCAAACTCATATCGTAGCTTTGCATTCTGCTACTATAACGCTATTAAGGAATTCAATATTTTCTGAACTTTGAAATTAGCTTGCTCAGGATTGTTTTATGGACCTAGATTGCCATCTAATGACCAAAAATGTGAACTGCACCACCCAATAAATAAAGTTAACTTTATACTATTTTCCCCCAAATTCGTCAACAAACATGAGTTCTCCTCTAAACGCAGTGTGTGAGAAGTGTCTTATGTACACACCTATTACAAAGTGATTCAATATCATATCTTACCTGGAAAAATATAGATAGAAAGCAGAAAAAAACGTCATATCTCTGGGCCTGAGTCATAGTTGCAAGCAAATCCAAACAGCACACAACTGGGCAAAACCATGTTGCACTGCAGGCAGGGCAGATGCAACAGGTGCAGAGAGAGTTAGATTTGGGTGGGGTATGTTCAAACTGAAATCTAAATTGCAGTGTAAAAATAAAGCTGTCCAGTGTTTGTGGGATACATGCAAAAGTAGCCCGCATTTACCCTGCACAGAATAAATACAACCGACCCAAATCTAAATCTCTCTACACACATCTGCCCCACCTACAGTGCAATATGGTTTTGCCCAGCTCTGTGCTTTCTGACTTTGCTTGCAACTCTGAATTAGGCCCTCCATCATTACAGAATAATTAATGGCAGTATTTGAGAATCAGGGCAGACATCCTACTACATTATTACTACTGTATATATGCTTGCCAACTTCCTGGCAGTCCCCTTTGAGAGACCTGTTGTATACTGTTACTGTTGTATAAGATTTATGAGAATATGTAGTACAAATCATAGCCAGATTAAAGGGGGGGGGATGCAGGGCATACTGTACCCCAGGCCCCCCTTTGTCAGGGGGCCCCCTGGCCAGAGCACATTGACATCACTAGCTTTACCCCTTAAGCAGCATCAAAATGAGCAGCCAGAATGTGAGCAAGATAGTATGCAGTGCAGGTAGAGACACAGGAATATCATGTTTCATGAGCTACTGACAGAGCTTTCTGACCAGAGAAGAGATAGGAGGGTGGAGAGAGATGTAAGTGACACAGGGATCCCAACTTCTCCTCTTCCTCGCCTAGGTGTCTGAGTCCTGTGTAAACTGTTATGCAACTAAACCATTTGGGTCTAGAGATAGAGAGAGACACATCGAGTCCTCCTGAGTCCTGTCCCAGTGTGTAAGTAGTACAGAGGCTGCTGCTATTCTTGCATGTGACAAGATAATTTTTTTTTATTTTTTTTTATATCTTAAGGTTAAGTTGTCTTTGTTCCACTACAAGAAAAGTTTATAAAATAGTTGTCTTTCAATTAGGTGGAGCTATAAACAGGCATTATTAAACTATTAGTTAAATCTAATATACACCATTGGTTTCAATTTAATATACACAATCTATACCTCCCACCATGGCCTATTCCAGGAGGGATAAAATGCTCTCTACCTGAAATGTCTTCTTAATTTATGATTGCAATCACCTGTGTTAAAGTATCTTTCTTATCAATTCAACACAGGTGACGCCAATCGTATATTAAGTGGGAAGTCCAGGTAGAGCATTTTGTCCCTCCTGGAATGAGACACGTTGGAAGGTATGCACAATTTAATATACATCCCCCACCTTCCATCTGGGGGTATCCGTTCACATGGTCGACCATGTTATGGTCGACAGTCATTAGGTCGACCACTATTGGTCGACATTGACATGGTCGACATGGACACCTGGTCGACACATGAAAACGGTCGACACGTGAAAGGTCGACACATGAAAAGGTCGACATGAGTTTTTTTAACTTTTTTTCTTTTGGGGAACTTTTCCATACTTTACGATCCACGTGGACTACGATTGGAACTGTAATCTGTGCCGAGCGAAGCGTTAGCGGAGCGAAGGCACCATGCCCGAAGCATGGCGAGCGAAGCGAGCCATGCGAGGGTACGCGGTGCACTAATTGGGGTTCCCAGTCACTTTACGCAAAAAACGACACCAAAAAAAGTAAAAAAACTCATGTTGACCTTTTCATGTGTCGACCTTTCATGCGTCGACCATTTTCATGTGTCGACCATGTGTCCATGTCGACCATGTCAATGTCGACCAATAGTGGTCGACCTAATGACTGTCGACCATAACATGGTCGACCATTCATACCGGAACCCCATCTGGGCCCCCCGTTTTACATGCTCTAGCCACCCCCAAGGTTTAATCTGGCCCTTGTACAAATATTATATATGTAGGCTAAAGGTGCATTAAAGTTCAATAGATGGGAATAGTTTAATATCTTCAATTTATCGTCAACTTTTGCTAAAAAGAGAGACTGTTACAATCTTTTACCTAAACTTATGCTGGGCATACACTATTCAATTATCAGGGTGATCCATCTAATATTAGCAAGTATATCAGCCAGATAATTTTACTGTGTATTCATGCAACCAATCTCAAAATACTTATCAATCAGACATGCCAAGACATCCAGCATGTCCTATAGATAATTCATCGAACACATCTGGCAGTGCATACCATGATCCTTCACAGGGGAGTAAAGGGGAAAAGTCTCTTCCCCACAGGAAGAAAGCAGATACTGTATTGTGTGGCCAACCACTGTTAAAGTGGAGATGTCTTATGGGCAGAATCAGCTGCCACCACAATCTGTAAGTGCCCGCTGCATTTCAGTGGCGTGTGGTGACGTGAGGTAGGTGAGGCAGAGCCTTTCCTGTCGTACTAACGTATACGCCAGGCTTTATTTTTTTTACTTGTGTAATTTTATTGAGTTTTTCAGAAAGAAAAAAAAGCGAAGCAAACAAAACAAACATTGCTTGTATCACAGTGTACAAATATATGAATAATGATTGCATTGTAGACCACAAGAGAATCAAGGTGTGGTTATTAACCCGGTATGGAGGTCAGTAGTAAAAGCAAAATGAATAAAGACAGCGGTGTCCTATTACAGTATACAGAAACATACAAACAAATGAAGCACCATACTGAACAGCACACATCTAGTAATAACTCTCATGGGGGTATATTTAACAAGATTTCAAATTAATTCAAATCCATTCGAGTTCCGTTTTTCTGTCTAAGTGGCGTCTCGGGAATTTACTAACCCTGAAAGTCGGCCGTGTTCGTTGCATTCGTACATTTTTACACAGCCGCGAACACAAATACGATTGAATACACCATCGGTCAAATACGGTTGTTATTTAATACAACACGGTAATTTACTAATGATTTGTATTTGTGTTTCCGGCCGTAAACACCTTAAACTCTGCCGCAAATGTCATTGATTCGTACAAAAGTTCTAAGTCCAAATAGAACTGCTTTTGGCTGGCGTGTTTGACATCTACCACTCTTGTCAATTACTGAGGTAAGTGTATTTAGGTTTCTTTATGGTTGGTTATGTATTGTGTGTGTTTTGTGGGATTCCTGTTATGTTTGCCATCACAATACACTTTGTTATTGTGTTTGTGTGTTAAAAATTTGCCTACAAATCCAGTCCTGTTATAATGAACATTATATTTGCATAGCATTTGTGTAGTGCTGATTTGTGTTTCTGAATGTAAACTCATGCATAGACATAATACTAAGGTAACGTAATGTAATAGAGTGTTGTAATATAAGTATTTTTAGTTAAAAACTAAATACCTAACCTCTGCTGCATGAGTAAGATATGTTTCTTGATTGTGAGCATGCATATGATTAATTAAACAACTGTACATAAATAGTGTTGGAAATAATACCAAAACAACTGTATCATGTTGAACCTTTTTTTTTACTAGTACATATGTTTCATAATAAACAAACTAAACAAAGAAAATGCACTTCTCACACTTGTGAGTGCAAACTCAAAAATGCAGGTAGCAGCACAAATATTTTGGTTATTTGTAAAACATGCTGATGGGATTTTATTTTGCAGGTCGGCCTCTTGAGGTCGATGGGCCTTTACCGCTGGTGTCTGGTCGACTTCTGGCTGAGCGTCTGGGAGGGGACGTTATAGGTGTCACCAAGGGGGTTGTGGTAGAGGAGCTGGAACTTGTATACTCCCCTTGATGAGTGAGATGCTGGCTTAGTGTTGTCAGAGTCACATTTAAGTCTCTGGTTGCAGACGTGTGGCTCTCCATAATTCTGACCATGGCATCTTGTGTCGTTTGATTCGCAGTCAATATATGCAAGTACGTTTGATGTAGCCTTTGGTTGTCATCCATGACTCTTTGAAGGTATCGAGCATGCGATTATTGTCTGCCCTCATTAGTTCTAATGTGTTTGCCATTCGGGTGAGCTCATTATTTTGTCTGCTGTTGCTTCTGGAGATGCGTGGAACTTGATGGGCCAGACTTGCAATGTAGTGTGTTTGCTTCCGCAAACACTCTAAATTATGATTTTGCTGCGTTGACCAACTTGACCAAAATGCCCTGGTTTTGTGACTGTGCTAACGGTGTGGGTGGGCTTCTGTCCCGCTCAGGTGTCTGGTGAGATGGCAGAGTGGCAAACTGTCTGTTTGTTGAGTGTGGTGGTGGTATTGCAATTAGATTGAGGGTATATGTTTCCTCATTTTGTGTTGGCTGCAGTTGCCCTGGCGAGACTTTCCTAAAGAATGTTGTCCTCTGTAATAGAAAGCAGTTGTAAGGTGTTTTGTTTTTATTTTGGACAGTGTAAGTGTGTGTTGTTGGTAAGGCTATATTGGCCACATATATTGTATTTAACTTTTAACACATATGCACCTCACATTAGTGTCCAC
Source organism: Pseudophryne corroboree (assembly GCF_028390025.1). NCBI lineage: Eukaryota > Metazoa > Chordata > Amphibia > Anura > Myobatrachidae > Pseudophryne > Pseudophryne corroboree. Next base: position 164,234,693 of record NC_086454.1, on the reverse strand, counting down.
TTAATTTGCGTGGTTTTGGTTTCCACTTACGTGGTGCCCCAATGTGCTTCAGAAATCAGTTTGAAAACATTGTAGTATTTGACGTAAGCTTGCGTCCTAACTGTGCAATATAGGACATCTATTTCATGCACATTTCATGTGTCTAATTTACAAGGTGCAACATAATTGTCCAGTTTTCTGTGTTTGGAGGTTAAGGTCAACATGGCATCTTAAATTGGCCATCACTAGTCCAGCATAATTAGCACTGTTTTCAGTAGTGTAAAGGGTGTGTGTTAATATGTGTGTTGTGTGAATGTGCTACAAAACTCACCAGGCAGCTGTGGGAATGCGGTGACATGGGTGGCAGAATGTCCAGCAGTTGCTGTGGTGGCACAAGTGACACCAGGGATATGGATCATCATGGTGATGGCTGTAGTGGCGGTCTGGATGACGCACCCAGGCTGCACCTCCGCTGGGGAAGTGCGTGTGTTGATGGACCTTTGGGAAAAATGGCTACAGTTATTTTTAATTCAACATTGAGGCTTAAACAAACCCCAGCTTAATGTACTTACCAGCATCAGCAGCATCCTCAGCTTCAGTTGCAGTGGAGGCATGGCCAGAAGGCCTTTGTGAATGTTTAGACTCTGCAAAAGGAAAGGAGGCCCTTTAAAAATTAGAAAACAACAACAAACTACAACCAAATGAAGCAACACGTGACCCCTAAGCTAGTTTGTTGCATATCCTACCTTTTTCACACCACTAAGCCAACTCTTTCTCCCCTATCACACGGCATACATTGAAACCCAACTTAACAATGTTCTGCTTAATGATGCTTCTAAGTTTGTAATCCTTGTACTTTATCACTATTGTATTGAACCGTAAGACACTGACTTCATGCTTGGTCTCATTGTACACTATTGCTTTTTATCACCCCAAAAAACATGTGCCACCATATAAAGCCTTGCACAAATAAAAAACCACAACACAGAACCTAGTCATTACACCCAACAACAATTTATACTGTTTGGAACACAAAACACTATCAAATTTAGACTACCACTTAAAAAAATAAGGTTGGAAGAAAATGGCCCTTTAAACCAGAAACCGTACATACATTTCTGTGTGAACACCATACAACACAATGGAAGATTTCATGCACAAATAAGACTGTAATATTTTTGCCCATAACAAACTAAAAAATTGACTCCAAAAAAACAGACAACCAAAAAAAAAACTTACCAGACACCCTGCGGCGAACAGAGTCCCGTACGTACGTTGCCATCACTACCTCTGGAGGGATGAGGCTCTGCAGTGGCTCCTTGTATTCCAAATATGTGGTGATAAATGGTTGCCCCACCTCCTGTTTGCATGGCCGACTTGGCCTCCTTCGCCATTTTCGCTTTCACACGACGTTTGATGTCGTAAAAGCGCTTTCTGCAGGTCTCCTCTGTACACCTCACCACACCCTCACAATTCACCGCGTCAACAACCTTCTGCTACATCACTACTTTTTTCCTTGCAGACATCTAAGCTGACTCCTGACCAAACAGCTGGCGATGATATTTCATTATCATCCTCCCCAGGGCAACATTCTCGTCAAACGTGAACTTCACATTCCGCCCTGACTTGGTCCTGGTACATGGCTGCGGAGCCTCATCAGTATCACTAGAGGACTCAGGAGCTTCCTCTGCCACCGCCTCCACCTCACCCCCCTCACTACCCTCCACAACCTCACTAACCTCCTCAACATTACCAACCTCCACCACCTCCCCAACCTCACTAACCTCTGACTCAGACATGTTTAAGACAGACAACAAAAAACACTAAAAAATAAGGACAAACAAAACACACTCCTCCTCTACCTCTACACAGCACACACCACACACAAAAAAAAAACACTGACAAAAGACTTTAAAAAAAAAACTAGGACAGAAAATATGACACACTAATAAGTTTACAAGACAACAATAAAGACAAGACAACCTTCACAGCTCAGCACTCAGAAATTGCAAACCAAAATACCAGAACTCTCTTCAACTCCTCACAGCACCACCTCTCTCCTCTCCACTAACTAAACCCACGAGGTTCGTCCGGTTTGGGGCATTTTTATATGGCTGCGCTTTGACACTCCCACGAAAACCACATAACCAATCACGGTTCACCTTCAAAATCAAATGTAAAAGTAAAAATCAGTCCGCAAAGTCCAGAAAACACTGCCGCACAGGAAAAATACAAATGATGCGTCACAATACACATCTTCGGCCGGAAACAAACACATTCGGCCGTAGAAACAAACCCACAAATACGAATACGATGACATCGACATCGAAAAATACGAATGGGTAGAACTCGAAAGCTTAGTAAATTACCGAAAACAGATTCAAAAAGTTGCAATTTAGAACGGCCGATGTCAGTCGATGAAAAATTCGACACAAATCGGACACAACACGAATGTTAGTAAATAAACCCCCTGGTATGAGGATGAAGCTGTCAGGGGAGGGAAAAGGGGGAAGGAGTATCACATTAAATGCCCTCTGACAAACATCACAATCCCAGTCCCCAGTAGTGATGTGCACCGGACATTTTTCGGGTTTTGTGTTTTGGTTTTGGGTTCGGTTCCGCAGCCGTGTTTTGGGTTCGAACGCGTTTTGCCAAAACTAGAGATGAGCGCCTGAAATTTTTCGGGTTTTGTGTTTTGGTTTTGGGTTCGGTTCCGCGGCCGTGTTTTGGGTTCGAACGCGTTTTGGCAAAACCTCACCGAATTTTTTTTGTCGGATTCGGGTGTGTTTTGGATTCGGGTGTTTTTTTCAAAAAACACTAAAAAACAGCTTAAATCATAGAATTTGGGGGTCATTTTGATCCCAAAGTATTATTAACCTCAAAAACCATAATTTACACTCATTTTCAGTCTATTCTGAATACCTCACACCTCACAATATTATTTTTAGTCCTAAAATTTGCACCGAGGTCGCTGTGTGAGTAAGATAAGCGACCCTAGTGGCCGACACAAACACCGGGCCCATCTAGGAGTGGCACTGCAGTGTCACGCAGGATGTCCCTTCCAAAAAACCCTCCCCAAACAGCACATGACGCAAAGAAAAAAAGAGGCGCAATGAGGTAGCTGTGTGAGTAAGATTAGCGACCCTAGTGGCCGACACAAACACCGGGCCCATCTAGGAGTGGCACTGCAGTGTCACGCAGGATGGCCCTTCCAAAAAACCCTCCCCAAACAGCACATGACGCAAAGAAAAAAAGAGGCGCAATGAGGTAGCTGTGTGAGTAAGATTAGCGACCCTAGTGGCCGACACAAATACCGGGCCCATCTAGGAGTGGCACTGCAGTGTCACGCAGGATGTCCCTTCCAAAAAACCCTCCCCAAACAGCACATGACGCAAAGAAAAAAAGAGGCGCAATGAGGTAGCTGACTGTGTGAGTAAGATTAGCGACCCTAGTGGCCGACACAAACACCGGGCCCATTTAGGAGTGGCACTGCAGTGTCACGCAGGATGTCCCTTCCAAAAAACCCTCCCCAATCAGCACATGATGCAAAGAAAAAGAAAAGAAAAAAGAGGTGCAAGATGGAATTGTCCTTGGGCCCTCCCACCCACCCTTATGTTGTATAAACAAAACAGGACATGCACACTTTAACCAACCCATCATTTCAGTGACAGGGTCTGCCACACGACTGTGACTGATATGACGGGTTGGTTTGGACCCCCCCCCAAAAAAGAAGCAATTAATCTCTCCTTGCACAAACTGGCTCTACAGAGGCAAGATGTCCACCTCATCATCACCCTCCGATATATCACCGTGTACATCCCCCTCCTCACAGATTATCAATTCGTCCCCACTGGAATCCACCATCTCAGCTCCCTGTGTACTTTGTGGAGGCAATTGCTGCTGGTCAATGTCTCCGCGGAGGAATTGATTATAATTCATTTTAATGAACATCATCTTCTCCACATTTTCTGGATGTAACCTCGTACGCCGATTGCTGACAAGGTGAGCGGCGGCACTAAACACTCTTTCGGAGTACACACTTGTGGGAGGGCAACTTAGGTAGAATAAAGCCAGTTTGTGCAAGGGCCTCCAAATTGCCTCTTTTTCCTGCCAGTATAAGTACGGACTGTGTGACGTGCCTACTTGGATGCGGTCACTCATATAATCCTCCACCATTCTATCAATGTTGAGAGAATCATATGCAGTGACAGTAGACGACATGTCCGTAATCGTTGTCAGGTCCTTCAGTCCGGACCAGATGTCAGCATCAGCAGTCGCTCCAGACTGCCCTGCATCACCGCCAGCGGGTGGGCTCGGAATTCTGAGCCTTTTCCTCGCACCCCCAGTTGCGGGAGAATGTGAAGGAGGAGATGTTGACAGGTCGCGTTCCGCTTGACTTGACAATTTTGTCACCAGCAGGTCTTTCAACCCCAGCAGACTTGTGTCTGCCGGAAAGAGAGATCCAAGGTAGGCTTTAAATCTAGGATCGAGCACGGTGGCCAAAATGTAGTGCTCTGATTTCAACAGATTGACCACCCGTGAATCCTTGTTAAGCGAATTAAGGGCTCCATCCACAAGTCCCACATGCCTAGCGGAATCGCTCCGTGTTAGCTCCTCCTTCAATGTCTCCAGCTTCTTCTGCAAAAGCCTGATGAGGGGAATGACCTGACTCAGGCTGGCAGTGTCTGAACTGACTTCACGTGTGGCAAGTTCAAAGGGCATCAGAACCTTGCACAACGTTGAAATCATTCTCCACTGCGCTTGAGACAGGTGCATTCCACCTACTATATCGTGCTCAATTGTATAGGCTTGAATGGCCTTTTGCTGCTCCTCCAACCTCTGAAGCATATAGAGGGTTGAATTCCACCTCGTTACCACTTCTTGCTTCAGATGATGGCAGGGCAGGTTCAGTAGTTTTTGGTGGTGCTCCAGTCTTCTGTACGTGGTGCCTGTACGCCGAAAGTGTCCCGCAATTCTTCTGGCCACCGACAGCATCTCTTGCACGCCCCTGTCGTTTTTTAAAAAATTCTGCACCACCAAATTCAAGGTATGTGCAAAACATGGGACGTGCTGGAATTTGCCCATATTTAATGCACACACAATATTGCTGGCGTTGTCCGATGCCACAAATCCACAGGAGAGTCCAATTGGGGTAAGCCATTCCGCGATGATCTTCCTCAGTTGCCGTAAGAGGTTTTCAGCTGTGTGCGTATTCTGGAAACCGGTGATACAAAGCGTAGCCTGCCTAGGAAAGAGTTGGCGTTTGCGAGATGCTGCTACTGGTGCCGCCGCTGCTGTTCTTGCGGCGGGAGTCCATACATCTACCCAGTGGGCTGTCACAGTCATATAGTCCTGACCCTGCCCTGCTCCACTTGTCCACATGTCCGTGGTTAAGTGGACATTGGGTACAGCTGCATTTTTTAGGACACTGGTGACTCTTTTTCTGAGGTCTGTGTACATTTTCGGTATCGCCTGCCTAGAGAAATGGAACCTAGATGGTATTTGGTACCGGGGACACAGTACCTCCAACAAGTCTCTAGTTGGCTCTGCAGTAATGATGGATACCGGAACCACGTTTCTCACCACCCAGGATGCCAAGGCCTCAGTTATCCGCTTTGCAGTAGGATGACTGCTGTGATATTTCATCTTCCTCGCAAAGGACTGTTGAACAGTCAATTGCTTACTGGAAGTAGTACAAGTGGGCTTACGACTTCCCCTCTGGGATGACCATCGACTCCCAGCGGCAACAACAGCAGCGCCAGCAGCAGTAGGCGTTACACGCAAGGATGCATCGGAGGAATCCCAGGCAGGAGAGGACTCGTCAGAATTGCCAGTGACATGGCCTGCAGGACTATTGGCATTCCAGGGGAAGGAGGAAATTGACACTGAGGGAGTTGGTGGGGTGGTTTGCGTGAGCTTGGTTACAAGAGGAAGGGATTTACTGGTCAGTGGACTGCTTCCGCTGTCACCCAAAGTTTTTGAACTTGTCACTGACTTATTATGAATGCGCTGCAGGTGACGTATAAGGGAGGATGTTCCGAGGTGGTTAACGTCCTTACCCCTACTTATTACAGCTTGACAAAGGGAACACACGGCTTGACACCTGTTGTCCGCATTTCTGGTGAAATACCTCCACACCGAAGAGCTGATTTTTTTGGTATTTTCACCTGGCATGTCAACGGCCATATTCCTCCCACGGACAACAGGTGTCTCCCCGGGTGCCTGACTTAAACAAACCACCTCACCATCAGAATCCTCCTGGTCAATTTCCTCCCCAGCGCCAGCAACACCCATATCCTCCTCATCCTGGTGTACTTCAACACTGACATCTTCAATCTGACTATCAGGAACTGGACTGCGGGTGCTCCTTCCAGCACTTGCAGGGGGCGTGCAAATGGTGGAAGGCGCATGCTCTTCACGTCCAGTGTTGGGAAGGTCAGGCATCGCAACCGACACAATTGGACTCTCCTTGTGGATTTGGGATTTCGAAGAATGCACAGTTCTTTGCTGTGCTGCTTTTGCCAGCTTGAGTCTTTTCATTTTTCTAGCGAGAGGCTGAGTGCTTCCATCCTCATGTGAAGCTGAACCACTAGCCATGAACATAGGCCAGGGCCTCAGCCGTTCCTTGCCACTCCGTGTCGTAAATGGCATATTGGCAAGTTTACGCTTCTCCTCCGACAATTTTATTTTAGGTTTTGGAGTCCTTTTTTTTCTGATATTTGGTGTTTTGGATTTGACATGCTCTGTACTATGACATTGGGCATCGGCCTTGGCAGACGACGTTGCTGGCATTTCATCGTCTCGGCCATGACTAGTGGCAGCAGCTTCAGCACGAGGTGGAAGTGGATCTTGATCTTTCCCTAATTTTGGAACCTCAACATTTTTGTTCTCCATATTTTAATAGGCACAACTAAAAGGCACCTCAGGTAAACAATGGAGATGGATACTAGTATACAATTATGGACTGCCTGCCGAGTGCAGACACAGAGGTAGCCACAGCCGTGAACTACCGTACTGTACTGTGTCTGCTGCTAATATAGACTGGTTGATAAAGAGATGTCGTAGTAGTATGTATGTATAAAGAAGAAAAAAAAACCACGGTTAGGTGGTATATACAATTATGGACGGGCTGCCGAGTGCCGACACAGAGGTAGCCACAGCCGTGAACTACCGCACTGTACTGTGTCTGCTGCTAATATATAGACTGGTTGATAAAGAGATAGTATACTCGTAACTAGTATGTATGTATAAAGAAAGAAAAAAAAACCACGGTTAGGTGGTATATACAATTATGGACGGGCTGCCGAGTGCCGACACAGAGGTAGCCACAGCCGTGAACTACCGCACTGTACTGTGTCTGCTGCTAATATATAGACTGGTTGATAAAGAGATAGTATACTCGTAACTAGTATGTATGTATAAAGAAAGAAAAAAAAACCACGGTTAGGTGGTATATACAATTATGGACGGGCTGCCGAGTGCCGACACAGAGGTAGCCACAGCCGTGAACTACCGCACTGTACTGTGTCTGCTGCTAATATAGACTGGTTGATAAAGAGATAGTATACTCGTAACTAGTATGTATGTATAAAGAAAGAAAAAAAAACCACGGTTAGGTGGTATATACAATTATGGACGGGCTGCCGAGTGCCGACACAGAGGTAGCCACAGCCGTGAACTACCGCACTGTACTGTGTCTGCTGCTAATATAGACTGGTTGATAAAGAGATAGTATACTCGTAACTAGTATGTATGTATAAAGAAAGAAAAAAAAACCACGGTTAGGTGGTATATACAATTATGGATGGGCTGCCGAGTGCCGACACAGAGGTAGCCACAGCCGTGAACTACCGCACTGTACTGTGTCTGCTGCTAATATATAGACTGGTTGATAAAGAGATAGTATACTCGTAACTAGTATGTATGTATAAAGAAAGAAAAAAAAACCACGGTTAGGTGGTATATACAATTATGGACGGGCTGCCGAGTGCCGACACAGAGGTAGCCACAGCCGTGAACTACCGCACTGTACTGTGTCTGCTGCTAATATAGACTGGTTGATAAAGAGATAGTATACTCGTAACTAGTATGTATGTATAAAGAAAGAAAAAAAAACCACGGTTAGGTGGTATATACAATTATGGACGGGCTGCCGAGTGCCGACACAGAGGTAGCCACAGCCGTGAACTACCGCACTGTACTGTGTCTGCTGCTAATATAGACTGGTTGATAAAGAGATAGTATACTCGTAACTAGTATGTATGTATAAAGAAAGAAAAAAAAACCACGGTTAGGTGGTATATACAATTATGGATGGGCTGCCGAGTGCCGACACAGAGGTAGCCACAGCCGTGAACTACCGCACTGTACTGTGTCTGCTGCTAATATATAGACTGGTTGATAAAGAGATAGTATACTCGTAACTAGTATGTATGTATAAAGAAAGAAAAAAAAACCACGGTTAGGTGGTATATACAATTATGGACGGGCTGCCGAGTGCCGACACAGAGGTAGCCACAGCCGTGAACTACCGCACTGTACTGTGTCTGCTGCTAATATATAGACTGGTTGATAAAGAGATAGTATACTCGTAAAACTAGTATGTATGTATAAAGAAAGAAAAAAAAACCACGGTTAGGTGGTATATACAATTATGGACGGGCTGCCGAGTGCCGACACAGAGGTAGCCACAGCCGTGAACTACCGCACTGTACTGTGTCTGCTGCTAATATAGACTGGTTGATAAAGAGATAGTATACTCGTAACTAGTATGTATGTATAAAGAAAGAAAAAAAAACCACGGTTAGGTGGTATATACAATTATGGACGGGCTGCCGAGTGCCGACACAGAGGTAGCCACAGCCGTGAACTACCGCACTGTACTGTGTCTGCTGCTAATATATAGACTGGTTGATAAAGAGATAGTATACTCGTAACTAGTATGTATGTATAAAGAAAGAAAAAAAAACCACGGTTAGGTGGTATATACAATTATGGACGGGCTGCCGAGTGCCGACACAGAGGTAGCCACAGCCGTGAACTACCGCACTGTACTGTGTCTGCTGCTAATATATAGTCTGGTTGATAAAGAGATAGTATACTCGTAACTAGTATGTATGTATAAAGAAAGAAAAAAAAACCACGGTTAGGTGGTATATACAATTATGGACGGGCTGCCGAGTGCCGACACAGAGGTAGCCACAGCCGTGAACTACCGCACTGTACTGTGTCTGCTGCTAATATAGACTGGTTGATAAAGAGATAGTATACTCGTAACTAGTATGTATGTATAAAGAAAGAAAAAAAAACCACGGTTAGGTGGTATATACAATTATGGACGGGCTGCCGAGTGCCGACACAGAGGTAGCCACAGCCGTGAACTACCGCACTGTACTGTGTCTGCTGCTAATATATAGACTGGTTGATAAAGAGATAGTATACTCGTAACTAGTATGTATGTATAAAGAAAGAAAAAAAAACCACGGTTAGGTGGTATATACAATTATGGACGGGCTGCCGAGTGCCGACACAGAGGTAGCCACAGCCGTGAACTACCGCACTGTACTGTGTCTGCTGCTAATATATAGACTGGTTGATAAAGAGATAGTATACTCGTAACTAGTATGTATGTATAAAGAAAGAAAAAAAAACCACGGTTAGGTGGTATATACAATTATGGACGGGCTGCCGAGTGCCGACACAGAGGTAGCCACAGCCGTGAACTACCGCACTGTACTGTGTCTGCTGCTAATATAGACTGGTTGATAAAGAGATAGTATACTCGTAACTAGTATGTATGTATAAAGAAAGAAAAAAAAACCACGGTTAGGTGGTATATACAATTATGGACGGGCTGCCGAGTGCCGACACAGAGGTAGCCACAGCCGTGAACTACCGCACTGTACTGTGTCTGCTGCTAATATAGACTGGTTGATAAAGAGATAGTATACTCGTAACTAGTATGACTATAAAGAAAGAAAAAAAAACCACGGTTAGGTGGTATATACAATTATGGACGGGCTGCCGAGTGCCGACACAGAGGTAGCCACAGCCGTGAACTACCGCACTGTACTGTGTCTGCTGCTAATATAGACTGGTTGATAAAGAGATAGTATACTACTAATATTATATATACTGGTGGTCAGGTCACTGGTCACTAGTCACACTGGCAGTGGCACTCCTGCAGCAAAAGTGTGCACTGTTTAATTTTAATATAATATTATGTACTCCTGGCTCCTGCTATAACCTATAACTGGCACTGCAGTGCTCCCCAGTCTCCCCCACAATTATAAGCTGTGTGAGCTGAGCACAGTCAGATATATATATACATTGATGCAGCACACTGGGCTGAGCAGTGCACACAGATATGGTATGTGACTGAGTCACTGTGTGTATCGTTTTTTTCAGGCAGAGAACGGATATATTAAATAAAACAAACAACTGCACTGTCTGGTGGTCACTGTGGTCGTCAGTCACTAAACTCTGCACTCTCTTCTACAGTATCACAGCCTCAGGTCAATCTCTCTCTCTCTCTCTCAACCCTAATCTAAATGGAGAGGACGCCAGCCACGTCCTCTCCCTATCAATCTCAATGCACGTGTGAAAATGGCGGCGACGCGCGGCTCCTTATATAGAATCCGAGTCTCGCGAGAATCCGACAGCGTCATGATGACGTTCGGGCGCGCTCGGGTTAACCGAGCAAGGCGGGAGGATCCGAGTCTGCTCGGACCCGTGAAAAAAACATGAAGTTCGTGCGGGTTCGGATTCAGAGAAACCGAACCCGCTCATCTCTAGCCAAAACCTCACCGAATTTTTTTTGTCGGATTCGGATGTGTTTTGGATTCGGGTGTTTTTTTCAAAAAACCCTAAAAAACAGCTTAAATCATTTAATTTGGGGGTCATTTTGATCCCATAGTATTATTAACCTCAATAACCATAATTTACACTCATTTTCAGTCTATTCTGAACACCTCACACCTCACAATATTATTTTTAGTCCTAAAATTTGCACCGAGGTCGCTGGATGGCTAAGCTAAGCGACCCTAGTGGCCGACACAAAAACCTGGCCCATCTAGGAGTGGCACTGCAGTGTCAGGCAGGATGGCCCTTCCAAAAAATACTCCCCAAACAGCACATGATGCAAAGAAGAAAAAAAAGAGGCGCAATGAGGTAGCTGTGTGAGTAAGCTAAGCGACCCTAGTGGCCGACACAAACACCTGGCCCATCTAGGAGTGGCACTGCAGTGTCAGGCAGGATGGCCCTTCCAAAAAATACTCCCCAAACAGCACATGACGCAAAGAAGAAAAAAAAGAGGCGCAATGAGGTAGCTGTGTGAGTAAGCTAAGCGACCCTAGTGGCCGACACAAACACCTGGCCCATCTAGGAGTGGCACTGCAGTGTCAGGCAGGATGGCCCTTCCAAAAAATACTCCCCAAACAGCACATGACGCAAAGAAGAAAAAAAAGAGGCGCAATGAGGTAGCTGTGTGAGTAAGCTAAGCGACCCTAGTGGCCGACACAAACACCTGGCCCATCTAGGAGTGGCACTGCAGTGTCAGGCAGGATGGCCCTTCCAAAAAATACTCCCCAAACAGCACATGACGCAAAGAAGAAAAAAAAGAGGCGCAATGAGGTAGCTGTGTGAGTAAGCTAAGCGACCCTAGTGGCCGACACAAACACCTGGCCCATCTAGGAGTGGCACTGCAGTGTCAGGCAGGATGGCCCTTCCAAAAAATACTCCCCAAACAGCACATGACGCAAAGAAGAAAAAAAAGAGGCGCAATGAGGTAGCTGTGTGAGTAAGCTAAGATACCTTAGTGGCCGACACAAACACCTGGCCCATCTAGGAGTGGCACTGCAGTGTCAGGCAGGATGGCCCTTCCAAAAAATACTCCCCAAACAGCACATGACGCAAAGAAGAAAAAAAAGAGGCGCAATGAGGTAGTTGTGTGAGTAAGCTAAGCGACCCTAGTGGCCGACACAAACACCTGGCCCATCTAGGAGTGGCACTGCAGTGTCACGCAGGATGGCCCTTCCAAAAAATACTCCCCAAACAGCACATGACGCAAAGAAGAAAAAAAAGAGGCGCAATGAGGTAGCTGTGTGAGTAAGCTAAGCGACCCTAGTGTCCGACACAAACACCTGGCCCATCTAGGAGTGGCACTGCAGTGTCACGCAGGATGGCCCTTCCAAAAAATACTCCCCAAACAGCACATGACGCAAAGAAAAATGAAAGAAAAAAGAGGTGCAAGATGGAATTGTCCTTGGGCCCTCCCACCCACCCTTATGTTGTATAAACAGGACATGCACACTTTAACCAACCCATCATTTCAGCGACAGGGTCTGCCACACGACTGTGACTGAAATGACTGGTTGGTTTGGGCCCCCACCAAAAAAGAAGCAATCAATCTCTCCTTGCACAAACTGGCTCTACAGAGGCAAGATGTCCACCTCATCATCATCGTCCGATTCATCACCCCTTTCACTGTGTACATCCCCCTCCTCACAGATTATTAATTCGTCCCCACTGGAATCCACCATCTCAGGTCCCTGTGTACTTTCTGGAGGCAATTGCTGCTGGTGAGTGTCTCCATGGAGGAATTGATTATAATTCATTTTAATGAACATCATCTTCTCCACATTTTCTGGAAGTAACCTCGTACGCTGATTGCTGACAAGGTGAGCGGCGGCACTAAACACTCTTTCGGAGTACACACTGGAGGGAGGGCAACTTAAGTAGAATAAAGCCAGTTTGTGCAAGGGCCTCCAAATTGCCTCTTTTCCCTGCCAGTATACGTACGGACTGTCTGACGTGCCTACTTGGATGCGGTCACTCATATAATCCTCCACCATTCTTTCAATGGTGAGAGAATCATATGCAGTGACAGTAGACGACATGTCAGTAATCGTTGGCAGGTCCTTCAGTCCAGACCAGATGTCAGCATCAGCAGTCGCTCCAGACTGCCCTGCATCACCGCCAGCGGGTGGGCTCGGAATTCGTAGCCTTTTCCTTGCACCCCCAGTTGCGGGAGAATGTGAAGGAGGAGATGTTGACAGGTCGCGTTCCGCTTGACTTGACAATTTTCTCACCAGCAGTTCTTTGAACCCCTGCAGACTTGTGTCTGCCGGAAAGAGAGATCCAACGTAGGTTTTAAATCTAGGATCGAGCATGGTGGCCAAAATGTAGTGCTCTGATTTCAACAGATTGACCACACGTGAGTCCTGGTTAAGCGAATGAAGGGCTCCATCCACAAGTCCCACATGCCTAGCGGAATCGCTCTGTTTTAGCTCCTCCTTCAATGCCTCCAGCTTCTTCTGCAAAAGCCTGATGAGGGGAATGACCTGACTCAGGCTGGCAGTGTCTGAACTGACTTCACGTGTGGCAAGTTCAAAGGGCAGCAGAACCTTGCACAACATTGAAATCATTCTCCACTGCGCTTGAGACAGGTGCATTCCACCTCCTTTGCCTATATCGTGGCCAGATGTATAGGCTTGAATGGCCTTTTGCTGCTCCTCCATCCTCTGAAGCATATAGAGGGTTGAATTCCACCTCGTTACCACCTCTTGCTTCAGATGATGGCAGGGCAGGTTCAGGTTTTTTTGGTGGTGCTCCAGTCTTCTGTACGCGGTGCCTGTACGCTGAAAGTGGCCCGCAATTCGTCTGGCCACCGACAGCATCTCTTGCACGCCCCTGTCGTTTTTTAAATAATTCTGCACCACCAAATTCAAGGTATGTGCAAAACATGGGACGTGCTGGAATTTGCCCAGATGTAATGCACGCACAATATTGCTGGCGTTGTCCGATGCCACAAATCCCCAGGAGAGTCCAATTGGGGTAAGCCATTCTGCGATGATCTTCCTCAGTTGCCGTAAGAGGTTTTCAGCTGTGTGCGTATTCTGGAAAGCGGTGATACAAAGCGTAGCCTGCCTAGGAACGAGTTGGTGTTTGCGAGATGCTGCTACTGGTGCCGCCGCTGCTGTTCTTGCAGCGGGAGGCAATACATCTACCCAGTGGGCTGTCACAGTCATGTAGTCCTGAGTCTGCCCTGCTCCACTTGTCCATGGTTAAGTGGACATTGGGTACAACTGCATTTTTTAGGACACTGGTGAGTCTTTTTCTGACGTCCGTGTACATTCTCGGTATCGCCTGCCTAGAGAAGTGGAACCTAGATGGTATTTGGTAACGGGGGCACACTACCTCAAGAAATTGTCTAGTTCCCTGTGAACTAACGGCGGATACCGGACGCACGTCTAACACCAACATAGTTGTCAAGGCCTCAGTTATCCGATTTGCAACAGGATGACTGCTGTGATATTTCATCTTCCTCGCAAAGGACTGTTGGACAGTCAATTGCTTACTGGAAGTAGTACAAGTGGTCTTCCGACTTCCCCTCTGGGATGACGATCGACTCCCAGCAGCAACAACAGCAGCGCCAGCAGCAGTAGGCGTTACACTCAAGGATGCATCGGAGGAATCCCAGGCAGGAGAGGACTCGTCAGACTTGCCAGTGACATGGCCTGCAGGACTATTGGCTTTCCTGGGTAAGGAGGAAATTGACACTGAGGGAGTTGGTGGTGTGGTTTGCGCGAGCTTGGTTACAAGAGGAAGGTATTTACTGGTCAGTGGACTGCTTCCGCTGTCGCCCAAAGTTTTTGAACTTGTCACTGACTTATTATGAATGCGCTGCAGGTGACGTATAAGGGAGGATGTTCCGAGGTGGTTAACGTCCTTACCCCTACTTATTACAGCTTGACAAAGGCAACACACGGCTTGACACCTGTTGTCCGCATTTCTGTTGAAATACTTCCACACTGAAGAGCTGATTTTTTTGGTATTTTCACCAGGCATGTCAATGGCCATATTCCTCCCACGGACAACAGGTGTCTCCCCGGGTGCCTGACTTAAACAAACCACCTCACCATCAGAATCCTCCTTGTCAATTTCCTCCCCAGCGCCAGCAACACCCATATCCTCATCCTGGTGTACTTCAACACTGACATCTTCAATTTCACTATCAGGAACTGGACTGCGGGTGCTCCTTTCAACACTTGCAGGGGGCGTGCAAATGGTGGAAGGCGCAAGCTCTTCCCGTCCAGTGTTGGGAAGGTCAGGCATCGCAACCGACACAATTGGACTCTCCTTTGGGATTTGTGATTTCGAAGAACGCACAGTTCTTTGCTGTGCTTTTGCCGCAAGTCTTTTCTTTTTTCTAGCGAGAGGATGAGTGCTTCCATCCTCATGTGAAGCTGAACCACTAGCCATGAACATAGGCCAGGGCCTCAGCCGTTCCTTGCCACTCCGTGTCGTAAATGGCATATTGGCAAGTTTACGCTTCTCCTCAGACGCTTTTAATTTTGATTTTTGGGTAATTTTTTTACTGATCTTTTGTGTTTTGGATTTTACATGCTCTGTACTATGACATTGGGCATCGGCCTTGGCAGACGACGTTGATGGCATTTCATCGTCTCGGCCATGACTAGTGGCAGCAGCTTCAGCACGAGGTGGAAGTGGATCTTGATCTTTCCCTATTTTTTAACCTCCACATTTTTGTTCTCCATATTTTGCGCACAACTAAAAGCCACCACAGGTATACAATGTAGATGGATGGATAGTATACTATTATTACTTATACTTATGGACGACGAGTGACGACACAGAGGTAGGTACAGCCGTGGCCTACCGTACTGCTGCTTATATATATATAATATACTGTATAACGGACCTGGTGGACACTGTCAGCAGACTGCTAAACTAGTATGAAGAAAGAAAAAAAAAAAAACACCACAGGTATACAATGTAGCTGGATGGATAGTATAGTATTACTTATACTTATGGACGACGAGTGACGACACAGAGGTAGGTACAGCCGTGGCCTACCGTACTGCTGCTTATATATATATAATATACTGTATAACGGACCTGGTGGACACTGTCAGCAGACTGCTAAACTAGTATGAAGAAAGAAAAAAAAAACACCACAGGTATACAATGTAGATGGATGGATAGTATAGTATTACTTATACTTATGAACGACGAGTGACGACACAGAGGTAGGTACAGCCGTGGCCTACCGTACTGCTGCTTATATATATATAATATACTGTATAACGGACCTGGTGGACACTGTCAGCAGACTGCTAAACTAGTATGAAGAAAGAAAAAAAAAAACACCACAGGTATACAATGTAGATGGATGGATAGTATAGTATTACTTATACTTATGGACGACGAGTGCACTGACGACACAGAGGTAGGTACAGCCGTGGCCTACCGTACTGCTGCTTATATATATATAATATACTGTATAACGGACCTGGTGGACACTGTCAGCAGACTGCTAAACTAGTATGAAGAAAGAAAAAAAAACACCACAGGTATACAATGTAGATGGATGGATAGTATAGTATTACTTATACTTATGGACGACGAGTGCACTGACGACACAGAGGTAGGTACAGCCGTGGCCTACCGTACTGCTGCTTATATGTATATAATATACTGTATAACGGACCTGGTGGACACTGTCAGCAGACTGCTAAACTAGTATGAAGAAAGAAAAAAAAAAACACCACAGGTATACAATGTAGATGGATGGATAGTATAGTATTACTTATACTTATGGACGACGAGTGACCACACAGAGGTAGGTACAGCCGTGGCCTACCGTACTGCTGCTTATATATATATATAATATACTGTATAACGGACCTGGTGGACACTGTCAGCAGACTGCTAAACTAGTATGAAGAAAGAAAAAAAAAACACCACAGGTATACAATGTAGATGGATGGATAGTATAGTATTACTTATACTTATGGACGACGAGTGCACTGACGACACAGAGGTAGGTACAGCCGTGTCCTACCGTACTGCTGCTTATATATATATAATATACTGTATAACGGACCTGGTGGACACTGTCAGCAGACTGCTAAACTAGTATGAAGAAAGAAAAAAAAAACACCACAGGTATACAATGTAGATGAATGGATAGTATAGTATTACTTATACTTATGGACGACGAGTGACGACACAGAGGTAGGTACAGCCGTGGCCTACCGTACTGCTGCTTATATATATATAATATACTGTATAACGGACCTGGTGGACACTGTCAGCAGACTGCTTAACTAGTATGAAGAAAGAAAAAAAAAACACCACAGGTATACAATGTAGATGGATGGATAGTATAGTATTACTTATACTTATGGACGACGAGTGACGACACAGAGGTAGGTACAGCCGTGGCCTACCGTACTGCTGCTTATATATATATAATATACTGTATAACGGACCTGGTGGACACTGTCAGCAGACTGCTAAACAAACTAGCATGAAGAAAGAAAAAAAAAACACCACAGTGTTTTTCAGGCAGACAAACGTATACTGGACTGGTGGTCACTGTCAGCAAAACTGTGCACTGTACTCCTGCTATAACTGCTCCCCAGTCCCCACAATTAGGCAGTGTGAGCAGAGCAGTGCACTCAGCACAGATATATCATGCAGCAGTGCAGCACACTGAGTGAGCACAGCCACAGATATGGTGGAGCGTTTTTTTCAGGCAGAGAAACAAAGGATTAAAATCACTGGTGGTATAATCAAAACCCTGCACTGTACTCCCTAATAGCTGCTCCCCGTCCCCAATCCTCCCCACAATTATAACAATGTCACTCTTAGACTTAGTCTTTTCTATTACGGAGAGGACGCCAGCCACGTCCTCTCCCTATCAATCTCAATGCACGTGTGAAATGGCGGCGACGCGCGGCTCCTTATATAGAATCCGAGTCTCGCGAGAATCCGACAGCGGGATGATGACGTTCGGGCGCGCTCGGGTTAACCAAGCAAGGCGGGAGGATCCGAGTCGCTCGGACCCGTGTAAAAAAAAGGTGAAGTTCGAGCGGGTTCGGATTCCGAGGAACCGAACCCGCTCATCACTAGTCCCCAGGTAGTTGCAAAATTAAGCAGGAGGTATCGTATCTTTGGCTAGGCGCGAGGTGTTCCATCTATCCCATTTAGTAAAATAATGGGAAAGGGTACCTCTAGATCTATGGCCCTCATTCCGAGTTGATCGCTTGATAGCTACTTTATGCAGCCGCGCAAACGCATAGTCACCACCCACGGGGGAGTGTATTTTCGCTTTGCAAGTGTGCGATCGCATGTGCAGCCGAGCGGGGCAAAAATGTTTTTTGCAGTTTCAGAGTAGCTCTGATCTTACTCAGCCCTTGCGATCACTTCATCCTGTCCTGTCCCGGAATTGACGTCAGATACCCGCCCTGCAAATGTGGACACGCCTGCGTTTTCCCTAGCATTCCCAGAAAACGGTCAGTTGACACCCATAAACGCCCTCTTCCTGTCAATCTCCTTACGATCAGCTGTGTGAATGGATTCTTCGTTAAAACCATCGCACAGCAACGATCCGCTTTGTACTCATATGACGCACGTGCACATTGCGGTGCATTCGCATGTGCAGTAGTAACCTGAGCGCTGCACTGCGAAAATCGGCAGCGTGCGATCAACTCAGAATGAACTCCCCATATGTAAACCTTTCATGACCGGAGACTACATTAACCAAAGCACGCCAGTTATATAAATTAGGAGAGGATGCAGCAAACCAGTTTCTGGCAATAATTACTTTCGCTAAATTAGCTAAACACAGAACATATTTATATATTGCAGGACAATAGGATTCTTACAGGTCCATAGCAAACATACATAGTTTAGGAGAGAGAATGGGCAGCGTTGGCTCTGTAAGTAATATTTCTGCCCAGTCAGCGATAACATCCTCATGCCTATCAACCATAATGCCTTTAATATCAGGAGATTCCAATATAAAACTAGCTAAGGGCTCTATGGGCAGAGCAAAGAGATCCGGGGATAAGGGGCATCCTTGCCTAGTACTCCAACTCAAAGAAAAGAGGGATGTAACATAGCCATTAACAGATAGGCGAGCCATGGGGGAGGAGTATAACAGTTGGACCCAGTAAAAAAAGGTGGGGCCAAAAGCAAATTTCCTAAGAACCTCCCACAAATAGTCCCATTCCACCGAGTCGAAGGCCTTGGCGGCATCCAAGGAAACCACCACTGCCTCCGACTCCAAATGGTCCCCTCTCTGCAGGTGCCAGAACAGCCTCCTCAGGTTCTGAAGTGTAGATTTGCCTGGCATAAACCCTGTTTGATCATCATGGATAATAGAAGTAATGACTTTATTAAGACGAGTGGCAAGGATTTTAGATAAAATGTTTTCATCGGTGTGCAGTAATGAGATCGGCCAGTAAGAATCAGGAGACGTAGGATCTTTAACCAGCATAAGCATGACTACAGTGATCGCTTCAGACATAAATAGGGCAAAGTACCACTGTCAAACAGTGCAGTAAACAATTTAAAAAAATAAGGGACATAATAATCACGATATTGTTTATACACTTCAACAGGTATGCCGTCAAACCCTGGAGCTTTTTTGTTAGGGAAGGAGGCAATAGCCGCCTCAACCTCCTCAGAGGTAATAGTAGTTTATGAAAAGTCAATAGATTGTTGTGATAAGCGGGGTAAGGTAACATATGAGATAGATACTGCTGCAGTTGCAATGAGGCGTGCCTCTGCCTGGATGCATACAGTGAGGACTAGAAGGACTGAAATATTTGAGCAATTTCAGGAGTAGTGCAGTAAGATGTACCTTGTGGGTCACCAATCTGTTGTATGGATCCCCCAGTTCTGTCCTCTCTAGATAGATAAGCTAAATAGCTACCACCCGTGTCAGACTGCGAATAAAGGACATGTTGGGAAATAAGCAATTTATGCTTGGTCTTGGCAAGCAAGTAATCAGACCAAGCCTTCCTAGCTAAGTCCCACCGTGTACGATCAGTAGGTGTCTTAGTTAATAGATAAGTATTTTCATGTTGACAACAGGCATGTTCCAATCGTAATTCTTCCTCCCTGCTAGATTTTTCAATGTTAGCCATCCGTTTTATAAAAGAACCTTGTAACGATGCCTTAAAGGTTTCATGTTTAAAGAGCGGATCCAGACAGGAAGCATTATTTAAGTTGAAGTCAGTCCTCTCAGCAACCAATGTAGCACTATCACTCATCAAGGTTAACCAAAAGGGATTTAACTTCCACATTTTGGCTCCATGTACAGGAAGAGATTAGAGATACCCCTCTGTAGGTATTGGACATAAACCATACTAGGGGGTAATTCCAAGTTGATCTCAGCAGGATTTTTGGTAGCAATTGGGCAAAACCATGTGCACTGCAGGGGAGGCAGATATAACATGTGCAGAAAGAGTTAGATTTGGGTGGGTTATTTTATTTCTGTGCAGGGTAAATACTGGCTGCTTTATTTTTACACTGCAAATTAGATTGCAGATTGAACACACCACACCCAAATCTAACTCTCTCTGCACATGTTATATCTGCCTCCCCTGCAGTGCACATGGTTTTGCCCAATTGCTAACAAAAATCCTGCTGCGATCAACTTGGAATTACCCCCTAAGGGCAGTATCAAGGAAGACCATTGAAAATTGATGAAAACTAGCCGAATGACATGAGTATTGCACTCGCGGTGGGTGTCTCAACTTCCAGATATCAACCAGCCTGTTTTGTTCATATGTTTGTAAATCCAGTCATCAGGACACAGAGACATGTGAGTTCACTGCTGTGCTGTGTTTATTCCATCACAAACTCCAGGCACACTGCACACTGGACCACCCACTTCCCAGCATCCCCCTGGTCCCAGGGACCATCACTGAAGATTCAGGCTTACACATTAGTAAGGGAGTGTCTACAAATATTAAGCATTCTAATACACTAACATCACATCCTCTTTTCTTTAAAGATAAGCCCTGTACGCTTCAATGCAACAATTAACAATGTCATATTAAGAACATCATCTAACACGTTTCAATGAGTCTCTCAGGTCTGCGTATTTCCCTTTTGGGTCTTTCATACACAGTCTGTGTTTCATCGACCATGTTGGACCTTTCTAGAATCGTGGTTTGTTCACCATTATCAGGATCATCATACATGTCAGATGAAGGGTATTCTTCAGTCATGTTGTCTTCATTATGGTTAGGTTGAGATCTTAAATCCTCCCGATTTCTTCTTACTTCCGTTCCACGCTCTGTACGTAGAGTATAAGATCTTGGTGCTACTTGTGCTTGCACAATACCTTTCTGCACCCAAATACCTTTCTCATGATCTCTGAGACGGACTTGGTCACCCGATTTTAGATCAGATAAGCTTTTTGCTCGCCTGTCATGGAACAGTTTCTGTTTCGCCTGTTGACTTTCCTTACTCAGTCTGACCAATGCTGAGTCATGTGTATTAAGCAGTTCATCATGTATCGGGAGATTTGCTCTAATCCTCCTTCCCATCAGCATTTGTGCAGGAGAAAGTCCATTCTGTAAAGGTGTACTGCGGTAGATTAAAAGACTTTTGTAGAAATCTTGTTTACCTTCTTGAGCTTTTTTCATGAGACTCTTTACAGTTTTTACTGAACTTTCCACCAACCCATTTGAGCGTGGATAGTGGGGCATCGACGTAGTATGGACAAATTCACACTCATCAGCAAATTGTCTAAATTCAGCACTGGAAAACTGAGGACCATTGTCAGTGAACACTTCCATAGGAACACCATGCCTTGCAAAGATTGACTTCATGCAATTGATTACGGCTTTACTAGTAGTTGTATGTAGTGTCTTCACCTCAGGGTAGTTAGAGTAATAATCAGTCACGACAATGTATGTTTTCCCATTATAATCAAACAAATCTGCACCAACTTTCTGGTACGGTCTCTCTGGAACTGCGTGAGGACTCAGTGGCTCGACTTGTTGTTTCGGTCTATACGTAAGACATAATTCACATGTAGCTGTAGTCTGTGCTATGTCTTGGTTCATTCTTGGCCAATACATAACTTCACGCGCTCTCCGCTTACATTTTTCTTCTCCCAAGTGGCCTTCATGTATCTTGCACAGCATAGTTTTTCTTAGTCGTGCAGGTATGACAAACCTATTGCCTTTGTAAATAATACCATTGACAACTGTAAGGTCACTGCGGTACATCCAATAATCATGGATAGACAGCAGGCACGCATGTTTTTCTGCTGGCCAACCTTTCAGAATGATATCTTTCAACACTTTCATTGTGTCATCTGTCTCAGTTTCTTTCCTAATCTGTTCTTGTCTAGCAAGAGACACTGGTAGAGAAGCTACGATCAAATTAACATAGGCTTCTATCTCTTCATCCATCAGACTTTTGGAACCTTCACTTTTGTCCACAGCACGAGAAAGTGTATCAACAATGTACATGTATTTGCCGAGACAGTACAGCAAGTGTACATCATATTTCTGTAGTCTGATAAGCATTTGTTGAATTCTCATGGGACAGTCATATAATGATTTAGTCATGATAGCTACCAATGGCTTGTGGTCAGTTTCCACTGTAAATGGTTGACCATACACAAACTGATGAAATTGCTCACATACATATGTGATCGCTAGAAGTTCTTTTTCTATCTGAGCATACCTTGTTTCAGCACTTGTCAGTGCTCTTGATGCATAGATTACTGGTTGCCATGTATCCTCATGTACTTGTAACAGCACTGAGCCTAGGCCAAATTGCGAAGCATCTGCTGAAATTCTTATTCTTTTCGCAGGATCAAAGAATTTTAGCACTGTTTGCTCTGTAATGATCTGTTTCAAGTTTTGCCAACTTTCTTCTTGTTCATGTGACCACATCCACTTGTTATCTTTGTCCAACAACCATCTAAGAGAGGCTGTTCGTTCAGAGAGTTGAGAAATAAACTTTCCTAAGTAAGTAATCATTCCTAGGAATCTTATGACGTCGTCTTTGTTGTTAGGACGTTCCATGTTCACTATGGCTGATATTTTCCTTGGGTCTGGTTTTACACCTTGATCCGAGACCACATCGCCCATAAAGGTAAGTGTATTCACGCCAAATTCACATTTGTCCTTGTTTAGCTTTAGATTCACTTTCTTGACAAGTTCCATTACTTGTCTCAATCTAGAATCATGTTCTTCCTTTGTAGATCCCCAGACAATAATGTCATCCATCATTGTTTCAACACCTGGAATATGTTCAAAATCATGTGTATCTTTTTGTGATATACTTCTGGAGCAGACAATATTCCATATGGTAGTCGAAGAAATCTGTATCGACCTTCTGGTGTATTAAATGTACAAAGCTTTGAGCTGGCCTCATCTAGCTTCATTTGCCAGAATCCTGAAGATGCGTCCAATTTACTGAACCATTTTGCGAATGGAGGTTTGCTTGGCTGTTTTCTGCACCACATGTACGTGCTGTACATCAGCTTCCTTGTCTAACTTTTTGGCTTGAAATCTAGTTATTTCTGCAGATCTGCACATAGTCACTGCCTTGTCTAGTGTTAGGTCTTGCTCTCTCAGCAGTCTCTCTCTGAGTCCATTATCAGGTATTCCACAGACAATACAATCTCTAATCAGTGAATCCTTTAAATCACCAAACTCACAGGTTTTACTGAGTGATTGCAGCTCTGTAACATACTGATCAAATCCATCTACAGACTTCTGATCACATGTGAAAAACTTATATCTTTCATATGTCACATTTTTCCTTGGCACAAAATAATCTTCAAACTTTTGCATTATAGAAGATAGCACCATATTCTGCCCCTCGTCAAACTCAAAACTATTATAAATGTCCAGCACATCCTCTCCTATCACATGGAGAAAAATGGATGCCTTAGTTTTGTCAGCCTCTGTATCAGCTCTACATGCAGCAAGATATATATTAAACCTTTGCTTAAATCTTTTCCAGTTTTCAGACAAGTTACCAGACATCAGCATGCCGGTTGGAGGAGCCAGTTTATCCATGGTTACTCACTGTTTGAAGAGAGGAGCACACGGCAGGCTTTGCAGACACTGAGTATCACAGCCTTACAGACTTCTGCAAGATTCTTTCACACTCTGAGAGCACTAGCAGTCCAAGTTAAAATTCTTCTGACACCATGTTTAGTTCATATGTTTGTAAATCCAGTCATCAGGACACAGAGACATGTGAGTTCACTGCTGTGCTGTGTTTATTCCATCACCAACTCCAGGCACACTGCACACTGGACCACCCACTTCCCAGCATCCCCCTGGTCCCAGGGACCATCACTGAAGATTCAGGCTTACACATTAGTAAGGGAGTGTCTACAAATATTAAGCATTCTAATACACTAACATCACACAGCCCAAGTTCATTTATCTATTTTGCAAATGGAGTAGGGGTAGCAGAAAAAGAAGGATTAGGATTTGAAAGCTCTCTACATCTATCTAAAACCTTATCCAAAACATTGTTGAAGTCTCCTATACAAAGAATTGGTGCAGATGGGGAAGTTGCAATAAATGACATAGCATCTCTCATTACCTTGTTATTGGGGGTAATTCTGAGTTGATCGCAGCAGGAACTTTGTTAGCAGTTGGGCAAAACCATGTGAACTGCAGGGAAGGCAGATTTAACATGTGCAGAGAGCGTTAGATTTGGTTGGGTTATTTTGTTTCTGTGCAGGGTAAATACTGGCTGCTTTATTTTTACACTGCAATTTAGATTGCAGATTGAACAAACCCCACCCAAATCTAACTCTCTCCTCACATGTTAAATCTGCCTCCCCTGCAGTGCACATGGTTTTGCCCAACTGCTAACAAGTTCCTGCTGCAATCAACTTGGAATTACCCGCGTAGTACGGAGGGGGAACATAGCTAATATATGGAAAAGCATCCACTTAACATAAGATCTAAGAAAAACGTACCTGCCGTATTGATCAATTTGACTATGTACAAGATGAAAGTTAACTGTTTTCCTAGCCAATATAGAAACATCCATAGCATTATTAGAAAAGGTGGAATGGTACATGAGACCAGCCCAGGGTTTCTTAAGCGTCAAGGTTCTAGTGCCAGTAAGATGGGTTTCAGAAAGGCATATAACATCTGCCCTGTACTTTTTAACCTGCGAGAGGACTAGTGCAAATTTAATGTGGTCATTTAGGCCCCACACATTCCAGCTGAGTATGCGGAGTCCCTCAGCCCCAATAGCCATGAGAGTAGGCAAAGTGACAAAAAGAGAGAAGGAATGAACGGAGACAGCAGAGAAGCGGAAGAGAGAACAAGACATATAAGGCATCTGAGACACTGATCAGAGTAAAACCAGCAATATAAGGGAGCAAACATAAAAAGGACAAACCCTGCAAATCTCCAGGGTGCCGTCTCATAAGAAAATAATCACATACGTAAGAAATCAGAAAATGTAGGGGGTCATTCCGAGTTGTTCGCTCGGTAAATTTCTTCGCATCGCAGCGATTTTCCGCTTAGTGCGCATGCGCAATGTTCGCACTGCGACTGCGCCAAGTAAATTTGCTATGCAGTTAGGAATTTTACTCACGGTTTTTTCTTCGTTCTGGTGATCGTAATGTGATTGACAGGAAGTGGGTGTTTCTGGGCGGAAACTGGCCGTTTTATGGGTGTGTGTGAAAAAACGCTACCGTTGCTGGGAAAAACGCGGGAGTGGCTGGAGAAACGGAGGAGTGTCTGGGCGAACGCTGGGTGTGTTTGTGACGTCAAACCAGGAACGACAAGCACTGAACTAATCGCAGATGCCGAGTAAGTCTGGAGCTACTCAGAAACTGCTAAGAGAGGTCTAATCGCAATATTGCGAATACGTCGTTCGCAATTTTTAGAAGCTAAGATTCACTCCCAGTAGGCGGCGACTTAGCGTGACCAAATCTGCTAAAAGCAGCTTGCGAGCGAACAACTCGGAATGAGGGCCAAAGAAAGAAAATAAATATAAAACACAGTGACACAAGCACAGAAAAAGAAGAAACCCAGGGGTACAAAGGCAAATAGCACCTCTATAAAAACTATATCCTATCAATCAGCTCCCAGGACAAACTGAATTCCCCTGCATGGTGAACGGTACAATACAAATATTAACAATAGGTAACCCATCAGCACATAAGACAAAAACACAATAAAGAGAAGCAGAAGAGAATGTTACGAGCTATGAGGAAAAGATACACAAACAGCCGATATCAGTTCAGAGCACGAGGTCTGCGGTCCAGCCAGGCTTTAGCTTCTTGTGGAATATTGAAAAAGTGGGTAGAACCATCATGTATAACCCACAAACGAGCCGGAAAAAGCATGGAGTATTGCATTTGGCGGTCACAAAGTTTCATCTTAACTTGAAGAAACTGGGTATGAGTTTTCTGAACCTCCACAGCAAAATCCGGAGAAACAGAAATAAGGTGATTGTCAGATTTCAGGGGGCCCTGCAGGCAAACCGTATATAGCAGACTTTTGACTGTAAAAAGTGTCTGAAAAATACAAAGATTATATTAGAAACATTTTCTTTGTATTATTCTAATTATTTTTATAATCAAAACTCTGGAGTAAAAAGTCTATGACAGGTGAAGCAGTGCCTCCCCTGCCTATCTTTTCCACACATCTCTGATTAACACTCACCAAATTTTGAGCAATATATACAGCTGCTCCTGTGTATAATGCCCACATAAACCCTTTGGCTCATACAGTATATTATGTGTATCTGTATTGGAGGCATTGCTGCCTATAATGCTGTGAGCAGCCGTCCCCAAGGCTACTGTATCTGCCTGGGGTCTGGAGCCCATATTATGGTATGTCTGAGCTTTGGCACCTCTCTCCCACTGGCCCTGTCTCATTCTCCTTGCCTGCTGCTACAGAGACATGCTCAAGGTGATGAACACAGCCCATCACCTTGATGTTCCCTATGACTCCTTGCATCCAAGCTAACCCACTGTGTGTGCACTCCCAGTTACACCCCTCCACCCAGCTTTGGGCCCCAGGTGTCCCATGAAAGGAGCCCAGATGGGATAGTGTAAGTTGCCTGCACCATCCTGAACTCCCAGCAGCAGTGACCAATCAGCTACACCCCACAATCTCTGCTGCCACTCTACTGAGTCCGATTAGCAACCCTGCCCTCTACTACCCAAGTTGCATCACTGACTGTGAACACACACTATACTTTATACCTCCCTCTGATCCGCTTATTATTACCCCTGATGCACCCACCCTCCTTCTTTTCCACTTTGAGTGGGGATTTTAGGAAGGAGGGATTATTAATGGCCAGATTATAAATTAGAAAGGCATATGGACATAGGGATGAGACTTTTTATGTTGATGGGTGGAGCACCAATGCTCTTTCTTGCACAGGGCACCAGAATGTCTAGTTACGTCACTGGTGCATTGCCACGATATCTGATTGGTGTAGGGTTGTCACATCAAATATCTGTTTGACAGACATTTTATCTGACCATGTATGCCTTGTATATCCAGGAGCTGCAAGGAAAAGTCAGCATAAAAAAATCGCCAAAATCGGTCACAAGCGGGAAAAAAACCATAGATTCCACAGTTTACGTGGAATCAGTGGTTTTCCGTGCATGAATCCCAATTTTTTTGTCGTGGGAAAATTACTATTTTATTGAATAGCCTTTCCCCATGCTGCAGGGTTTTTTTGCGAGTAATTAGTCGCAGGGTAAACCCCGCGGCTAATTGAATTACCCCCTAAGTTAGGAACTGATCTAATTTACCCAATTTTTTCCAATTTTGCAACTATCTTGATGAACCAATGACTTCCACAACAACAGATGCAGTTGTACAAAATGAGTTGCTTCACAAAGTGGTAGCCATGTGGTGGGGACAATATTTTTTTCCTCTTCAGAAATTAACTTGTTGTATACAAAATAGAAGTCATAGGGCGGTATTTAAATGATATATCACGTCCAAATCTCCGCGCATA
Source organism: Pseudophryne corroboree (assembly GCF_028390025.1). NCBI lineage: Eukaryota > Metazoa > Chordata > Amphibia > Anura > Myobatrachidae > Pseudophryne > Pseudophryne corroboree. The sequence goes on along the minus strand of NC_086454.1, from coordinate 164,206,913 downwards.
TCACACCCATAGTAATCAGGTTTAGCTACGTAAAGGGTTGGGCGCCCTCGCTACCCCGGGTGTAGCAAGCTGAAAAGGAGATTTATGGTAAGACTTACCATTGTTAAATCTCTTTCTGCGAGGTACACTGGATTCCACAGGGAATAACATCGGGGGGTGTAGAGTTGGATCTTGATCCGAGGCACCAACAGGCTAAAGCTTTGACTGTTCCCAGGATGCACTGCACCGCCTCCTCTATATCCCCGCCTCCAGGCACTGGAGCTCAGTTTTGTTAACCAGTCCAATGCATTAGCAGGTAAAAAAGACGACAGCAGTTAGTAGCCACAGATAACCACATTCTCACGACAGGTACCAGCGGCTAATGCCATACAAACCCAAAGAAGCTAAGTGCATCAGGGTGGGCACCCTGTAGAATCCAGTAGACACAAGGGGGTTTATTTACTAAAGTCCCCATTTTGTCTGAGTTTTTTTTTTTTTTTTTCAAAGTGTTAACACAGGAATTTACTAAGCACAAATCTCGGCAGTGTTTGGCCTATTCGTAATGGTTTTCACGGCAGAGGGCAGAAACACGAATGAATAGTCCATCGGTAAAATGCGGCTGTCATTTTCCACAAGGATATACAAGGAAATTGTTTAAAAATCATACAATGTGATTTCCTGTTTTGTTTTTTTTTCAGATTCTGTCTCTCACCGTTGAAGTGTACCTATGATGGAAATTACAGACCTCTTTCATCTTTTTAAGTGGGTCAACTTGCACAATCGGTGGTTGCAAGGCCGGATTAAGAGCCATATGGGCCTGGAGCTGAATAATTTCAATGGCCTATATTGAGAAGGAGAGTACCAGTGACTAGTGCTGTGTGAATGTGGCCAGAGCCTTGTGGGTGTGTACACCCTATACAATATATGCAGGGCAGTAGAGAGCTTGGCTTGGCCCAGGTACTTCTCAGGAGGCATGACCTAACCACAGAAGGCTTGGCCATGCATCTTTAGAATAAAATACAGAAAAAAGTACTTTAAGCACCTCCCTGGCCACATTGTGTGCTGGACTGAAGAGAAGAGCTGCAAATGCTGCTGCTCCCAGATAGGGGGGTTGGGTGGATCTGGCTACCCCACTGGGCATCCTCCATTACACCTGGGCTTAGGTAACTAGTACCCTCTCGCCACCCCCATCTCTGTGCAACTGGCTATATGCCTCAATGTCTCCCTAAATACATAAACATAGAAATATTGGATCATTTTGTGAGAAAACTACAAAACCTATTTTAATACTTATGATTTATGATTGTTTGGCCAGCTGTGCATCTGGTCATCAACCTGCTGCCATGATGATGGGCCTATTTTTATGTATAGGCCTGGAGCTGTAGCCCCATTGTTAATCTGGTCCTGGGTGGTTGTCCAAATACTTTTTTGCCCCACTGTAATTACAGAATTGCACTTTGGCATAGTTTTACAAATAACATTTTCCATATATAATATACTTTAATACAACATGCAATTTGAAGAATATCATTTTTTTCCATGATGGATTACGACAGTAAGAGCCCCCGGCAAACAATATCTACATTTTCACAAAGCCAAGTCTAAGTACAAACATATTTGGGGTAGATGACTGCAATCTAAATATTTTAAATGTCATACTCAAGCCCCATGATTGGCTATATCTTTTCTTATGACCCCTTTTTGCTGAGATATTTTATGTTGGGTGTGAATGGCTCGATGTTGCCCTGCTTTTGTGGGGTCAAGTATGATTGCTGGTCCTGCCCTCCATCCCCCACCAAATCAGATTACTGCTCACTTCTGTTTGCTATTTACATATTGCTCCAGTTTGGCTATTCCAGCTGTATAGAATTTTTTGGGTTGTTGTTTTATATGTCTCTGCACATCCAGCTCATCTGACATCTTTATAGCATGCCTTGATATGTCTTCATGTGTTATTTTACTCAGTGATGTACTATTTGTTTCTTGTACAATCTACAATTCTCAGATGTGCTTTTATAATGCTCAGATGTGCTGTTATCATGCTTTATTTTATACCCCTTTCACACCGCACAAATAACCCAGGTCGACACGGGTCGGAGTGCGGTGTGAAAGGGGCATAGCCGAAATTCCGGGTCGCCTGACCCGGCAATTCAATCCGGGTATAAAGCAGTGTTATACCTGGGTTGAATACCGGGTCAGTGGCTGCGTAAACGGGCTCCCGGGTCGATGCGACCCTGGACCCGTTTACTAGATAGGGAGAGGCGGCGCGGAGATGAGTTCATCTCCCAGCGCCGCCTACACCTCCGCCCCCGCCGCCCCCCGCTGCTATGGCAACCCGCCCGGTATATTGCCAGGTCGGGAAAGCCTGCAGCAGCTGCCAATGCCGGATCCCACCCGGGAAGGACCCGTTTCCAATTCCCGGGTGGGATCCGGCATTGGCAGTGTGAAAGGGGTATTACTGTATTTTGTTACTGTTTTGTTGTTTACTTTTGTTTGTAACAAGAAAATCAATAGAATATTATTCAATTGAGAAAAATGTAAGTATGTCTGGGTCATTAACAGCAAAATAGGTTATGTCATGCAGCCGCCGCCGCATCCTGCCCTGCAAATGGTCCAGATATGCCTGCGTTGTCTACACCACGCCCCCCAATGTCGCCCCAAAAACATTGCGTTGCCGTCCCCTCCCACTCCGCGAATGCCTCTGCCTGTCAATCAGGCAGATGCCTGTGCAACTGCGCAGTGCGGCTTCTGCACGTGCGCACAGTCCAGAAGGGCTTCAGCATGTGAACGCATCATAGATGCGTTCCATGCTGAATTAGGTCCTATGTTGTTTCCGGCCAAATCGGAATGACATATCGTGCAGATTTTACAGTGTGTAAAGTTGATTGCAAGCTCTCAATGGTTGTATACGGTATCTTCTGATTGGCCGTGCTGCACAGTCAATCAGAAGCAGGGACAACAACAGAAATCTTGGGCCCCCTATACCTCCTAGCTAGGTACAGGCTGGTTGGCCATTGGCTTATCCCACCATCTCTCTCCTCACCTGTATCGCTAAAGCCTCATCCTCTCCTGTGGCTTTCCAGCACCATACTTCCAATCCCCCCGTGCCTCTTAGCCTCCCCATTCCTGTGTCTCTTAGCCTCCCCATTCCATTGTCGCTCAGCCTTCCCATTCCCAGGTCTCTCAGCCTCCTCATTCCCGTGTCTCTCAAGCCTTCCCATGTGTATCTCAAACCTCCCATCCCCTTGGGACCCAGCCTTCCCGTCTCCCAATCTCCCAGTTTAACTCAGCCTTCCCTTGCTGTCTCTCAACCTCCCCATTCCAGTGTTTCTCGACCACCCATTCCTCTGTCTCTGAAGCCTCCCCATAGTCATGTGACTCTTAAGCCTTCCCCTCCCATTGTGGCCCAGCCTTCACATGTGTCTATCAGCCTTCCTCTCCTTTTGTAGCTCAGCCTGCCCCTGTGTCTCTCAGCAACTACCCCATTTACGTCTTCCAGTCTTTTCCTCCCTTTGTGGCTCAGCCTCCGCCTGTGTCTCCACCACCTGACCCATGTTTTCCAAGTACACACTTACCTCCTGCTGCGTGCATTACTGAATCTGCTGCTCCATCTTTGCAGGTGGCTCGGCTCCTCTGCTGTCCAGCCATGCGGCGTGATGATGTCCCTTGCTTTGCATCGAACGCAGCTCAACTTTTTTTTTATTGTGCCAGCAACTGGTACACAACCAGCCAAGAGCTCCTGTCCTCCCGCTCCTTCTCTTTCTGCATTTGGCCTGATGACTACACCGTGGCAGAGGCAAGGGGGACACAGAAATTGGACTGCCGAGAGTTCTGAGGGTCCAGGGTCACTAGGAATATCAGAGCCCATCACAAGTGTCCCCTTTGTCCTCCCATCGCTGAGCCTCATCAGGAAATAGTGTATGATGTGTTGCAGTTAAATGAAAGATGAAACAAGAATTGCACAGTGTGTACAGCCAATCTTGCTTAGTCCAGGATGAAGGAAATTCGACAAGCACCCTAACACCGACAGGCCGTCATTCTGGTGTGTACCTGGCTTAAATCTCTGCACATTTTAAATCTGCCCACATGCAGTGTAATATTTTTACCAAGTTGCTTTTTTTTTTGTTGCTTTGCTCTCAACTCAGAATCAGCCCATACATAAGCATATACAAGATTGTACTGTTTTGATTAATGGTGTAAAATATGCGTGACCTCTGTAGCAACACTTCAGGATCTTTACATTCTTTCTCTTCTCGTAAACAAATGCATCTGATTTTTCCACTGCATTTGGCACAAGCCAAAAATAAGTTTGTACCATTTTAGGATTGCCACATAATTCTGCAATGCAGAAAACATCCCATTCCCTTTTGAACTACGGCTACTTTCCAGTAATGTGTTCATGTACTAGTTGATCAATGCCGTGAAGACACTGAGCCATAGATGGTCATTCCGAGTTGATCGCTCGCTAGCATTTTTTAGCAGCCGTGCAAACGCATTGTCGCCAACCACTGGGGAGTGTATTTTCGCTTTGCAGAAGTGCGAACGCCTGTGCAGCAGAGCGCCTGCAAAAACATTTTGTGCAAAACAAGACCAGCCCTGAACTTACTCTTTGTGTGCGTTGATTCTAACGTTGGAGGGTTGGCTTTTGACGTCACACACCCACCCAGCGTTTGCCCAGCCACGCTTGCGTTTTTCCTGGCACGCCTGCGTTTTTTTAAGCACTCCCTGAAAACGGTCAGTTGAACCCAGAAACGCCCATTTCCTGTCAATCTTTTTGCGGCCGCCAGTGCGAATGAAAACGTTGCTAGAACCTGTGCAAAGCCACAAAAGCCTTTGTACCCGTACGTCGATCGTGCGCATTGCGGTGCATACACATGCGCAGAAATGCTGATTTTTAGCCTGATCGCTGCGCTGCGAATAACGGCAGCTAGCGATCAATTCGGAATGACCCCCATAGTCACTTGCTTCTGACACCTTGTAGTGTGGTATAGAGAAAGAACCAGACACTACTATGCAGATAGCAAGCCAACAACACATTATTTTGGGAAGCAGTTGGCTTCCCGACGGACGGAATCCCAGTGCTTGATATACCGATGCTGGGATCCCAAAGGAGGACGCAAACCCGGCGTGTAGATACTGACGCCATATGGGATACTGGCGTCACAAAACCAACAGCTGGCATCCCGATCAGCCTGACAGTGGGACACGCTGGCTTCCTGCTGCGGGGGAGGGGGGGGTTAGGTTAGATTTAGGCAGAAGGGGGGCTTAGGGGGCAGGGCCGGGATCAGGGAGGGATGGTTATGATTAGGCACATAGAGGGGAGGTTAGGTATCAAGCAGGGAGAGTTAGGGTTAGGCAGCAGGGAAGGGGTGGTTAGGGTTAGGCACCACTGGTGAGGGTTAAGGTTAGGCACCCACAAGGGTTAGGGTACGGGCCAGAGGAGGGTTAGGATACTTTAGAGGGGGCTGTCGGGATCCTGGTGGATGGGATGCCGCTGTCATTATTCTGACCACTGGCATCCAGTCCATCGGGAAATCATACTGAACCCATTTATTTTGTATTAGTGCCAAACTGGGTATCTATATTGTATTGGTGTCAAACTGGATCCCATGTATGTCATGTCGGTTCCAGCCAGCAGTGACAGGCCATCTCTACAGCATAGTTCTGTGTCTCTCAGCCTCACCTTCTCCCATCTCTCGGTCTCCCCTTGTCTCTCACAGCCACCCTCTCACCTCCTGTGTCTTTCAGTATGATTACCCTCCCTCCGTGTCTCACATATGGCCCCATAATCCTGTCTCCAGCAACCCCCAACCCTGACCTGTGTATCCCCAGCCCAGTCCACCCACACTTACCGTCTTCGTATCTAGTGCAGCGTCATGATATCATGTGTGCTGTGTCTAGACAAAATAAACTTTATTGTGTGGCTAAAATGGTAGATTATAGTGTTCCCTGCTTCTTATGCTGATTTAATATGTGAGGAGTTTGTGTATGTATAGGTGTAGCAGGCAAATGCAGTCTTGGGCTCGAGTGTTCATTTACTGACCACTAAAGTAGAAATTCGTATAGATGCCTTTGTTGGGTGCAAATGTTACTCAGAAAAAGTCCCAGTGCAGGCACCACATACAGTACCTTAGAAGTGCTGCAGTTTGTTGAACAATGATCTGTGTTAATCCAATGCGACTAATATCCGGGTGAGTAGATTGTGCTGTGCGGTTAGGGGGGCGCAGACTTTGTAAGAGGGTTACATATTAGTTCCTGAACAGTGCTTCGAAGCCTCCGCTGCATTGTTAGATAGCCACCTCAGTCCCTCACTTGATCCCTGCCTCTGTCAGAGCTCTTGCCAAGTGCTGCAGTAGCGGCTGGTCTCCCACGTGTCAGGTGCCGTTTCCAGGATCCAAACTGGAGGTGTGTACAGGGGGTGGGCTGTCCGGGCTCTGCCTCATATCTATTTCTGTGACTGGCAGTTTTTTCTGTTTTCATGACAGACATGACAACGGAATAAACTGAGTCCTGCTGGCAGTAAGGTGGTTCATTTCTTAATGGTGCACTGTATCGCCACACTTGCATCACTGGGAGAGGGGGGTACCACCAGAGATACTAGTTTAAAAGCGTAAATAACAAATGTAAGCGTTCTATACTGAGACCATATTCCTGGCATAACACTCTTTAACATATCACTGGCTACCTCTTATTAGTGTGGTGCCTCGGAGTGGTTTGGGTGGGCTATCTAAGGAGTCCTAGACTTGAACCCTTAGAATGATAGGGACTTACACAAAGGTCAGGTTACCTAGACGTGGTAAGTAATCCAATAACTTTGGCCAAGATTATGAAAAAAACTTCTATTTTATTGCAAGATGTTTTACAATTCTAATCATACCCCTTTCAGACTAGCAAAAATTTCCCAGGTTACTGCATGTGAACGCGAATCAACCCAGGATTTTGCTTAGTCTGAAAGTGTCCCAAAGCAATATCTCACAGGCGAGAAAATTGATCCTGGTCAAAATGTGCACATCCGGTCTATAAAGTTTAAAACTCTGAGATCAAAAAATTCAGTTTGCGAAGCAAATAGCGCACATCCAATCTGTAACGTTTAAGATTTTGAGAGCAAAAAATCCAGTACAAGAGGCGAGAAAATGGATCCTGAGCAGATGTCACACATCCAGCCTGTAGAGTGTAAGACGTTGTGAGCAAATAATACAGTATATGGAGTGATAAAATAGATTCTTGTCAAATGTGGCACCTACAGCCTACAAAGTTTAAGTTGCCAAGGTAAAAAAATCCAGTACGTGGGGTGAGAAAATTGATCCTGGGCAGACATCGAACATCCAGCCTGTAAAGTTTAAGATGCCAAGAGCAAAAAATCCAGAAAGTGGGGCAAGAAAATTGGTCCTGTGCAGAATTGGAACTGTTCCTCTCACAACTGTACAAAGTTGAGTGCTGGCACTTTCGAAACATGACAAATCATAAAAATGACCATTAATACATTCATTAATACATAAAAGTCCCTCCCTATGATATAAACATTATACTTCACCTAAAAACATACATTTATGCAAACTTTAAAAACAATGTATTTGCTACGTATAAACCAACAGCATAAGCAAAACAGTGACCACTTTATATCGGTAAAAGGAATACTATATTATCATTCCCACTGCTTTCCTTACATTAACAAATAGACATTGTCCAATGGGCAATCTAAATTGCAGTGTAAAATTAAAGCAGCCAGTATTTACCCTGCACGGAAACAAAATAACCCACCCAAATCTAACTCTCTCTGCACATGTTATATCGCCCCCACCCCACCCCCTACAGTGCACATGGTTTTGGCCATTAGCTAACAAATTTGCTGCTGCGATCAAGGGGGTAATTCAGACTGCATCGCTGCAGCGGTCGCAGTCTGAATTACTGTGTGTGCGCACCCCGGGATCAGAGTGACACGCTATCAGCATCTCACTGGCTCACTGTCAGTCAGGCAGAGGCGGTCACAGGGCGAGAGTGGGCGTTAGAACGGAGGCATGACCGGACCATTGGGGGGTGGGCCGAAGCGGCTGCGTGACGTCGCACGCATTCGCTGTAACCCGGAACACTGCGGGTAGCTCCCTGCCAATGCGCAGGTAGGGAGCTACTCGCCAGGTACAAAAGCATCACCACCGTGTAATGCTTTTGTACCTGTGCGGAGGAGGGTAGAGCCTGACATGAGGGGAGGACTAGCCCTGTGCTGGGCGTCCCCCTGCATGTAAGAGTAAATGATCGTAGATGTGCTAAATTTAGCACATCTACGATCAACTCTGAATTACCCCCTAGATCTGAATTAGGCCCATAAGGTGAGAGAGAAGAATAAATATAGACTTATCAAATATAATAAATCAATATTGGTAAAGTTACCCTTGATATTGCCTATACATTGTTCTTTTTTAAAGGAACAAAAACAATTTAAGGTTTTGTACCGACTGACAGAGGTAGATATTTAGCAGTTTATGAGATAAGGGGGGTCATTCCGAGTTGTTCGCTCGTTATTTTTTTCTCGCAACGGAGCGAATAGTCGCTAATGCGCATGCGCAATGTCCGCAGTGCGACTGCGCCAAGTAAATTTGCTATGCAGTTAGGTTTTTTACTCACGGCATTACGAGGTTTTTTCTTCGTTCTGGTGATCGTAATGTGATTGACAGGAAGTGGGTGTTTCTGGGCGGAAACTGGCCATTTTATGGGTGTGTGTGAAAAAACGCTACCGTTTCTGGGAAAAACGCGGGAGTGGCTGGAGAAACGGAGGAGTGTCTGGGCGAACGCTGGGTGTGTTTGTGACGTCAAACCAGGAACTAAACTGACTGAACTGATCGCAGATGCCGAGTAAGTGTGGAGCTACTCAGAAACTGCTAAGAAGTGTCTATTCGCAATTCTGCTAATCTTTCGTTCGCAATTTTGATAAGCTAAGATTCACTCCCAGTAGGCGGCGGCTTAGCGTGTGCAAAGCTGCTAAAAGCAGCTTGTGAGCGAACAACTCGGAATGACCCCCAAGGTGCATAGTCTACATACTCAAAAAAACAAAAAAAAACAACATATACAAACAAAATTGTTCCACTGCAGGCCAGCAGTTGTTTCAAACTTAATAGAATCTACTTTAAAAATATATTACAATGCAACTGCTTAAATGGTGCTAAGCCTACAATCTACTGTAGTGTCTTAGAAAATACATATGAGTTGTTATATTAGAGACTCCTATTTGCACAAAACATATTAAAATGGTAATAAAAATTATCCAATTACTTTCAGCTACACATGCAGTTCAGTATCTCCAAGAAGTAAACGCAAAAACAAGCTGGAAATATCGCAAGCACCATGACAAAAACTCTAAAGCTGGGTACACACTAGGCAATTATTAACGATATGGACGATAATGACATTTCTGAATGAAATAGTCCCTTGTGCACGCACTATTTTTTCAACGCTGCGCGCTCCCACGGGTCATTGACGAAGTCTTTTGTTGTTTATACATGCAGGTAAATTTTAACTATATCGTCTGAAACTGAATGTGCGGGGTGGTGGCAAGATGACGTCACTGAACGATATCGTTAGTAATATCGTTGAATGCGTATCTTGTTTGCCCGGGAGTTCATGGAGCATATCATCTAGTGTGTACCCAGCTTGAGTGCATGAGTATTAAGTGTATGAGGAATGATTGGCACCTAAACCGTATATGGCATGTCACTGTCACCAGTGCCATATATACTGTCCTCTGACCTGTGTATATGGGGGGTAATTCCAAGTTGATCGCAGCAGGAAATTTTTTAGCAGTTGGGCAAAACCATGTGCACTGCAGGGGAGGCAGATATAACATGTGCAGAAAGAGTTTGATTTGGGTGGGTTATTTTATTTCTATGCAGGGTAAATACTGGCTGCTTTATATTTACACAGCAAATTAGATTGCAGATTGAACACACCCCACCCAAATCTAACTCTCTCTGCACATGTTATATCTGCCTCCCCTGCAGTGCACATGGTTTTGCCCAACTGCTAAAAAAAATTCCTGCTGCGATCAACTTGGAATTACCCCCATGGTCTCCTGACCCACGTATAACTGTCCCCTATATAACTGGAATACATATGATTTACCGGCAAACGGGATGCCGGCTGTCACTATACTGACCGTGGCATTCTGTCTGTCGGAATCCCAGCAGCAAGTCCCCTCGCGGGCTCGCCGCGCTTTGGGACAGGTTATAATCCCTGCATTTGTCGGGATACCGGTCGGTAGGATTTCACCGGCTGGCGGGATTCCAGCGACAGTCTCCTGAATGCCGGGATCCCGACAGCAGGTATATTAACTGCATCCCGTATAACTGCCCCATGGACTGTGTGTTACTGTCCCCTGACCCATGTATACTGTCCCAGGACCCGTGTATACTGTCTCCAGACCAATATATAACTGTCCCTTAACCCGTGTATACTGCCCCCTGTATAACTGCCCCCTGGCCGGTGTCCCATGACCTGTGTATAACTGTCCCCAGACCCCCGACCTGTGTATAATAGAGATGAGCGCCTGAAATTTTTCGGGTTTTGTGTTTTGGTTTTGGGTTCGGTTCCGCGGCCGTGTTTTGGGTTCGAACGCGTTTTGGCAAAACCTCACCGAATTTTTTTTGTCGGATTCGGGTGTGTTTTGGATTCGGGTGTTTTTTTCAAAAAACACTAAAAAACAGCTTAAATCATAGAATTTGGGGGTCATTTTGATCCCAAAGTATTATTAACCTCAAAAACCATAATTTACACTCATTTTCAGTCTATTCTGAATACCTCACACCTCACAATATTATTTTTAGTCCTAAAATTTGCACCGAGGTCGCTGTGTGAGTAAGATAAGCGACCCTAGTGGCCGACACAAACACCGGGCCCATCTAGGAGTGGCACTGCAGTGTCACGCAGGATGTCCCTTCCAAAAAACCCTCCCCAAACAGCACATGACGCAAAGAAAAAAAGAGGCGCAATGAGGTAGCTGTGTGAGTAAGATTAGCGACCCTAGTGGCCGACACAAACACCGGGCCCATCTAGGAGTGGCACTGCAGTGTCACGCAGGATGGCCCTTCCAAAAAACCCTCCCCAAACAGCACATGACGCAAAGAAAAAAAGAGGCGCAATGAGGTAGCTGTGTGAGTAAGATTAGCGACCCTAGTGGCCGACACAAACACCGGGCCCATCTAGGAGTGGCACTGCAGTGTCACGCAGGATGGCCCTTCCAAAAAACCCTCCCCAAACAGCACATGACGCAAAGAAAAAAAGAGGCGCAATGAGGTAGCTGACTGTGTGAGTAAGATTAGCGACCCTAGTGGCCGACACAAACACCGGGCACATCTAGGAGTGGCACTGCAGTGTCACGCAGGATGTCCCTTCCAAAAAACCCTCCCCAAACAGCACATGACGCAAAGAAAAAAAGAGGCGCAATGAGGTAGCTGTGTGAGTAAGATTAGCGACCCTAGTGGCCGACACAAACACCGGGCCCATCTAGGAGTGGCACTGCAGTGTCACGCAGGGTGTCCCTTCCAAAAAACCCACCCCAATCAGCACATGATGCAAAGAAAAAGAAAAGAAAAAAGAGGTGCAAGATGGAATTATCCTTGGGCCCTCCCACCCACCCTTATGTTGTATAAACAAAACAGGACATGCACACTTTAACCAACCCATCATTTCAGTGACAGGGTCTGCCACACGACTGTGACTGATATGACGGGTTGGTTTGGACCCCCCCCAAAAAAGAAGCAATTAATCTCTCCTTGCACAAACTGGCTCTACAGAGGCAAGATGTCCACCTCATCTTCACCCTCCGATATATCACCGTGTACATCCCCCTCCTCACAGATTATCAATTCGTCCCCACTGGAATCCACCATCTCAGCTCCCTGTGTACTTTGTGGAGGCAATTGCTGCTGGTCAATGTCTCCGCGGAGGAATTGATTATAATTCATTTTAATGAACATCATCTTCTCCACATTTTCTGGATGTAACCTCGTACGCCGATTGCTGACAAGGTGAGCGGCGGCATTAAACACTCTTTCGGAGTACACACTTGTGGGAGGGCAACTTAGGTAGAATAAAGCCAGTTTGTGCAAGGGCCTCCAAATTGCCTCTTTTTCCTGCCAGTATAAGTACGGACTGTGTGACGTGCCTACTTGGATGCGGTCACTCATATAATCCTCCACCATTCTATCAATGTTGAGAGAATCATATGCAGTGACAGTAGACGACATGTCCGTAATCGTTGTCAGGTCCTTCAGTCCGGACCAGATGTCAGCATCAGCAGTCGCTCCAGACTGCCCTGCATCACCGCCAGCGGGTGGGCTCGGAATTCTGAGCCTTTTCCTCGCACCCCCAGTTGCGGGAGAATGTGAAGGAGGAGATGTTGACAGGTCGCGTTCCGCTTGACTTGACAATTTTGTCACCAGCAGGTCTTTCAACCCCAGCAGACCTGTGTCTGCCGGAAAGAGAGATCCAAGGTAGGCTTTAAATCTAGGATCGAGCACGGTGGCCAAAATGTAGTGCTCTGATTTCAACAGATTGACCACCCGTGAATCCTTGTTAAGCGAATTAAGGGCTGCATCCACAAGTCCCACATGCCTAGCGGAATCGCTCCGTGTTAGCTCCTCCTTCAATGCCTCCAGCTTCTTCTGCAAAAGCCTGATGAGGGGAATGACCTGACTCAGGCTGGCAGTGTCTGAACTGACTTCACGTGTGGCAAGTTCAAAGGGCATCAGAACCTTGCACAACGTTGAAATCATTCTCCACTGCACTTGAGACAGGTGCATTCCACCTACTATATCGTGCTCAATTGTATAGGCTTGAATGGCCTTTTGCTGCTCCTCCAACCTCTGAAGCATATAGAGGGTTGAATTCCACCTCGTTACCACTTCTTGCTTCAGATGATGGCAGGGCAGGTTCAGTAGTTTTTGGTGGTGCTCCAGTTTTCTGTACGTGGTGCCTGTACACCGAAAGTGTCCCGCAATTCTTCTGGCCACCGACAGCATCTCTTGCACGGCCCTGTCGTTTTTTAAAAAATTCTGCACCACCAAATTCAAGGTATGTGCAAAACATGGGACGTGCTGGAATTGGCCCAGATTTAATGCACACACAATATTGCTGGCGTTGTCCGATGCCACAAATCCACAGGAGAGTCCAATTGGGGTAAGCCATTCCGCGATGATCTTCCTCAGTTGCCGTAAGAGGTTTTCAGCTGTGTGCGTATTCTGGAAAGCGGTGATACAAAGCGTAGCCTGCCTAGGAAAGAGTTGGCGTTTGCGAGATGCTGCTACTGGTGCCGCCGCTGCTGTTCTTGCGGCGGGAGTCCATACATCTACCCAGTGGGCTGTCACAGTCATATAGTCCTGACCCTGCCCTGCTCCACTTGTCCACATGTCCGTGGTTAAGTGGACATTGGGTACAGCTGCATTTTTTAGGACACTGGTGACTCTTTTTCTGAGGTCTGTGTACATTTTCGGTATCGCCTGCCTAGAGAAATGGAACCTAGATGGTATTTGGTACCGGGGACACAGTACCTCCAACAAGTCTCTAGTTGGCTCTGCAGTAATGATGGATACCGGAACCACGTTTCTCACCACCCAGGATGCCAAGGCCTCAGTTATCCGCTTTGCAGTAGGATGACTGCTGTGATATTTCATCTTCCTCGCAAAGGACTGTTGAACAGTCAATTGCTTACTGGAAGTAGTACAAGTGGGCTTACGACTTCCCCTCTGGGATGACCATCGACTCCCAGCGGCAACAACAGCAGCGCCAGCAGCAGTAGGCGTTACACGCAAGGATGCATCGGAGGAATCCCAGGCAGGAGAGGACTCGTCAGACTTGCCAGTGACATGGCCTGCAGGACTATTGGCATTCCTGGGGAAGGAGGAAATTGACACTGAGGGAGTTGGTGGGGTGGTTTGCGTGAGCTTGGTTACAAGAGGAAGGGATTTACTGGTCAGTGGACTGCTTCCGCTGTCACCCAAAGTTTTTGAACTTGTCACTGACTTATTATGAATGCGCTGCAGGTGACGTATAAGGGAGGATGTTCCGAGGTGGTTAACGTCCTTACCCCTACTTATTACAGCTTGACAAAGGGAACACACGGCTTGACACCTGTTGTCCGCATTTCTGGTGAAATACCTCCACACCGAAGAGCTGATTTTTTTGGTATTTTCACCTGGCATGTCAACGGCCATATTCCTCCCACGGACAACAGGTGTCTCCCCGGGTGCCTGACTTAAACAAACCACCTCACCATCAGAATCCTCCTGGTCAATTTCCTCCCCAGCGCCAGCAACACCCATATCCTCCTCATCCTGGTGTACTTCAACACTGACATCTTCAATCTGACTATCAGGAACTGGACTGCGGGTGCTCCTTCCAGCACTTGCAGGGGGCATGCAAATAGTGGAAGGCGCATGCTCTTCACGTCCAGTGTTGGGAAGGTCAGGCATCGCAAACGACACAATTGGACTCTCCTTGTGGATTTGGGATTTCAAAGAACGCACAGTTCTTTGCGGTGCTTTTGCCAGCTTGAGTCTTTTCAGTTTTCTAGCGAGAGGCTGAGTGCTTCCATCCTCATGTGAAGCTGAACCACTAGCCATGAACATAGGCCAGGGCCTCAGCCGTTCCTTGCCACTCCGTGTGGTAAATGGCATATTGGCAAGTTTACGCTTCTCCTCCGACAATTTTATTTTAGGTTTTGGAGTCCTTTTTTTTCTGATATTTGGTGTTTTGGATTTGACATGCTCTGTACTATGACATTGGGCATCGGCCTTGGCAGACGACGTTGCTGGCATTTCATCGTCTCGGCCATGACTAGTGGCAGCAGCTTCAGCACGAGGTGGAAGTGGATCTTGATCTTTCCCTAATTTTGGAACCTCAACTTTTTTGTTCTCCATATTTTATAGGCAGAACTAAAAGGCACCTCAGGTAAACAATGGAGATGGATGGATTGGATACTAGTATACAATTATGGACGGACTGCCACGGTTAGGTGGTATAAAAAAACCACGGTTAGGTGGTATATATTATAATAATAATACAATTATGGATGGACGGACTGCCTGCCGACTGCCGACACAGAGGTAGCCACAGCCGTGAACTACCGCACTGTACACTGGTTGATAAAGAGATAGTAGTATACTCGTAACAATTAGGATGACACTATGACGGTATAAAGAATGAAAAAAAAACCACGGTTAGGTGGTAGGTATATAATAATAAATAATACAATTCTGGTCGGACGGACTGCCTGCCGTGTGCCGACACAGAGGTAGCCACAGCCGTGAACTACCGCACTGTACACTGGTTGATAAAGAGATAGTAGTATACTCGTAACAATTAGGATGACACTATGACGGTATAAAGAATGAAAAAAAAAACCACGGTTAGGTGGTAGGTATATAATAATAAATAATACAATTCTGGTCGGACGGACTGCCTGCCGTGTGCCGACACAGAGGTAGCCACAGCCGTGAACTACCGCACTGTACACTGGTTGATAAAGAGATAGTAGTATACTCGTAACAATTAGGATGACACTATGACGGTATAAAGAATGAAAAAAAAACCACGGTTAGGTGGTAGGTATATAATAATAAATAATACAATTCTGGTCGGACGGACTGCCTGCCGTGTGCCGACACAGAGGTAGCCACAGCCGTGAACTACCGCACTGTACACTGGTTGATAAAGAGATAGTAGTATACTCGTAACAATTAGGATGACACTATGACGGTATAAAGAATGAAAAAAAAACCACGGTTAGGTGGTAGGTATATAATAATAAATAATACAATTCTGGTCGGACGGACTGCCTGCCGTGTGCCGACACAGAGGTAGCCACAGCCGTGAACTACCGCACTGTACACTGGTTGATAAAGAGATAGTAGTATACTCGTAACAATTAGGATGACACTATGACGGTATAAAGAATGAAAAAAAAACCACGGTTAGGTGGTAGGTATATAATAATAAATAATACAATTCTGGTCGGACGGACTGCCTGCCGTGTGCCGACACAGAGGTAGCCACAGCCGTGAACTACCGCACTGTACACTGGTTGATAAAGAGATAGTAGTATACTCGTAACAATTAGGATGACACTATGACGGTATAAAGAATGAAAAAAAAAACCACGGTTAGGTGGTAGGTATATAATAATAAATAATACAATTCTGGTCGGACGGACTGCCTGCCGTGTGCCGACACAGAGGTAGCCACAGCCGTGAACTACCGCACTGTACACTGGTTGATAAAGAGATAGTAGTATACTCGTAACAATTAGGATGACACTATGACGGTATAAAGAATGAAAAAAAAAACCACGGTTAGGTGGTAGGTATATAATAATAAATAATACAATTCTGGTCGGACGGACTGCCTGCCGTGTGCCGACACAGAGGTAGCCACAGCCGTGAACTACCGCACTGTACACTGGTTGATAAAGAGATAGTAGTATACTCGTAACAATTAGGATGACACTATGACGGTATAAAGAATGAAAAAAAAATCACGGTTAGGTGGTAGGTATATAATAATAAATAATACAATTCTGGTCGGACGGACTGCCTGCCGTGTGCCGACACAGAGGTAGCCACAGCCGTGAACTACCGCACTGTACACTGGTTGATAAAGAGATAGTAGTATACTCGTAACAATTAGGATGACACTATGACGGTATAAAGAATGAAAAAAAAACCACGGTTAGGTGGTAGGTATATAATAATAAATAATACAATTCTGGTCGGACGGACTGCCTGCCGTGTGCCGACACAGAGGTAGCCACAGCCGTGAACTACCGCACTGTACTGTGTCTGCTGCTAATATAGACTGGTTGATATTTAAAGAGATATTAGTAGTATACAACAATACTATACTGGTGGTCAGGCACTGGTCACCACTCCTGCAGCAAAAGTGTGCACTGTTAATTAATATAATTGTACTCCTGGCTCCTGCTAACAACCTGCAGTGCTCCCCAGTCTCCCCCACAATTAATTATAAGCTTTTAATTTATACATTGATGACTGTGCAGCACACTGGGCTGAGCTGAGTGCACACAGACTGAGTCACACTGTGTGACTGACTGTGCTGTGTATCGTTTTTTTTTTCAGGCAGAGAACGGATATAGCAGAGAGAAGTGAACGGATATATTATATTAAATAAAAGTTAACTAGCAACTGCACTGGTCACTGACTGTGGTAAACTAACTCTGTCTGCGACTCTGCACAATCTCTCTCTCTCTATCTAATCTATCTCTATTCTAATGGAGAGGACGCCAGACACGTCCTCTCCCTATCAATCTCAATGCACGAGTGAAAATGGCGGCGACGCGCGGCTCCTTATATAGAATCCGAGTCTCGCGATAGAATCCGAGCCTCGCGAGAATCCGACAGCGTCATGATGACGTTCGGGCGCGCTCGGGTTAACCGAGCAAGGCGGGAAGATCCGAGTCGCTCGGACCCGTGAAAAAAAACATGAAGTTCGGGCGGGTTCGGATTCCGAGGAACCGAACCCGCTCATCTCTAGTGTATAACTGTCCCCTGAACTTTGTATACTGGGTCCCAGACCCATGTATATCTGTCCACAGAGCGGCCCCCCTACCCCCGAACCATATATAACTGTTCCCTGACCCATGTGTATACTGGCCCCTGAACCCCCAGCCCCTTGCATACTGCCCCATGGCCCACTTAAAACTGGCCCCTAACCCGTGTATAACTGCTCCTTGGCCCATGCATAAGTGTCCCATGACCCGTGTATAAGTGTCCCCAGACCCCCCCGACCTGTGTATACTGATCCAGAGCCCCCCCCCCCCCCCCTGAATCATATATAATTGTCACCTGACCCATGTACACTGGCCCCATACCTGTGTATCTTGGCCCATGAACCCCCAGACCCTTGCATACTGCCCCATTTACAACTGTCCCCTGACCCGTGTTTACTGGCCCCAGACCCATGTAAACTGTCCACCCCCCAGACCAATGTATACTGTCTCCAGACCAATGTTTAACTGTTCGCTAAACCCCATGTATACTGCCCCCGTTATAACTGCCCCCTGTCCCGTGTATAACTGTCTCATGACCCAGTATAACTGTCCCTAGGCCTCCTCCCTGACCCGTGTCTAACTGTCCACAGACCCCCTCGACCCATGTATAACTGTCCTGTGACACGTGTATACTGGCCCCAGACCCATGTATAACTGTCTCCCAACCCGTGTATACTGTCCTCTGGCTTGTGTATACTGTCTCCAGATCCGCCCCAACCTGTGAATAGCTCTCTCCTGACCCGTGTATACAGGCCTCAGACTGTGTGTAATTGACCCCAGATACCCCCTCCGACCCATATATAACTGTCCCCTGACCCATGTATACTGGCCCCTGACCCGAGTATACTGTCCCCCGACTCTTGCATACTATCCAATAAACCAATGTATACTGTCCCTTTTATAACTGCCCCACAGCCCGTGTGTGTCCCCAGAGCTATCTTGACTGTGTATAACTGTCCCCTAACCCGTGTATACTGGCCCCAGACCTGTGTATAAATGCCCCAACCAGTTTATAGTGGTACCAGACCTATGTATTACTGCCCCCTGACCCGTGTATACTGGCCCCAGAACCCTCCCACCCATGTATAAATGTTCTGAGTCCGACCGGTGTATACCATCACCAGGCCAGTGTATAGTGGCCCCAGACCCATGTATAACTGTCTAATGACCCCTGTATAACTGTCCCCAGGCCACCCCTTGACATGTGTATAGCTGGCCCCTGACCCGTGTGTACTGGCCCCAGACCCATGTGTGTGGCAAGATGAGAACTGTGTATATGGTCTCCTGACCCGTGTATATCTGACCCCTGTATAACTGGAAGAAGGAGATTTATGGTAAGAACTTACCTTTGTTAAATCTCTTTCTGCGAGGTACACTGGATTCCACAGGGAAAACATCGGGGTGTAGAGTTGGATCTTGATCCGAGCCACCAACAGGCTAAAAGCTTTGACTATTCCCAGGATGCATAGCGCCGTCTCCTCTGTATCCCTGCCTCGAGGCACTGGAGCTCAGTTTTGTTAACCAGTCCAATGCAGTAGCAGGTAAGAGAGACGACAACAGTTAGTAGCCACATACACTACATTCTCATGATAGGAGAAGGTATCAGTGTCTAATGCCATACCAACCCAAAGAAGCTAAGTGCGTCATGGTGGGCGCCCTGTGGAATCCAGTGTACCTCGCAGAAAGAGATTTAACAAAGGTAAGTTCTTACCATAAATCTCCTTTTCTGAAGCGGGGTGCACTGGGATTCCACAGGGATAACATCGGGAATGTCCTAAAGCAGATCTTCATGGGAGGGGACGCACTGTAGTGGGCACAAGAACCTGGCGTCCAAAGGAGGCATCCTGGGAGGCGGAAATATCGAAGGCATAGAACCTTATGAACATGTTCACTGAGGACCACGTAGCCGCCTTGCATAATTGTTCAAGGGTCGCACCACGGCGGGCCGCCCAAGAATGTCCAACAGACCGAGTAGAATGGGTTTTGATGGTACAGGAGCTGGAAGGCCAGCCTGTACATAAGCATGTGCAATCACCATTCTAATCCATCTGGCCAAAGTCTGCTTGTTAGCAGGCCAGCCACGTTTGTGAAAACCAAAAAGAACAAAGAGAGTCAGATCTCCTAAGAGAAGCTGTTCTCTTCACATAAATACGGAGAGCCCATACCACATCCAAAGACCGCTCTTTGGAGGATAAACCTGTAGAGGTAAAGGCCGGAACCACAATCTCCTGGTTAAGGTGGAAAGACGACACCACCTTAGGCAAATAACCAGGACGAGTTTGGAGAACCGCCCGGTCACTGTGAAAAATCAGAAAGGGTGACAGACAGGACAAGCCACACAAGTCTGAAACCTGTCTAGCAGAGACAATAGCCAGCAGAAACAAGACCTTAAGAGTAAGCCACTTAAGGTCCACAGACTCAAGAGGTTCAAACAGAGACTCTTGTAAGGCATCCAGAACAAACGACAAATCCCAAGTAGCCACAGTCGGGACATAGGGAGGTTGAATCCGTAAAACACCCTGAGTGAATGTATGAACATCAGGCAGAGTCGCAATTTTTATCTGAAACCATATCGACAAGGCAGAAATATGAACCTTGAGGGAGGCCAGACGAAGGCCTAAGTCCAGGCCCTGTTGCAGGAAAGCTAAAGGTTTGGCAGTACTGAACCTGTATGCGTCATAATTGTTAGACGCGCACCAAGCAAAGTAAGAATTCCAGACCCTATGATAAATCCGAGCAGAAGCCGGTTTACGGGCCTTCAACATAGATTGAATGACCACCTCAGAAAAACCTTTGGCCCTCAGTACTGAAGCTTCAAGAGCCACGCCTTCAAAGCCAGCCGGGCCAAATCCTGGTAGACACAAGGGCCCTGAATGAGGAGGTCTGGGCGCTGTGGAAGCAGAAGAGGACGCTCTATCGAGAGACCCTGCAGGTCTGAGAACCAATGCCATCTGGGCCACGCTGGAGCGATTAGAAGTAGTATTCCTCCTTCTTGCTTGAACTTCCTTATCACTCTGGGCAGAAGTGACACCGGAGGAAACACGTACGGCAGCGGAAATTTCTATGGAATTGCCAGTGCATCCACGAACGCTGCTTGAGGATCCCTTGTCCTTGCTCCGAAGACCAGAAACTTGTGATTGTGTCGAGACGCCATCAGGTCTACATCTGGTAGGCCCCATGTGAAGGAACCCGGATTCATGTGTGCATTATTCTCGCCTTTTGCTATCTCTGCCTTGAGAAAGGCAGCGTTTAAAGCTCTGCACTGCGCCCCGAGGTCGCTACCGAGTTCCCAAGATCACACAGTAAGAATGCAATAGCAAGGTACAACGGTACCTTTATTTTTATACACACTAATTATACAGGAAAATCCGTAACACACTTTGTACAATATATACAGGTAGCATTAATAATGATTATGATTAAGATTATATCACAGAAAGAACCACACAAAGCAACAACTCCTGCCCCTACACAGTCACTAGCCACCTCAGGGAATACTTGCGTTTGGCGACTCCTTGCGGATACAGGTTTGCTGATCCCGGCCGCATGGCCTGATGGTCCTCTGCCAAGCAGAGGTAGGGTGTGCTGACCAGTCACCCGGCACACCAGTCACACACCTGGGACAGCTACCGATGGAGCTAACGCTTAACTGTGTAGACTGGACCCTCTCCGCAAAGCCAAGTCTCCAGACAAACGGGCTGACAGGATCTCTCGACTCCTGGCAACAGCCTGCGTTTTCTTAGTCAGAATGCCCCTCCAATCTCTCTGCAGGCCTTTTTGAAACCTCCTAAACTCCCATGCTGCTTTGCTCACCTGGTGATGCGGCAGGGTGCCCTGATTGGAGGGATTTTCAATCCTAATATATAAACGTGTCCAGGGACACCAGGGGACCCCCTGTGGCTTTGGAGTCACTAAGTCTACTGGAAGGCCATCCAGAACAATGGGCACTAATTATGGAGATAAGAAGGTTGGCTGCCCTGAGGCCATAATCTAAGTCGATCTTAACCCCGTGTAGTCATTTGTGATGTCACAGCCTCTCCAGCTGAGTGATGCTTCCTGTGAAGGGGGGGCTGTGACAGAGGGGGGGGGGGTCAGCCCTGCACTTCCTGTTTATAACTTACATGATAGCTATTTGACTGGGCCCACACTGGACAACACGATATTACCCCATACAATAAACAGTACCTTAATGTGACAGACACATATAAGGCTCAGGGAGATATTCCATGATAAGCATAACATAAATACATGGGACTATTTCCCACCACAGGCACACATCTGGTACCTAGCAAAATACACTATGCAGTATAACATCATAATCTTGTCCTACATACAGTCCTGTTATGTCCACTGCATACAGTAGTGTGGGGTGTACAGCTTAGATACGAATAACAGCTGTGTGTTATACAGGATAAAATACAGTTATCTCTGGCATTCTGCCGTTCACTACTGAAGCGCAGGACCAGGCTGGCCAAAAAATATGCGACGCGACGCTGGCATGGCCACATTCCGTCACACACCTCTCCATTTTTTCCAGCCACTGCAATTCAGTGACCACAGCCACCCAGTGGCCCTGGGTAAGGTTTACACCTGGAACTCCTACGTTCAGCAACCGTTGGCTCAAAGTGTCCTTTGGGTCTGGGCTCCGCAGTTCACAGTTCTTAGCACAACCTCCAGCATCCCAGGTACTGGGTTTGTCTCCTTCCTGGGGAAATTGTCTTTCCTTTATGGGTGATCGCCCTCCATTCACCTCTGGCGCCACTGGGAGGGGCCCAATCTGCGCATGCAGACCAGCATCAGGGAACCTGGCCGGGGACTCTCCTTCTGCTCTTAACGACAGTGCAGACGTCGGCTGCAGGGGAGCAGTGGGTATTAACAATGCGTCTCCCCATGCTCCCCCCTCAAAAGCCTCTACTCCCTTCCAGGGGCTTACAACATTTTCTAACCCCTTAAACAATACTCGCTGGGTCTCACCTGAGCAACTCTCCATCTCTTCCTGCTCACCCACCTCCCAGGGTCTGAGCATAATCCGCAACCCCCTGCCACCCGTCATAGGCAGTGGGGGGTGGGCTCCTCCCACACTGGGCAACAAGGGGAACAATGGCTGCAGAGGAGCAGGGAATATCAGCAATTCTCGATGTGCTCCCCCCTCAAAAGCCTCCCCAAATCCCTCACTTGGGCCTAGCACCTCCCCTACCCCCTTAAACAACAACTGTAGGGTCTCACCAGGGGGACCTTCCATCTTCTCCAGCTCACCCGGTTTCCCCAGCCTGACTGGCATAGGGACTGGTGGGACGACATGATACATCGGTACTACTGACACCTTCCGGCCGCCTCCAGGTGCATCCTCCTCTTCTCTCGCTGGTGCAGTGCTGGGTAGTGAGGAGTCCTCCTCTGAGAGGCAGGGGGATTGTGCGCTGTGCCTCTTACCATCCACTTCCGGCTCCAATCTTGTATTAGCCACCTCTGGTACCCATGTCCCTTGTAGCTCCCCGGGTACATACCATATCTCTGATTTCAGCTCCTCATTGTCTGACTCGCTAAATGGGAACAATACTTCAGAATCCTCCTGGGGTGTTAGGGGGGCAGAGTACACACAGGGTACCTCCATCTCCTTCTCTCCCAGCCTAGTACCTGTAGCGACAGCTTGTAACAGCTGCAGGCAGAAGCCCTCTGCCTCTTCTGTTTCTGGCGCTGGAGTTTCTGCAATAACAGGCACAGTCTCTGAGCTCTGGTCTGCTATGGGGCTATATTCTGGTGCAGCACTCACCCTGGACCCTGGCTCTGCTTCATCCATTGCATGCTCTGGGTGCATCGGTCTGTCCTGCAGGGTCACAGCGTCCAGCTCCACCATACTCTCCGGCACCATGTAGGGCGAATAAATATCCTCTCCCAGACTTTTATCTGCCACAGCCCCAGTCTCTGATGTTAGGGCTCCTTCTGAGTCACGGGGCCCTGGTGTCACAATGGGACAGGGACACTCCACAGCTAGCTCCTCATTTTCCAATTCACTAGATGGCAACAGTTCTGCTATTTCTCCTTGCGTCAGTGGGTGGTCTAGTTCTGCCGCTTTCCTAGTGTGCATAAGCTGTAGCAGACGGCGCTCCTCAGATTGCCCTCTGCGGCTCTGGTCCAGCCACTCTGGGGAATTCAACTGTCCCTGTGCCGCTGCGACCTCCTCTGCATCCTCAAAGCATTGCAGGAGACACTGCAGCTGCTCCCAGACACTTCTCAGTTCTCCTGGACACAGGACCCATTTCCTGTACACACTGAATGCATGTAGTGGGTCATCCTGTTGCTCATACACCCATCGGATAAGGGTGCGGTGTGAGCGGCCTTCAGTGGGGGTTCTGCATCGTAGCTTCCATTCTGCACTTAGGTCCTCTAGACTCATTTGTGTTAACGGATCTCCCGATTCTGCACGCCACATTTCCTCTGCAGTGAACCCCTCGGTCGTCCACCCAGATGGCACCATCAACTCCTCCTCCCTCTGGGTTCTCTTCGCTGGCTCCTTCCCAGGAGCCAGATCACCTGGTACTGGCGCGCTGGCCTCAGCGATCCGGCTTCTCTGCATTATCTGTGACATGGAGTTACTCACTTCTGTAACTAATGCTCTCCACTCCAGAGTTCCTAGCAGATTGTCCACAGCAGCATCACTTTCATACTGCAGAAATTCCTCTGTCAGGTAGGCAACTTTCTCCTCTGTGGTAGCTCCGGTCCACAAGCTAGTCCAAAGGCATGCTGCCTCCCAGTGCTCCCAGAAGGGCTGCATCTTTGTGGATGGACTCCTCAGGTCCCATTCCTCAGCCAGCCGACTACATGATGATCCCTCATCCACGAGTTCTCCTGCTCTGGGAGATTTGGGCACTTCATGCCTCTCCGATGGCGCTTCTTTCCCAGCGCCATTCTTCCAACGGGCTGCACTAGTAGGGCTCGGTCAGCCTCACTTGCTGGACCCCCTCACTTCAGCCTCCGTTTCTGGGCTACAGCACACTCTGCTGCTCCCTCTCTTGCAGGGAATGTCCCCCTGGACAAGCGGACACTTAAGCAGAATTTTGCCCACGCTTAATGCCCTCACATATGATCCATTTACTTCTCCCTGGCATCCCTGCTAGGTTTACAAGAGCTCTCCTCTGTGTGGTTCTATACTACTGGGTTACGGGCTATTGTGCCTTCAAAGCTTGGCCATATATACCGATACGGACCCCTGGCTCTGCCTGTACGTCAGGACTGTGTGATCCCACCGCTTGCCACCATTGTGAAGGACCCAGGGTTCATGTGTGCATTATTCTCGCCTTTTGCTATCTCTGCCTTGAGAAAGGCAGCATTTAAAGCTCTGCACTGCGCCCCGAGGTCGCTACCGAGTTCCCAAGATCACACAGTAAGAATGCAATAGCAAGGTACAACGGTACCTTTATTTTTATACACACTAATTATACAGGAAAATCCGTAACACACTTTGTACAATATATACAGGTAGCATTAATAATGATTACGATTAAGATTATATCACAGAAAGAACCACACAAAGCAACAACTCCTGCCCCTACACAGTCACTAGCCACCTCAGGGAATACTTGCGTTTGGCAACTCCTTGCGGATACTGGTTTGCTGATCCCGGCCGCATGGCCTGATGGTCCTCTGCCATGCAGAGGTAGGGTGTGCTGACCAGTCACCCGGCTCCAGCCGGCACACCAGTCACACACCTGGGACAGCTACCGATGGAGCTAACACTTAACTGTATAGACTGGACCCTCTCCGCAAAGCCAAGTCTCCAAACAAACGGGCTGACAGGATCTCTCGACTCCTGGCAACAGCCTGCGTTTCCTTAGTCAGAATGCCCCTCCAATCTCTCTGCAGGCCTTTTTGATACCTCCTAAACTCCCATGCTGCTTTGCTCACCTGGTGATGCGGCAGGGTGCCCTGATTGGAGGGATTTTCAATCCTAATATATAAACGTGTCCAGGGACACCAGGGGACCCCCTGTGGCTTTGGAGTCACTAAGTCTGCTGGAAGGCCATCCAGAACAATGGGCACTAATTATGGAGATAAGAAGGTTGGCTGCCCTGAGGCCATAACCTAAGTCGATCTTAACCCTGTGTAGTCATTTGTGATGTCACAGCCTCTCCAGCTGAGTGATGCTTCCTGTGAAGGGGGGGCTGTGACAGAGGGGGGGGGGGTCAGCCCTGCACTTCCTGTTTATAACTTACATGAAAGCTATTTGACTGGGCCCACACTGGACAACACGATATTACCCCATACCATAAACAGTACCTTAATGTGACAGACACATATAAGGCTCAGGGAGATATTCCATGATAGGCATAACATATATACACAGGACTATTTCCCACCGCAGGCACACATCTGGTACTTAGCAAAATACACTATGCAGTATAACATCATAATATTGTCCTACATACAGTCCTGTTATGTCCACTGCATACAGTAGTATGGGGTGTACAGTTCAGATACGAATAACAGCTGTGTGTTATACAGGATAAAATACAGTTATCTCTGGCATTCTGCCGTTCACTACTGAAGCGCAGGACCAGGCTGGCCAAAAAATATGCGACGCTGGCATGGCCACGTTCCGTCACACCCCACTTGTCCACTAGCAGTTGAAAGACTTTCGGATGAAGACTCCACTCTCCGGCGTGTACGTCCTGACGACTGAGGAAGTCCGCTTCCCAGTTGACTCCTGGAATGATCACTGCCGATATGGCTGGCAGATAGCGTTCCGCACAATGAAGGATTTTTGACACTTCCATCATTGCCATGCGGCTTTTAGTGCTGCCTTGATGATTTATGTACGTTGTCTGTCTATACTTGAACAGGCCTGTTCTGTAGCAGAAGCAGAGCTTGTGTCAACGCATTGAACACTGCCCGCAATTCCAAAATGTTTATTGGGAGGAGAGATTCCTCCCTGGTCCACCAACCCTGAAGAGAGTGTTGCTCCAACACCGTGCCCCTACCCCGCAGACTGGCATCCGTCGTCAGAAGGACCCAGTTGGAGATCCAGAAGGGACGACCACTGCTCAGTTGCTGGCAGCTCAGTGACAGGCGGACCTCCGGAGTCAAGGAGATCATGTGAGTCCTGATCCGGTGAGGCAGGCAGTCCCATTTGTAGAGTATTAACCTCTGCAGAGGGCGGGAATGAAATTGAGCGAACTCTACCATGTCGAAAGCCGACACCATGAGGCCTAGTACTTGCATCGCTGAGTGTATTGACACATGTGGGCGAGAAAAGAAGCATCTACCTTCTCCGGAGACAAAAACAACCGCTGGTTGTGGGTGTCCAATAGTGCTCCCAGGTGCACCATGCTCTGAGCAGGGACCAGGGAAGATTTCTTCCAGTTGATGAGCCACCCGTGGGTTTGCCGGAATTGGACAGTCAGTTCCATATGACGAAGGAGAACCTCTGGAGAGTTCGCCAGGATCAACAAGTCGTCCAGATATGGCAGGAAGCCTGATACCCTGATGGCAGAGCAGAGCCGTTATGACCGCCATGACCTTGGTGAAAATTCTTGGAGCCGTGGTCAGACCAAAAGGTAAGGCCTGGAATTGAAAATGTAGGTTGCCAATAGCAAACCGCAGGTATTGCTGATGCGACACTGCAATAGGTATATGCAGGAAAGCATCCTGTATGTCTAGGGATACCATATAGTCCTTGGGCTCAAAGACAGAACAATAGAGCGAAGAGTTTCCATACGGAATTTGGAAACTTTCACAAATTTGTTCTAAGACTTGAGGTTGAGAATGGGCCGGGAAGATCCATTCGGTTTCGGAACTAGGAACAGCGTTGAATAGTACCCCCACCTCTCTGAGTCAGAGGTACTGGCACTATCACTCCCGTGTCCAGGAGGGAATGTACCACCAGGTGGAGAGTTTTTGCTTTTACCAGATCCAAAGGGACGTTTGTTGAGCAAAACTGGCGAGGGGGACGTTTCTTGAAAGAGATGGCGCATCCGTGAGTGACGACTTCCCTTACCCAGGTGTCTGAAGTGGTCTGTAACCATACCTGAGCAAACCATAGAAGTCGGCCTCCCACCCTGGGATCCCCCAGGGGGAGACCCGCCCCATCATGCAGCAGGCTTGTCTGTTTTGGAAGCAGACTGACGGGCAGCCCAGACACGTTTAGGTTTGGGCTTAGTAGATTTGGAAGTGCAAGCCTATTTCGGGTACGCCTGACCCTTTGCTTTACCTGGAGGTCGAAAGGAATGAAAGGAAGTACTCTTTTAGCCTTCGGAGCCGAAGGAGTAGTACTAGGCAGACATGGAGTCTTAGCAGATGCTAAGTCAGCAACAATCTTATTGAGGTCTTCCCCAAAAAGTATGTTTCCCTTAAAAGGGATCCCCTCCAAGGTCTTTTTAGAGTCCAGATCTACAGACCAGGACCCCAACCAGAGGATCCGGCGAGCTAGAATAGACGTAGTAGACGCTTTGGCCGTCAGGATACCGGCATCAGATGCCGCCTCCTGAATATAATGTAAGGCTGTAATAATGTATGAAAGACACTGTCTAGCATTCTCAGGAAAATTAGACGGTAGTTCCGCTTCAACTTCCTGAACTCAGGCCTCTATAGCTTTAGCAGCCCAAGAAGCCGCAATAGTAGGCCTGTGCACAGCTCCAGCAAGAGTGTAAATAGACTTCAAGCAACCCTCCACACGCTTATCCGTTGATTCCATCAGAGAGGTGACGGTAGTGACAGGCAGAGCAGATGATACCACCAGATGCACGACTTGTGAGTCCACCGGCGGTGGGGTTTCCCAATTTTTACTTAACTCTGCAGCAAGGGGATAACGAGCTAGCATCCTTTTAGACAGGGAGAATTTTTTTCCTGGATACTACCAGGATTCCTGACATATGTCAACTAAGTGGTCAGAATGGGGCAAAACTAATTTAGTGACCTTCTGACGCTTGAACTTATCTGGTTTCTTAGAGGTAGCCGGAGGTTCTTCGTCATCATCAATTTGAAGAATCAGCCTGATAGAGGTCAGGAACATCCACTTGTGTCATAGATTCCACTTCAGAAGCATCTGCATCAGTGTCTGAGGGGTCAGTATATGCACCATCTTCATCGGATGAAGTATGCAAAACATGCGTGGATTGTGAGGAAGTAATGGCCCGCTTAGATGACCTTTAGGTATTAGGCGGGCGAGGGATAGGATTTTTCATAGCCAAAGACTAATTTAATTGCTGTAACTGAAAGGACAGAGTATCTGCCCATGGCGGATTAACTGAAGGGACATTATGTGGCTGTAATGGCAGAGGAGGTCCCATAGGGGGCGCAAGTCTAGATACCAGCATAGTAAGTACACTAGAAAATGTAGCCCACAGTGGGTCATGATTTGCCCCCATTGCTGTAGACTGACTGAGGGGTATAAAACTCCCAGTACCTGAACCCTCAGCTGCAATATTTTCCTCAGAGACATCCATGGCATTAGCACTGCATGGTGCAGGAGCAGCCATAGAATTTTCACCCTGTTTAGCTGACATTATATGAAAGCCTAACCATAGGGCAAAATAGTACAATATAAGCAGACAAAGTACCAGCCAGAAATCTCCCTGTAGAGTGTAACTGTAAGCAGAGCACACACAGAGGATTTAAGAGGTATATGATGACTGAAATACACAGAGAAAAATACCAAAAAAGTATATCCTGTGAAACACTATACTATATGAGAACCCTGATGCACTTAGCCCCCTTCAGGGTACGGAATATAGGGATTTTTGTTTACTTACCGTAAAATCTTTCTCCGATTCCATCTGGGGGACGCTGCGCCGTTACTTGTGGGTTAGAGGTGTGTGGTAGTGGAGTTTGGCACTGAACCTATAAAAAAAAACCATAACTCCTCCCCCCTCTAACCCCTCCCATCTCCAGCCTGACTAGCCAGGAACTCAGTTAACATTTAGCCAAGCCAATAGGGATAGAACAGAATATAACCACTAAACCAGATAAACATAAGGGAGGGATAGCAGCATCCCCCAGATGGAATCAGAGAAAGAGATTTTACATTAAGTAAACAAAAATCCCTATTTCTCTTTCATCCACCTGGGGGATGCTGCCCCGTTACTTGTGGGATTTTCCAAAGCAAGCTAATGAGAGGAGGGAGACGTAGACGGTAGAGCCGTCTGTAAAATCTGACGCCCAACAGAGGCAGTCTCTGAACCAAACGTATGAAAATGGTAGAACTTTGTGAAGGTATGCACGGACGACCAGGTCGCCGCTCTACACAGCTGCTCGACAGATACACCCCCGCGAACATCCAAGGAAGATCCAACAGCCCTTGTCGAATGAGCTCGTATTGGAGCTGGCACAGCAACATTAGAAGAATTTTATGCCTGTCCAATGGCCAAAGTTACCCAACGAGCCACCGAGTTCTTAGAAGCCGGCCAACCTCGTTTTGGTGCGTCAACCAGCACCAACAACATATCCGTACGACGAATAGATTCAGTACAAGACAAGTAAATGCGTAAGGCCCGAACCACATCCAATAAGGCCAAATGGCTTTCCTCCCCCAGAGGAAGCCGGAGTAAACGCTGGGAGGACAATGTCTTGATTAAGGTGGAAAGTCGATACGACCTTCGGAAGGAAAGAAGGTTTTGTATGCAAAACCACGCGGTCATCATGAAAAACCAA
Organism: Pseudophryne corroboree; assembly: GCF_028390025.1. NCBI lineage: Eukaryota > Metazoa > Chordata > Amphibia > Anura > Myobatrachidae > Pseudophryne > Pseudophryne corroboree. Next base: position 164,176,741 of record NC_086454.1, on the reverse strand, counting down.
CAAAGGCGGTCTGCAAGACAGAGCCGCCAATTCCGAAACACGTCTGGCTGAGGCAATGGCCAAAAGGAAAACAACTTTGAGCGTTAGAAATCGTAGCTCCACAGATTCCAAGGGTTCAAACGGAGATTTTTGAATGGCCGTAAGGACTAAATTTAAGTCCCAGGGAGGAACCGGGGGAACAAAGGGTGGTTGAATTCGAATAACACCCTGTAGAAAAGTCTGTACCTCTGGAATGAGAGACAATTTTCTTTGAAAAAATAGGATTTTAATTACCTACCGGTAAATCCTTTTCTCGTAGTCCGTAGAGGATGCTGGGGTCCACATTAGTACCATAGGGTATAGACGGGTCCACCAGGAGCCATTGGCACTTTAAGAGTTTGAGAGTGCGGGCTGGCTCCTCCCTCTATGAACCTCCTACCAGACTCAGTCTAGAAATTGTGCCCGAAAAGACGGACATCTTCGAGAGAGGGATTATACACAGATAGTGGCGAGATTCACACCAGCCCACACATATAGTGGGGCAAAAAAGTATTTTGACAGCCACCAATTGTGCAAGTTGACCCACTTAAAAAGATGAGAGAGGTCTGTAATTTCCATCATAGGTACACTTCCACTGTGAGAGACAGAATCTGGAAAAAAATTAGGAAATCACATTGTATGATTTTTAAACAATTTATTTGTATATTCTTGTGGAAAATAAACATTTGGACAATCAAACAGTTTAACTCAATACTTTGTAATATAACCTTGGTTGGCAGTTACAGAGGTCAAACGTTTTCTGTAGTTCTTGACCATGTTTGCACACACTGTAGCAGGTATTTTGGCTCACTCTTCCATGCAGATCTTCTCTAGAGCTGTCATGTTTTGGGGCTGTCACCGGGCAACACAGACTTTCAACTCCCTCCACAGATTTTCTATTGGGTTGAGGTCTGGAGACTGGCTAGGCCACTCCAGGACCTTGAAATGCTTCTTATGGAGCCACTCCTTAGTTGCCCGGGCGGTGTGTTTGGGGTCATTGTCATGGTGGAAGACCCAGCCACGTTCCATCTTCAATGCTCTTACTGAGGGAAGGAGGTTTTTGCCCAAAATCTCATGATACATGCCCCATTCATCCTCTCCTTAATACGGATCAGTCGTCCTGTCCCCTTTGCAGAAAAGCAGCCCCAAAGCATGATGTTTCCACCCCCCATGCTTCACAGTGGGTATGGTGTTCTTGGGATGCCATTCATCATTCTTCTCCCTCCAAGCACGTGCGAGTGGAGTTTATACCAAAAAGTTTGATTTTGATCTCATCTGACCACAATCCTCCTCTGGATCATCCAGATGGTCACTGCCAAACTTTAGACTGGCCTGGACATATGCTGTCTTAAGCAGGGGGACCTTCCGGGCACTGCAGGATTTTAATCCATGATGACGTGGTGTGTTACTAATGGTAACCTTTGTGACTGTGGTCCCAGCTCTCTTGAGGTCATTGAGCAGGTCCTCCGATGTAGTTCTGGGCTGATTCCTCACCGTTCTCAAGATCATTGATACCCCACGAGGTGAGATCTTGCATGGAGCTCTAGGTCGAGGGAGATTGTCAGTGATCTTGTATTTCTTCCATTTTTTTTAATAATTGCGCCAACAGTTGAGCTCTTCTCACCAAGCTGCTTGCTTATTGTTGAGTAGCTTATCCCAGCCTTGTGCAGCTCTTCAATTTTGTCCCTGGTGTCCTTAGACAGCTCTCTGGTCTTGGCCAGGGTGGAGAGGTAGCAGTCTGACTGTTTGAGAGTGTGGACAGGTGTCTTTTATACAGATAACCAGTTCAAACAGGTGCTATTAATACAGGTAACGAGTGGAGGATAGAAGAGCTTCTTAAAGAAGAAGTAACAGGTCTGTGAGAGCCAGAAACCTTGCTGCTTGGTAGGTGTCCAAATATTTATTTTCCACAAGAATATACAAGTAAATTGTTTAAAAATCATACAATGTGATATCCTGTTTTTTTTTTTTGTTTTTTTTTTCAGATTCTGTCTCTCACAGTTGAAGTGTACCTATGATGGAAATTACAGACCTCCCTCATCTTTGTAAGTGGGTCAACTTGCACAATTGGTGGCTGTCCAAATACTTTTTTGCAACACTGTACAAGGTAAACCAAGCTAACGAGCTTGAAACTCAGCAACACCTGAAACATTACTTAACCAAGTAACAAGGCAGTACTTAACTAAGAACAAAGTCGTACTAAACCAGACAACCACTGCAGGACAACGAAGCGCTGGGCGGGCACCAAGCATCCTCTACGGACTACAAGAAAACTATTTTCTCTTACGTCCTAGAGGATGCTGGGGTCAACATTAGTACCATGGGGAAGTACCAAAGCTCCCAGAACGGGAGGGAGAGCGCAGAGGCTCCTGCAGAACTGATTGACCAAACTTTAGGTCCTCAGAGGCCAAAGTATCGAACTTGTAGAACATAGCGAACATGTTCGACCCTGAACAAGTAGCAGCTCAGCAAAGCTGTAAAGTCGAGACACCCTGGGCAGTCGCCCAGGAAGACCAAACCTTACGAGTAGAGTGGGCCTTAACAGATTTTGGACATGGCAATCCTGGCGTAGAATACGCATGCTGGATAGTGAACCTGATCCAACGTGAAATCGTCTGCTTAGAAGCAGGACACACAATTTTCTTGAGATCATACAGGACAAACAGAGAGTCCGATTTCCTGTGACGAGCAGTCCTCTTCACATATATTTTCCGAGCCCTTACAATATCCAAGGACTCTGAAGGCATTGAGGAGTCAGTAGCAACTGGCACCACAATAGGTTGGTTGATATGAAAAACCGACACGACCTTTGGAAGAATATGCTGACGTGTCCTGAGCTCAGCTCTATCCTCATGAAAAATCAATTAGGGGCCTTTACAGGACAAAGCCCCCAATTCTGACACACGTCTAGCAGATGCTAACGCCAACAGTGTGACAGCCTTCCAAATGAGAAACTTGACCTCCACTTCCTGTAAAGGCTCGAACCAATCTGATTGCAGAAACTGCAACACCACGTTAAGTTCCCAAGGTGCCGTAGGAGGCACAAAGGGAGGCTGGATATGCAGAACCCCTTTCAAGAAAGTATGAACCTCAAGGAGAGCAGCCAATTGTTTCTGGAAGAAAATGGATAAGGTCGAAATTTGGACCTTTATGGATCCAAAACGTAGGCCCACATCCACACCTGCTTGCAGAAAGAGTAGAAACCATCCAAGTTGGAACTCCACCGTAAGGAACTTCTTGGATTCACACCAAGACACATACTTTTTCCAAATCCGATGGTAATGTTTAGACGTTACACCCTTCCTAGCCTGTATCAGAGTAGGTATAACTTTGTTCGGAATGCCCTTTCAAGCTAAGATCTGGCATTCAACCTCCATGCCGTCAAACGTAGCCGCGGTAAGTCTTGATAAGCGAACGGCCCCTGTTGAAGAAAGGTCCTCTCGAAGAGGAAGAGGCCTCAGGTCTTCCAGCAGTAACTCCAGAAGATCCGCGTACCAAGCTCTTCTTGGCCAGTCCGGAGCAATGAGGATCGCCTGAACTCTTGCTTTCTTTATGAGTTTTAGAATTCTTGATATAAGTGGCAGTGGAGGAAACACATACACTGACTTGAACACCCACGGAGTTACCAGGGCATCCACTGCCGCTGCCTGTGGATCCCGCGACCAGGAACAGTGCCGCCAAAGCTTCTTGTTGAGGCGGGAGGCCATCATGTCTATTTGAGGTACACCCCAAAGATTTGTTACCTCCGTGAACACCTCTGGATGGAGGCCCCACTCTCCCGGATGGAGGTCGTGCCTGCTGAGGAAGTCTGCTTCCCAGTTCTCCACTCCCAGAATGAAGATTGCTGACAGCGCCATCGCATGCTTTTCTGCCCAAAGGAGGATCCTTGTTATCTCCGACATTGATGCCCTGCTCTTCGTTCCACCCTGACGGTTTATGTAAGCCACCATCATTACATTGTCTGACTGCACCTGAATGGCCTGATCTTGTAGATGGGCCGCTTGTAGAAGACCATTGTACACGGCCCTTAGTTCCAGAATGTTTATTGGAAGAATGGATTCCAGACTTGACCACCTTCCCTGCAAGGCTTCCCCTTAAGTGACAGCGCCCCAACCTGAGACTTGCATCCGTGATAAGAAGGATCCAGTTCTGAATCCCGAACCTGCGGCCCTCGAGAAGGTGCGGCATCTGTAGCCACCACAGAAGCGAAATCCTGGCTTTCGGCGACAGCCGTATTCTCTGGTACATGTGTAGGTGAGATCCCGACCACTTGTCCAGGAGGTCCAGTTGGAAGGACCGAGCATGAAATCTTCCGTACTGCAGAGCCTCATAGGAGGCAACCATCTTTCCCAGAAGGGGAATGCACTGATGAATCGATACCCGCGCGGGCTTCAAGACATCCTGGACCATTGTCTGTATCACCAACGCCTTCTCCAACGGTAGAAACACTCTCTGCACTTCCATGTCGAGGATCATCGCCAGGAAAGACAATCTCCTTGTCGGCTCCAAAGTGACTTTTGAAGATTCAGGATCCATCCATGATCCCTGAGCAGTCGAGTCGTGATAGCAATGGACTGATACAATCTCTCCCTGGATGACGCCTTTATCAGCAGATCGTCCAGATATGGAATTATGTTCACTCCCCGTCTGCGGAGTAGCACCATCATCTCTGCCATCACTTTGGTGAACACCCTCGGTGCCGTGGAGAGGCCGAATGGCAGTGCCTGGAACTGATAATGACAGTCCAGCAGTGCAAATCTTAGATAAGCCTGATGAGGCGGCCAGGTTGGAATGTGAAGGTACGCATCCTTGATATCCAGGGATACCAGGAATTTCCCCTCCTCCAGACCTGAGATCACCGCTCTCAGAGACTCCATTTTGAACTTGAATTTCCACAAATAAGGGTTTAGCGACTTCAGGTTCAAAATTGGTCTGACCGAACAATCCGGTTTCGGTACCACAAATAGGTTTGAATAGTAACCCTTGCTTTCCAAATGAGGTGGAACCAGAACAATTACATTTGCCCTTTCCAATTTTTGAATGGCTTCCTGTAGAATAGCCCTTTCTGTTAGTAAAGCTGGTAAGCCTGATTTGAAGAATCTGTGAGGTGGGAGCTCTTGAAATTCCAGCCTGTACCCCTGGGACACTATATCCTGTACCCAGGGATGCAGTACGGATGATACCCAGACGTGACTGAAAAATCTAAGTCTTGCTCCCACCTGCCCGCTCTCCAGGCTGAGAGGTCCACCATCATGCTGAGGATTTTGAGGAAACAGAGCCAGGCTTCTGTTCCTGGGAACCTGCAGATGCAGGCCTTCTGGATTTTCCCCGACCACCTCTGAAGAAAGTGGTAGGGGTTTTGGATTTCTTAACCTTAGCGGTCTGAAAGGACTGCATCGTACATGAAGAAAAAGATTTCTTCGGTGTCTGAGTGGCTGAGGGAAGAAAGGTTGACTTACCCGCGGTTGCCGTGGAGATCCACGCATCCAAAGCTTCCCCAAATAGAGCCTGACCTATGAAGGGTAGGTTCTCCACACTTCTCTTGTATTCCGCGTCTGCAGACCATTGGCTTAACCAGAGTCCTCTGCGTGCGGAGACAGCCATAGAAGACGTCCTTGCAGTCAGATGACCCAGGTCCTTCAAGGCCTCCACCATGAAACCAGCCGAATCCTGTATGTGACGTAAAAACATTTCAATGTCACTTCTATCCATAGAATCTAAGTCCTCTAGTAATGTGCCTGACCACTTTACTATGGCTTTAGAAATCCATGCACAGGCAATAGTAGGCCTTAACGCCTCGCCTGAAGCAGTGTATATGGATTTGAGGGTAGTCTCAATCTTGCGGTCTGCTGGTTCTTTCAACACGGTAGACTTAGGGAATGGTAAAAACAGGATTTTGACACCTACCGGTAAATCCTTTTCTCCTAGTCCGTAGAGGATGCTGGGGATGACATCAAGCCGCCTCAAACTCCCCTGGTATATGCCCAAAGAAGCGTGCTCTTGCCCAAATTATGCAAGTCGACATGGATACAGACTCTGATACGGGAGACGGTGATGGTGATATGTGGGGGGTGAGGCATCCCTTGCTAAGAGGGTGCAGCTCATGATTGAGGCCATTAGGGATGTGTTGCACATTACTGATAAAACACCTGAGCAGGTCGAGGAGGCTTACTTTACAGACAATAAGAAAGCCTCCCTCACTTTCTCGGTGTCTAAGGAGTTAAACGCATTATTTGAAAAATCCTGGGAAAACCCGGCGAAGAAATTCCAGATCCCAAAGAGGGTTCTTGTGACTTTTCCCTTTCCTGAGGAGGATAGGAAAAAGTGGGAAAACCCACCTATAGTAGACGCTTCTGTATCTAGACTGTCTAAAAAGGTGGTTTCTCATACGTCCTAGAGGATGCTGGGGACGACATCAAGACCATGGGGTATAGACAGGATCCGCAGGAGACATGGGCACTCTAAAGACTTTTCATTGGGTGTGAACTGGCTCCTCCCTCTATGCCCCTCCTCCAGACCTCAGTTGTAGGAACTATGCCCAGGGAGATGGACATTTCGAGGAAAGGATTTACTTTAAACTAGTGGTGAGATACCTACCAACTCTAAGCCTCAACCATGCCGCACACATGGCATTCAACATAACACACGCCAACAGGCATGAACCAATTGCAGCAACATGCTGAAAACTAAGATAACACAACTTGTGTAACTCTAATAACTAAACTGCAGGTAAAGTACGCGACTGGGACAGGCGCCCAGCATCTTCTACGGACTAGGAGAAAAGGATTTACCGGTAGGTATCAAAATCCTGTTTTCTCATACGTCCTAGAGGATGCTGGGGATGACATCAAGACCATGGGGTTTATACCAAAGCTCCAGTACGGGCGGGAGAGTGCGGATGACCCTGCAGCACCGATTGACCAAACTTTAGGTCCTCATCGGCCAAGGTGTCAAACTTGCAGAACTTAGCAAATGTGTTTGACCCTGACCAAGTAGCTGCTCGCAAAGTTGTAATGCCAAGACCCCCCCAGGCAGCCGCCCAGTATGAGCCCACCTTCCTAGTGGAGTGGGCCTTTACCGACTCGGTAACGGCAATCCAGCCGTAGTATGAGCTTGCGGAATCGTATTTCTGATCCAACGTGCAATAGTCTGTTTGGAAGCAGGACACCCAATCTTGTTGTGAGCATACAGGACAAACAGAGCCTCTGTTTCCCGTATACGAGCTGTTCTAGCAACATATATTTTCAAAGCTCTAACCACATCTAGAGACTTTCACTCAGTGAATGTGTCAGTAACTACTGGCACTACAATAGGTTGGTTTATGTGGAAAGATGAAACCACCTTTGGAAGAAAATGTGGACGAGTTCTCAACTCTGCCCTATCTTCATGGAAAATTAGGTAAGGGCTCTTGTGAGACAAGGCCCCCAAGTCAAACACCCGCCGTGCGGACGCCAATGCCAAAAGCATCACCACTTTCCAAGTGAGAAACTTCAACTCTGTTTCTTGTAGAGGCTCAAACCAATCCGATTGAAGGAACTGCAACACCACGTTAAGGTCCCATGGTGCCACTGGAGGCACGAATGGAGGCTGGATGTGCAGAACCCCTTTCACAAAGGTCTGAACCTCTGGAGGAGAGGCCAATTGTTTTTGGAAGAACACTGACAAGGCCGAAATCTGGACCTTGATTGATTCCAATCGGAGGCCTGCTTCCACACCAGCCTGTAGAAAATGGAGGAAACGTCCTAAGTGAAACTCTTCCATAGGAGCTTTCTTGGATTCACACCAAGATACATATTTTCTCCAAATACAGTGGTAATGTTTCGACGTTACTCCTTTCCTGGCCTGAATAAGAGTGGGGATGACTTCCTTGGAAATACCTTTTCAGGCTAGGATCCGGCGCTCAACAGCCATGCCGTCAAATGTAGCCGCGGTAAATCTTGATACACGCACGGCCCCTGCTGCAGCAGGTCCTCGCGAGGAGGAAAAGGCTGAGGATCTTCTATGAGCAACTGCTGAAGATCTGGGTACCAAGCCTTCCTTGGCCAGTCTGGGGCAATGAAGATTGCTCGAACCCTTGTTCTTCTTATGATCCTGAGTACTTTTGGGATCAGCGGAAGTGGAGGGAAGACATACACTGACGGGAAAACCCACTGGGTCACTAGCGCATCCACCGCTATTTCTTGATGGTCTCTCGACCTGGAACAGTATCTCTGAAGCTTCTTGTTGAGACAAGATGCCATCATGTCTATTTGAGGAACTCCCCAAAGACTTGTCACCTCTGCGAAGACTTCTTGGTGGAGGCCCCACTCTCCTGGATGGAGATCGTGTCTGCTGAGGAAGTCTGCTTCCCAGTTGTCTACTCCCAGACTGAATATCATCGACAGAGCTTTTAGATGTTTTTCTGCCCAGAGGAGGATTCTTGTCACCTCTGCCATTGCTGCTCTGCTTTTCATTCCGCCCTGCCTGTTTATGTACGCTACCGCTGTTACATTGTCCGCCTGGATTTGCACGGGACGGTCTTGAAGAAGATGTACCGCTTGTTGAAGGCCGTTGTAAATGGCTCTCATCTCCAGCACGTTTATGTGTAGGCAGGCTTCCTGATGTGACCAACGTCCTTGGAAGCTTTCTCCCTGAGTGACTGCTCCCCAGCCTCGGAGACTTGCATCCGTGGTTACCAGGACCCAGTTCTGAATCCCGAACCTGCGTCCTTCCAGTAGGTGTGAGCTGTGTAGCCACCACAGGAGCGAAATCCTGGTTTTTGACGACAGGATTATCTTTCAGTGCATGTGCAGGTGTGACCCCGACCACTTGTCCAACAGGTCCCACTAGAATACTCTGGCATGGAACCTGCCAAACTGTATGGCCTCGTAGGCCGCCACCATCTTCCCCAACAACCGAATGTACTGATGGATCGACACCGAGGATGGTTTCAGTATCTGTTTTACCATTTTCTGTATTTCCAAAGCCTTTTCTATTGGCAGAAATACTCTCTGAACTTCTGTGTCCAGAATCATCCCGAGGAAAGACAACCTTGTCGTTGGTTCCAACTGTGACTTTGGATAATTTATGATCCAACCGTGTTGTTGGGGTATTGACAGAGAGAGTGAGATGTTTTGTATCAACTGCTCCCTGGATCTCGCCTTTATCAGGAGATCGTCCAGATAAGGAATTATATTGACCCCTTTCTGACGAAGGAGGACCATCATCTCCGCCATCACCCTGGTGAATACCCTCGGCGCTGTGGAGAGGCCAAAAGGTAACGTCTGGAATTGGTAATGGCAATCCTGAACCGCGAATCTCAGATACGCCTGGTGAGGAGGATAAATGGGAACATGTAGGTAAGCATCCTTTATGTCTACCGACACCATGATTGGAAATCACCGCCCAAAGTGATTCCATCTTGAACTTGAACCTTTTCAAGTAGAAATTTAGATCTTTTAGGTTTAGGATCGGTCTGACCGAGCCGTCCGGCTTCGGAACTATAAAGAGGCTTGAATAAAAACCCTCCCCTTTTTGTAACAACGGTACCAGGACTATGACCTGGCTCTGACATAATTTTTGGATCGCCGCTGTTACTGCTTCTCTCTCTAGCGGAGAAACGGGCAAGGTCGATTTGAAAAATCGGCATTGGGGAACGTCTTGAAACTCCAACTTGTATCCCTGGGATACTATTTGCAATACCCAGGGATCCAGGCCAGACAGAATCCAACCTTGGCTGAACAGTTTGAGACGTGCCCCCACCCAAGAGGCCTCCCGCAAGGGAGCCCCAGCTTCAGGCTGAGGATTTGGCAGAATTAGGGGTAGACTTCTGCTCTTGGGAACCAGAAGCCGCTGCGGACTTCTTTCCCTCTCCCCTTCCCTTGCCTGCAAAGAAGAGGGAACCTTTCGCTTTTTTGTATTCATTGGGCCGAAAGGACTGCATGTGTGGGTGATAGGTCTTTTTTGCCGCTGCAGGCGCAGAGGGCAAAAATGTTGACTTACCTGCGGTAGCCGAATCTGCCTCCGCGTTCCACTGGCGAATCCACAATGCCCGCCTAACCGATACTGCCATGGTAGCGGCTTGTGAACTCAAGAGTTCAATATCCTTCATTGCTTCCAGCATGTAGGCGGCAGCGTCCTTGATATTCCCTAACATAAGAAGTATCTCATCTTTATCAATCGTGTCAATTTCTGATGACACGCTTTCTGACCATTTTTCAATAGCCGTCTCACCCATGCGCAGCCAATAGTGGGCCTGAGCAGTGTACCATTGGTTACATAAATGGATTTCAATGTAGTTTCCATTTTACGGTCTGCCGGCTCTTTTAGTGAAGCCATGCCAGGTGCAGGGAGAATTACTTTGTTTGTCAACCTGGAAAGCGCACTGTCTAACCCAGGGGGTGATACCCATTTTTTCCTGTCCTCAGCCGGGAAAGGGTAAGCTATCTGAATCCTTTCTATTAGGATTCACCCACATCCCTTCAAAGAGAGTATTTAGTTCATGGGAAGGAGGGATCGTGACTTTGGATTTCTTTTCTTTACAAAAATAAGCCTTCTCCTGAGGTACAGGAGTGGTTTCTGTAACCTCCTACACGTCACTTATAGCCACAATCATATATTGTATATTTTTCGACAATTATTTATTTATTATTTATTTATTACCAGTTATTTATATAGCGCACACATATTCCGCAGCGCTTTACAGAGAATATTTTGGCCATTCACATCAGTTCCTGCCCCAGTGGAGCTTACAATCTATATTCCCTACCACATGTACACACATTCACGCTAGGGTTAATTTTGTAGGGAGCCAATTAACCTACCAGTATATTTTTGGATTGTGGGAGAAAACCGGAGTACCCGGAGGAAACCCACGCAAGTACGGGGAGAATATACAAACTCCACACAGTTAGAGCCATGGTGGGAATCGAACCCATGACCTCAGTGCTGTGAGGCAGTAATGCTAACCATTACACCATCCGATCTATTTCTCTGGAGTCACTATCGTCAACACAAGAATCAGTCCGTGTCGGTATCTGTGTGTACAACATTCACAAATGGTCTCTTATGTGACCCAGAGGGGCCGCCTGCAGAAGGAAGAATAGAATCCTGAAAAATCACATCTTCCACAGATTTTCTTCAGCATGCAGTATTAGATTCAGACTTATCTAATCTACGGCAAATCAGATGCATACTGTCACGTATCTCTTTCACTCATGCAGGCTCTTGGTGTGCCGGCAGCGCCACCACATTGCAACTCTGTGACCCTAAAATGGTTTCCTCCAGGGAGGAACTCCCTGCCTCAGACATGCTTCACACGTGTACAGCACACTCACAGACACACTGGGACTTATTTGGGGACAGACCCACAGTAAAATCTATTGGACACAGTATAGGAGCAGCCAGTTCACAAACCCAGCGCTAGTATGTAATGCCTGTGAACAAAGAATGCCCACAGTTAAACAGCGCTTATATATATATATATATATATATAAGAAGCAAACAAGGACTGGCACTCCTATACTCCACAGAGGTGTGTAGTGCCCAGGTGCCGGTAAATAATAGTATAGTCAGTAAACAGAGGATACGGCACTCCAAGACTATTACAACATACCCTCAGGCAGCAAAAGACCAAAGCTGACAGCGCAGCATAATGAAGTCTTCATTATGCTGCGCTGTCAGCTTTGGTCTTTTGCTGCCTGAGGGTATGTTGTAATAGTCTTGGAGTGCCGTATCCTCTGTTTACTGACTATATATATATATATATATATCTCTGAGGAAGAAGCTCCGCCCCCGCAATGGCGCGTCCTTACACTCAGAAAATCACTGTAATATTTATACTGGCGGGGGTAGGGCTGTGCCAGCGGCACCTTATGCCCCCTTTTAGCCAGTTATGAGGCATATTTTTGCTGCCCAGGGCACCCACCCCGCGCCCTGCACCCTGCAGTGCCTGTGTGTGTGGGCAGCAATGGCGCGCTGCGCTCCCGCCAGCAGCGCCGCCTCAGCCGTCACTTACTTGATAGATCATTCTTCTTATACTCACCTGTCTTCTGACTTCTGGCTCTATGAGGGGGGTGTCGGCGTGCTGTGGGAGTGAGCATCTAGACACGGCTAGCGTTCAGTACCCTTCGGGAGCTAATGGTGTCCTGTCAGCCAGAAGCAGAGCCATGAAACTCTTTAGGAAGTTGGTTCTGCTTCTGCCCCCTCAGTCCTACGAAGCAGGGAGTCTGTTGCCAGCATTTCTCCCTGAAAATAAAAAACCTAACATAAGTCTTTTCAGAGGAACTCAGTAGAGCTCCTCAGAGTGCATCCAGTCTGCCTGGGCACATTTCTACAACTGAGGTCTGGAGGAGGGGTATAGAGGGAGGAGCCAGTTCACACCCAATGAAAAGTCTTTAGAGTGCCCATGTCTCCTGCGGATCCCGTCTATACCCCATGGTCTTGATGTCGTCCCCAGCATCCTCTAGGACGTATGAGAAACCACCTTTTTAGACAGTCTAGATACAGAAGCGTCTACTATAGGTGGGTTTTCCCACTTTTTCCTATCCTCCTCAGGAAAGGGAAAAGCCACAAGAACCCTCTTTGGGATCTGGAATTTCTTCGCCGGGTTTTCCCAGGATTTTTCAAATAATGCGTTTAACTCCTTAGACGCCGAGAAAGTGAGGGAGGCTTTCTTATTGTCTGTAAAGTAAGCCTCCTCGACCTGCTCAGGTGTTTTATCAGTAATGTGCAACACATCCCTAATGGCCTCAATCATGAGCTGCACCCTCTTAGCAAGGGATGCCTCACCCCCCACATATCCCCATCACCGTCTCCCGTATCAGAGTCTGTATCCATGTCGACTTGCATAATTTGGGCAAGAGCACGCTTCTTTGGGCATATACCAGGGGAGTTTGAGGCGGCTGTGGGAACAGAACCAGACAAAACCTCTACAGATTTTTTTAAAACCTGCGTTCCAGTCTCATTATGAGTTATCCTAGATGAAATCTGGGATATCATCCCCTTAACTGAAGCCACCCACAACGGTGCAGATTCAGAAGGCTGAGACATGACATTACATTCACACACACACACACAGGAAAATGTCAGACACAGTTTCGCCCAAGTACCTTCAGAGAGACACAGAGATAATGGAGCCAGCACCCACACAGCGCCCCAGTAGGCCGTTATATCATAAAAGCCTGGCGCTGACTGTGCAACCTTAATAAGCTACACAGTGCCAAATAGTGACCAACACTCTCTCCCCCCCTTCCCCCCCTGGTACCGCACAGGATAGCTGGAGTTATGTGGAGGGTCAGCGCCCCCTGTCAGTGTCTCTGTGGATGAATCTGCAGGGAGAAAATGGCGCTGGTGAGCTGTTGGATCCGCTCTGAGAAGATTTGCCCCCTGTAATGGAGCGTCTTCCTGCACTTTGAAAGATTATACTGGCCTGAGGAATTTCATCGCTGGCAGCAGACAGAGTCCCTGATAGCCCAAGTGACCAGTGTGTAGGGTTTTGCGATGGCCCAGGACACCCCTCACAGCGCCGCAGTCTGCCTCGGAGCCCTTCGGAGTGCAGCATCAGCGCTGCGCTCCCACCCTGGAGCCGCGATACACGCCGCTTCCCCGCTAGTCGGGTTGCCGGCAATCTACTCACCAACGACCAACGACGTCTTCTGGCTCGGTTAGGGGGTGGCGGCATGCTGCAGGAGTGAGCGGTTGCCTCAGGGGCTTGCGATCATCACCCTCAGGAGCTCAGTGTCCTGTCAGCGGAGATAGGGGCCATTAACCTCAGAGGGTTGGACACTACTCCCCCCCCCCTAAGTCCCACGAAGCAGGGAGGCTGTTGCCAGCAGCCTCCCTGTGCCTAACTCTATTAAAAATAATAAAACTAGAAAAACTCCTATGGAGCTCCCCTAACTGTGACCGGCTCCTCCAGTCACAGCTAGGGGAGTCTGGTAGGAGGGGCATAGAGAGATGAGCCAGCCCACACTATTAAACTCTTAAAGTGCCCATGGCTCCCAAGGGATCCGTCTATACTCCATGGTACTAATGTGGACCCCAGCATCCTCTAGGACGTAAGAGAAAATATGTCAACAGCTACCATTGTTGTTTCCCGGGTCTGACCTCTGTTACAGGGAAAGGCGATGTGGGAGTAGGCAGGGGAGGAGGATGCTGCAGTCCTCTGTTGCAGGGAGGGGCTATGTGGGAGCAGGCAACCCTCTGCTGCAGGGAGCAGTGATGGCAGCAGATCACCATAGGAGGGAGAGACTGCAGCCCTCTGCTACAGGGAGCAGCATGAGGGGGCAGGCAGCGGAGCACCCGAGGAAGGACTGGCTGCAGCGCATACACAGCAGCAGGCGATGGCACGTGACACCCACGACTAAAGTTGAAGCTGCTCCCTGAGCAGCCGGAGGACTACTCAGCTGCAAACAGCTGTGTGTGGGGGCCACTAATGTGTAGGTGCCTCGGGATGACCGCTTGTCGCCCCTCCCTTAATTCAGGCATGTGTGTTGTCCACAGGTAAATACTCAATACCACTGCCACCATTCCCAACAACGTATTCATCCTTTAAGACGCTTACACAATTCTAGTGTGCTATGAGACTTTCCTGGATATGGAATAGCGTGAATATTGCACTCCTGCGTTTCACTTTGTAATACATGTGGAAGCACCCTTTATAGGATTACTGTGAACTCCTAATGTGATACTGCTCAGACTGAATCGTTGTGCTGGGAAGTAGAGGACTTTGGGCCTGATTCATTCCTGATAGCTGATGTGCGTCGCATAGCAGCAGGTACTAACTGCACCTGCGTATGCACAGCAACAACAAAGGGCATTGCCGGGCAGTTATGGGATGGTGCGAAAAATCCGATCGCACAGGCATTCGCAAGGTGATTAACAGGAGGAGACCGTTTATGGGTGTTAACTGAGCGTTTATTGGGAGTGTCCGGAAGAACACAGGCGTACCCAAGTGTTTTCAGGGAGGGTTTGTGACGTCAGCTCCGGCCCCGGTCAGCCTCTTCTCCACACTGTAGGAGTAAGTCTTGAGCTGCGCAGAGGATTTTTGCAGCTTGGCGTACGCATGGGATCTCACACTTGCACAGCCAATTTAGACTCCCCCTGGAGGCAGCGTATCTGACCGCAGGACAGCAAAGTTTGCAGCCCAGCAATCAGGTCTGAATCACCCCCTTTAGCCTGTATCCAGTGTTATTACCTTACAGTCTGTTCTTCCCTGTGTAATAACCGCTATCAGGCAAACAGACACCAATCTTCAACTTAACAGAAATGTGCTGTAATTTAATTAGGCTGCTTTGTCACAGAAAGCATCATACATTCCCTTTATGGCTCTACATTAATGCACCTTACTCACAGGTAGCTTTCTGGTCAAAGTTCAAGTCGGGAGCAGACCTAGAACAATTACATCTTCATATGCGGAAGACTCGTAGATTGATGGGGCAAAACTGTACATAAACTAACCTTTACAAATCAATGGAAAAAAAATATCTGTTAGTAAATATTTGTTTTAGCCCCTGAAACAAATCATCGATTTTTAATCAAATAAATTCAACCTTTAGTAAATTTACCCCCTAAAAGATTCATGAGAATAGAGTCAGAGTTTTCAGAGGCAGCACAATTCCAGTGTTTTAAAGCAGCAATAATTTAAATGGCAAAACCAGGCTCTTACATCTGCGGCTGAGATTGCTGTAATTGCGCTAATACTACCTATTATATAACCCCCACAGTCTATAGACCATAAAAAAATAATTTTTTTATATATATATATATATATATATATACACACGAAACCTTTCATGCCGGTCACTATCACCAGTGAACACCCTTTGATTTATATGGGGAGGGAGGGGCATATTGCTGACAATAGGGCTGTTTGCACCTTATGTAAATAACAGACATTGTTCCATTTGAATTATTACAATTATAATGTTGACATTAGTGAAACGTCAACATTGAACTTGTCATTACGTGCAGGGTAAGGTAAGGCTACCGAAGGGGAGGGTTAGACTTAGACTGCAGGAAGGGAGGTTAGGCTTAGGCACTAGGGAAAGGGTTAGTGTTAGGCTATGGGAGGGTTAGGCACTAGGGGGAGGGTTAGTGTTAGGCTACGGGAGGGGAGGCTTAGCCACTAGGCGGAGGGTTAGTGTTATGCTACGGGAGGGGAGGCTTAGCCACTAGGGGGAGGGTTAGTGTTAGGCTACGGGAGGGGAGGCTTAGCCACTAGGGGGAGGGTTAGTGTTAGGCTACGGGAGGGGAGGCTTAGCCATTAGGGGGAGGGTTAGTGTTAGGCTACGGGAGGGGAGGCTTAGCCACTAGGGGGAGGGTTAGTGTTAGGCTACGGGAGGGGAGGGTTAGGCTTAGACACTAGGGGGAAAGTACTGTTAGGTTACAAGAGGGGAGGATTAGGTTTAGGCACTAAGTAAATGGTTAGTGTTAGGCTATGAAAGGAGAGGATTAGCCTTAGACACTAGGGGGAAGGTTAGTGTTAGGCTACAGGAGGGGAGGATTAGCCTTAGACACTAGGGGGAAGATTACAGTTAGGCTACAGGAGAGGAGTTTATAGCTAGGCAGAAGCAGAAGGGCTAGATTTAGGGATCAGGATTAGCAATATTCACTACCAGAAGCTGCACAGGATCAGCCAGAAGTTATCCTGACATCACCGTCGGAACCGGAAGAAACTGCCATACCAGGTAAGTCACCACTACACGTTTTGTCGACATTTTTATCATGTGGTCAGTGTTGACATGCCAAGCACATCAACATTACAACCATGTCAACATTACGATTATGTTGACATTATTGGGTCAATATTGTTGCAGTTTCATAGGAGGTAGTGATGTGGCCACAGGGGGGAATGTTTGCCTGAGGGTGGTTGCGGAGGGGTGGTTTGCCTGGGGATACCCCTTTAGTTGTGTGGCCATGGCGGTTGGTTGCTCATTATCGTGGCCATGGGGTGATTGGGGGGTTGTTGAGCTGACATAGGCTACCATTGAAGGATATGAATTCTGCACTGTATGACAAAAACTTTTTTAAAGGACAATGTTTAGTCTATATGTAGCTGCAGCAGATTTTAACTTTGCCAAAATAAAGCCCATATCAAAATTATTGATAAGTAATAAGGTAAAAAAAAACAGTCTAGCTAAAATCCAAAATGAAACTACATAATGATGATGACTACAAACTGAAACAAAGTAGTTCACACTCGTACCAGTGTTGTTATCTAAACTACATAAGTTCAGAAGTACACTAGAATAAAAATTCATACACAGTGGTATAAAATACTGCAATTCCATTATAGGAAGCATTTTTTTGTTTCTAAAGGTGGCACAACAGGTTACTATTAAAGCTGCACATACACTATACAATTATCTGGCCGACTATTTGTCCAATCTGACTGACTGGAATTAAATTCTAGTAATGTATGTGAATAAATGACAAATCGACCATTTGCTCCCAAACACTGGAAACCGGACAAAAAATAAGATTTTAAACCTACCGGTAAATCTTTTTCTGCTAGTCCGTAGAGGATGCTGGGGACTCCGTAAGGACCATGGGGTATAGATGGGCTCCGCAGGAGACATGGGCACCTAAAAGAACTTTCTAGTATGGTGTGCTCTGGCTCCTCCCTCTATGCCCCTCCTCCAGACCTCAGTTAGAGAACTGTGCCCAGAGGAGATGGACAATACGAGGAAAGGATTTTGTTAATCTAAGGGCAAGATTCATACCAGCCCACACCAATCATACCATATAACCTGGAATACACATAGCCAGTTAACAGTATGAACAAAACAACAGTATCGGTCCAAGACCGATTCTAACTAACATAACCCTTATGTAAGCAATAACTATATACAAGTCTTGCAGATTTTCCGCACTGGGACGGGCGCCCAGCATCCTCTACGGACTAGGAGAAAAAGATTTACCGGTAGGTTTAAAATCTTATTTTCTCTTACGTCCTAGAGGATGCTGGGGACTCCGTAAGGACCATGGGGTTTATACCAAAGCTCCCAATCGGGCGGGAGAGTGCGGATGACTCTGCAGCACCGACTGAGCAAACGCTAGGTTCTCATCAGCCAGGGTATCAAACTTGTAGAATTTAGCAAAAGTGTTTGACCCCGACCAAGTTGCTGCTCGGCAAAGCTGTAATGCCAAAACGCCCCGGGCAGCCGCCCAAGAAGAGACCAGCTTCCTAGTGGAATGGGCCTTTACTGAATGCGGTAACGGCAATCCAGCCGTAACATAAGCCTGCTGAATCGTGTTACAGATCCAGCGAGCAATAGTCTGCTTCGAAGCAGGTGCGCCAATCTTGTTGGCAGCATACAGGACAAACAATGCATCTGTTTTCCTAATTCTAGCCGTCCTGGCTACATAAATTTTTAAGGCCCTGACTACATCCAGCGACATGGAATCCTCCAAGTCACTCGTAGCCACAGGCACCACTATAGGTTGGTTCATATGAAACTAAGACACCACCTTAGGTAAAAATTGAGGACGAGTCCTCAATTCCGCTCTATCCACATGAAAAATCAAGTAAGGGCTCTTGTAAGACAAGGCCGCCAATTCTGACACACGCCTCACAGATGCCAAGGCTAACAACATGACCACCTTCCAGGTGAGAAATTTCAAATCCACCGCTTTAAGGGGTTCAAACTAGTGATGAGCACCGGAAATTTTTCGGGTTTTGTGTTTTGGTTTTGGGTTCGGTTCCGCGGCCGTGTTTTGGGTTCAAACGCGTTTTGGCAAAACCTCACCGAATTTTTTTTGTCGGATTCGGGTGTGTTTTGGATTCGGGTGTTTTTTAAAAAAAACCCTAAAAAACAGCTTAAATCATAGAATTTGGGGGTCATTTTGATCCCAAAGTATTATTAACCTCAATAACCATAATTTCCACTCATTTTCAGTCTATTCTGAACACCTCACACCTCACAATATTATTTTTAGTCCTAAAATTTGCACCGAGGTCGCTGGATGGCTAAGCTAAGCGACCCAAGTGGCCGACACAAACACCTGGCCCATCTAGGAGTGGCACTGCAGTGTCACGCAGGATGGCCCTTCCAAAAAACACTCCCCAAACAGCACATGACACAAAGAAAAAAAGAGGCGCAATGAGGTAGCTGTGTGAGTAAGCTAAGCGACCCTAGTGGCCGACACAAACACCTGGCCCATCTAGGAGTGGCACTGCAGTGTCACGCAAGATGGCCCTTCCAAAAAACACTCCCCAAACAGCACATGACGCAAAGAAAAAAAGAGGCGCAATGAGGTAGCTGTGTGAGTAAGCTAAGCGACCCTAGTGGCCGACACAAACACCTGGCCCATCTAGGAGTGGCACTGCAGTGTCACGCAGGATGGCCCTTCCAAAAAACACTCCCCAAACAGCACATGACGCAAAGAAAAAAAGAGGCGCAATGAGGTAGCTGTGTGAGTAAGCTAAGCGACCCTAGTGGCCGACACAAACACCTGGCCCATCTAGGAGTGGCACTGCAGTGTCACGCAGGATGGCCCTTCCAAAAAACACTCCCCAAACAGCAGCACATGACGCAAAGAAGAAAAAAAAGAGGCGCAATGAGGTAGCTGTGTGACTAAGATAAGCGACCCTAGTGGCCGACACAAACACCTGGCCCATCTAGGAGTGGCACTGCAGTGTCACGCAGGATGGCCCTTCCAAAAAACACCCCCCAAACAGCACATGACGCAAAGAAAAAAAGAGGCGCAATGAGGTAGCTGTGTGAGTAAGCTAAGCGACCCTAGTGGCCGACACAAACACCTGGCCCATCTAGGAGTGGCACTGCAGTGTCACGCAGGATGGCCCTTCCAAAAAACACCCCCCAAACAGCACATGACGCAAAGAAAAATGAAAGAAAAAAGAGGTGCAAGATGGAATTGTCCTTGGGCCCTCCCACCCACCCTTATGTTGTATAAACAGGACATGCACACTTTAACCAACCCATCATTTCAGTGACAGGGTCTGCCACACGACTGTGACTGAAATGACGGGTTGGTTTGGACCCCCACCAAAAAAGAAGCAATTAATCTCTCCTTGCACAAACTGGCTCTACAGAGGCAAGATGTCCACCTCATCATCATCCTCCGATATATCACCGTGTACATCCCCCTCCTCACAGATTATCAATTCGTCACCATTGGAATCCACCATCTCAGCTCCCTGTGTACTTTGTGGAGGCAATTGCTGCTGGTCAATGTCTCCACGGAGGAATTGATTATAATTCATTTTAATGAACATCATCTTCTCCACATTTTCTGGATGTAACCTCGTACGCCGATTGCTGACAAGGTGAGCGGCGGCACTAAACACTCTTTCGGAGTACACACTTGTGGGAGGGCAACTTAGGTAGAATAAAGCCAGTTTGTGCAAGGGCCTCCAAATTGCCTCTTTTTCCTGCCAGTATAAGTACGGACTGTCTGACGTGCCTACTTGGATGCGGTCACTCATATAATCCTCCACCATTCTTTCAATGGGGAGAGAATCATATGCAGTGACAGTAGACGACATGTCCGTAATCGTTGTCAGGTCCTTCAGTCCGGACCAGATGTCAGCATCAGCAGTCGCTCCAGACTGCCCTGCATCACCGCCAGCGGGTGGGCTCGGAATTCTGAGCCTTTTCCTCGCACCCCCAGTTGCGGGAGAATGTGAAGGAGGAGATGTTGACAGGTCGCGTTCCGCTTGACTTGACAATTTTGTCACCAGCAGTTCTTTGAACCCCAGCAGACTTGTGTCTGCCGGAAAGAGAGATCCAAGGTAGGTTTTAAATCTAGGATCGAGCACGGTGGCCAAAATGTAGTGCTCTGATTTCAACAGATTGACCACCCGTGAATCCTTGTTAAGCGAATTAAGGGCTCCATCCACAAGTCCCACATGCCTAGCGGAATCGCTCTGTGTTAGCTCCTCCTTCAATGTCTCCAGCTTCTTCTGCAAAAGCCTGATGAGGGGAATGACCTGACTCAGGCTGGCAGTGTCTGAACTGACTTCACGTGTGGCAAGTTCAAAAGGTTGCAGAACCTTGCACAACGTTGAAATCATTCTCCACTGCGCTTGAGACAGGTGCATTCCACCTCCTATATCGTGCTCAGTTGTATAGGCTTGAATGGCCTTTTGCTGCTCCTCCAACCTCTGAAGCATATAGAGGGTTGAATTCCACCTCGTTACCACTTCTTGCTTCAGATGATGGCAGGGCAGGTTCAGGCGTTTTTGGTGGTGCTCCAGTCTTCTGTACGTGGTGCCTGTACGCCGAAAGTGTCCCGCAATTCTTCTGGCCACCGACAGCATCTCTTGCACGCCCCTCTCGTTTTTTAAATAATTCTGCACCACCAAATTCAAGGTATGTGCAAAACATGGGACGTGCTGGAATTTGCCCATATTTAATGCACACACAATATTGCTGGCGTTGTCCGATGCCACAAATCCACAGGAGAGTCCAATTGGGGTAAGCCATTCTGCGATGATCTTCCTCAGTTGCCGTAAGAGGTTTTTAGCTGTGTGCGTATTCTGGAAAGCGGTGATACAAAGCGTAGCCTGCCTAGGAAAGAGTTGGCGTTTGCGAGATGCTGCTACTGGTGCCGCCGCTGCTGTTCTTGCGGCGGGAGTCCATACATCTACCCAGTGGGCTGTCACAGTCATATAGTCCTGAGCCTGCCCTGCTCCACTTGTCCACATGTCCGTGGTTAAGTGGACATTGGGTACAACTGCATTTTTTAGGACACTGGTGACTCTTTTTCTGAGGTCTGTGTACATTTTCGGTATCGCCTGCCTAGAGAAATGGAACCTAGATGGTATTTGGTACTGGGGACACAGTACCTCCAACAAGTCTCTAGTTGCCTCTGCAGTAATGATGGATACCGGAACCACGTTTCTCACCGCCCAGGATGCCAAGGCCTCAGTTATCTGCTTTGCAGCAGGATGACTGCTGTGATATTTCATCTTCCTCGCAAAGGACTGTTGGACAGTCAATTGCTTGGTGGAAGTAGTAAAAGTGGTCTTACGAGTACGATTTCCCCTCTGGGATGACCATCGACTCCCAGCAGCAACAACAGCAGCGCCAGCAGCAGTAGGCGTTACACGCAAGGATGCATCGGAGGAATCCCAGGCAGGAGAGGACTCATCAGAATTGCCAGTGACATGGCCTGCGGGACTATTGGCATTTCTGGGGAAGGAGGAAATTGACACTGAGGGAGTTGGTGGGGTGGTTTGCGTGAGCTTGGTTACAAGAGGAAGGGATTTACTGGTCAGTGGACTGCTTCCGCTGTCGCCCAAAGTTTTTGAACTTGTCACTGACTTATGATGAATGCGCTGCAGGTGACGTATAAGGGAGGATGTTCCGAGGTGGTTAACGTCCTTACCCCTACTTATTACAGCTTGACAAAGGCAACACACGGCTTGACAAATGTTGTCCGCATTTCTGTTGAAATACTTCCACACCGAAGAGCTGATTTTTTTGGTATTTTCACCAGGCATGTCAATGGCCCTATTCCTCCCACGGACAACAGGTGTCTCCCGGGTGCCTGACTTAAACAAACCACCTCACCATCAGAATCCTCCTGGTCAATTTCCTCCCCAGCGCCAGCAACACCCATATCCTCCTCATCCTGGTGTACTTCAACACTGACATCTTCAATCTGACTATCAGGAACTGGACTGCGGGTGCTCCTTCCAGCACTTGCAGGGGGCGTGCAAATGGTGGAAGGCGCATGCTCTTCACGTCCAGTGTTGGGAAGGTCAGGCATCGCAAACGACACAATTGGACTCTCCTTGTGGATTTGTGATTTCGAAGAACGCACAGTTCTTTGCTGTGCTTTTGCCAGCTTGAGTCTTTTCATTTTTCTAGCGAGAGGCTGAGTGCTTCCATCCTCATGTGAAGCTGAACCACTAGCCATGAACATAGGCCAGGGCCTCAGCCGTTCCTTGCCACTCCGTGTGGTAAATGGCATATTGGCAAGTTTACGCTTCTCCTCTGACAATTTTATTTTAGATTTTTGAGAGCTTTTTTTACTGATATTTGGTGTTTTGGATTTTACATGCTCTGTACTATGACATTGGGCATCGGCCTTGGCAGACGACGTTGCTGGCATTTCATCGTCTCGGCCATGACTAGTGGCAGCAGCTTCAGCACGAGGTGGAAGTCGATCTTGATCTTTCCCTATTTTTGGAACCTCAACATTTTTGTTCTCCATATTTTAATAGGCACAACTAAAAGGCACCTCAGGTAAACAATGGAGATGGATGGATACTAGTATACTTATGGATGGACGAGCGACTGCCGACACAGAGGTAGCTACAGCCGTGGACTACCGTACTGCGTCTGCTGCTAATATAGACTGGATGATAATGATATAAAATATATATATATATCACTACTGCAGCCGGACAGGTATATATTATATAATGACGGACCTGCTGGACACTGTCAGCAGCACTGCAGACTCCTAAAGTAAGCTACTAGTAGTATCAAGAAGATAGAAAAAAAAAAAACACCACAGGTAGGTGGTATACAATTATGGATGGACGAGCGACTGCCGGCACAGAGGTAGCTACAGCCGTGGACTACAGTACTGCGTCTGCTGCTAATATAGACTGGATGATAATGATATAAAAAATATATATATATATCACTACTGCAGCCGGACAGGTATATATTATAATGACGGACCTGCTGGACACTGTCAGCACTGCAGACTCCTAAAGTAAGCTACTAGTATCAAGAAGATAGAAAAAAAAAAACACACCACAGGTAGGTGGTATACAATTATGGATGGACGAGCGACTGCCGACACAGAGGTAGCTACAGCCGTGGACTACCGTACTGCGTCTGCTGCTAATATAGACTGGATGATAATGATATAAAAAAAATATATATATATCACTACTGCAGCCGGACAGGTATATATTATATAATTAATGACGGACCTGCTGGACACTGTCAGCAGAATGCGTTTATAGAATAAAAACACCACACGACGAGTGTTTAACTTTTTCAGGCAGACAATCACAATATACTGGTGGTCAGACAGTGGTCACTGGTCAGTCACACTGGCAGTGGCACTCTGGCAGCAAAAGTGTGCACTGTTAAATAATATGTACTCCTGCTACTGCTCCCCAGTCTCCCCCACAATTAAGCTGTGTGAGCACTGAGCACTCAGCACAGTCAGATATACATAGATGATGCAGCACACTGAGGCTGAGCACAGATATGGTATACTGTAACTGTGTCACTGTGTATCGTTTTTTTTCAGGCAGAGAACGGATTATATTAAATAATAGTATAATAAAACTGCACTGGTGGTCACTGGTCAGTCACTAGTAAACTCTGCACTCTCTGAGTACTCCTAAGCTCCAGTAAATCAAGTGTCTCACTCTCACTCTCTCTCTTCTAATCTAAATGGAGAGGACGCCAGCCACGTCCTCTCCCTATGAATCTCAATGCACGTGTGAAAATGGCGGCGACGCGCGGCTCCTTATATAGAATCCGAGTCTCGCGATAGAATCCGAGCCTCGCGAGAATCCGACAGCGGGATGATGACGTTCAGGCGCGCTCGGGTTAGCCGAGCAAGGCGGGAAGATCCGAGTCTGCCTCGGATCCGTGTAAAAAGGCTGAAGTTCGGGGGGGTTCGGATTCCGAGGAACCGAACCCGCTCATCACTAGTTCAAACCAGTGTGATTTAAGGAACTGCAACACCACGATCAGGTCCCATGGTGCCACTGGGGGCACAAAAGGAGGCTGGATGTGCAGTACTCCTTTTACAAACGTCTGGACTTCTGGGAGAGAAGCCAATTCCTTCTGAAAGAATATTGACAAGGCCGAAATCTGTACTTTAACAGAGCCTAACTTTAGGCCCATATCCACTCCTGTCTGGAAGAAGTGGAGAAAACGACACAGATGGAAATCTTCCATAGGAGCATTCTTGGTTTCACACCAAGAGACATATTTCCGCCAGACACGGTGATAATGTTTTGCCGTCACCTCCTTCCTAGCCTTTATTAGAGTAGGTATGACTTCCTCCGGAATACCCTTCTCCGCTAGGATCCGGCGTTCAACCGCCATGCCGTCAAACGTAACCGCGGTAAGTCTTGGAACATGCAGGGCCCCTGCTGTAACAGGTCTTCCCTTAGAGGAAGAGGCCAGGGATCTTCCGTGAGCATCTCCTGAAGATCTGAGTACCAGGCCCTTCGAGGCCAGTCTGGAACAATGAGTATTGTCTGTACTCTTTTTCGTCTTATAAGCCTCAACACTTTTGTGATGAGAGGAAGAGGAGGAAACACGTAGACCGACTGGAACACCCATGGCGTTACCAGAGCGTCTACTGCTATTGCCTGAGGGTCCCGGGACCTGGCACAATACCTCCGAAGCTTCTTGTTGAGGCGTGACGCCATCATGTCTATTTGAGGAACTCCCCAGAGACCCGTTATCTCTGCGACTTCTTGATGAAGTCCCCACTCTCCCGGATGGAGATCGTGTCTGCTGAGGAAGTCTGCTTCCCAGTTGTCCACTCCCGGAATGAAGACAGCTGACAGAGCGCTTACGTGATTTTCCGCCCAGCGAAGAATCCTGGTGGCTTTCGCCATCGCGACTCTGCTTCTTGTCCCGCCTTGGCGGTTCACATGAGCTACTGCTATGACATTGAATGAATCAGAACCGGTAGGTCACGAAGAAGATTCTCCGCTTGTCAAAGGCCGTTGTATATGGCCCTTAGCTCCAACACGTTGATGTGTAGAAAGGACTCCTGGTCTGACCACAGTCCCTGAAAATTTCTTCCTTGGGTGACTGCTCCCCATCCTCGGAGGCTCGCGTCCGTGGTTACCAGGATCCAGTCCTGAATGCCGAACCTGCGACCCTCTAGAAGGTGAGCACTCTGCAGCCACCATAGAAGAGACACCCTGGCCCTGGGGGACAGTGTTATTTTTTGATGTAATTGTAGATGGGACCCGGACCATTTGTCCAGAAGATCCCATTGAAACGTCCTTGCATGGAACCTGCCGAAGGGAATGGCCTCGTAAGCTGCCACCATTTTCCCCTGAACCCGAGTGCATTGATGAGCTGACACTCTTTTTGGCTTTAGTAGTTCTTGGACCATGTTCTGGAGGTCCTGGACTTTTTCCAACGGGAGGAAAACTTTCTTTTGTTCCGTGTCCAGTATCATGCCTAGGAACGCCAGTCGAGTTGTCGGAACCAACTGTGACTTTGGTAGATTGAGAATCCACCCCTGTTGCTGAAGCACTCTCTGAGAGAGTGACATATTCTCCAGTAATTGCTCTCTTGATCTCGCTTTTATCAGGAGATCGTCCAAGTATGGGATAATTGTGACTCCTTGCTTGTGCAGGATCACCATCATTTCCGCCATTAACTTGGTGAAAATCCTCGGGGCCGTGGACAGCCCAAACGGCAACGTCTGAAACTGATAATGACAATCCTGTACCGCGAATCTCAGGAACTCCTGATGAGAGGGATATATGGGGACATGAAGGTAAGCATCCTTTATGTCCAGTAACATCATAAAATCCCCCCCTTCCAGGCAGGCTATCACCGCTCGGAGAGATTCCATCTTGAATTTGAATCTTTTCAGGTACAGGTTCAGGGATTTTAGATTTAAAATGGGCCTGACCGAACCATCCGACTTCGGAACCACAAATAGGGTTGAATAATACCCTTTTCCCTGTTGGCTCAGGGGAACCCTGATAATCACTCGCTGTTGACACAGCGTTTGAATTGCAGCTAGCACTACTTCCCGCTCTGGGGTAGAAGCTGGTAAGGCCGACTTGAAAAATCGGCGAGGGGGCACCTCTTTGAATTCCAGCTTGTAGCCCTGGGAGACTATTTCTATCACCCAAGGGTCCACGTCTGACTGAACCCAGACTTGGCTGAATAGTCGAAGGTGTGCCCCCACCTGTGCGGACTCCCGCAGGGGAGCCCCAGCGTCATGCGGTAGACTTAGCGGAAGCCGGGGAGGACTTCTGCTCTTGGGAACCAGCCGCAGCAGGTGTCCTCTTGCCTCTACACTTACCTCTGGCGAGGAAAGAGGAGCCCCGACCTCTTCTGGATCTATGCGACCGAAAGGACTGCATCTGATATTGTGGGGGTTTCTTTTGCTGTTGGGGAACAAAAGGTAAAAAGGTCAACTTACCCGCGGTTGCTGTAGAAACCAGGTCCGCGAGGCCGTCCCCAAACAATACATCACCTTTGTAAGGTAAAACCTCCATATGTCTTTTTGAGTCTGCATCCCCCATCCATTGGCGGATCCATAAGGCTCTTCTTGTCGAAATAGCCATAGCATTGGCTCAACCCAGTAATACAATGTCTCTTTGAGCGTCCCTCATATATAAGACTGCGTACTTAATATGAGCTAATGTTAACAAAATTGTATCCCTATCTAGGGTATCAAGGTCAGCTGACAGTGTATCTGTCCAAGCTGCTACTGCACTACATACCCATGCCGACGCAATTGCCGGTCTAAGCAAAGTACCAGTATGAGTGTAGATAGACTTTAATGTAGTCTCTTGCCTGCGGTCCACAGGATCCTTGTAGCCACTGTGTCAGGGGACGGTAGCGCCACCTTCTTGGAAAGGCGTGTCAATGCTTTTTCCACTGTGGGAGAGGATTCCCAACATACCCTGTCCTGTGTAGGGAAAGGGTACGCCATAAGAACCCTTTTAGGAATCTGCAGCTTCTTATCTGGAGTTTCCCATGCTTTTTCACATAACTCATTAATTTCATGTGAAGGAGGAAAGTTTATAACCTGTTTCTTTCCCTTAAACATGTGTATCCTCGTGTCGGGCACCGAGGGCTCGTCATCAGTGATATGTAAGACATCTTTTATTGCAATAATCATGCACTGAATACTTTTTGTCACCCTGGGATGCAATTTTGCTTCATCATAGTCGACACTGGAATCAGAGTCCGTGTCGGTATCTGTGTCCCTTATTTGTGAGAAGGGACGTTTCTGAGACCCCAACGGGTCCTGTGAGTCGGTACAATCTGTAGATTGATTACCTGCCGACGCGCTGGACTCTGCTTTGTCCAGCCTTTTATGCAGTGAAGCTACACTAGCATTTAACATATGCCACATATCCATCCAATCCTGAGTCGGCACCGCCGATTGAGACACACCACTTATCTGTTCCACCTCCTCTTTGGATAAGCCTTGTTTCAGACATGCCGACACACGTACCGACACCCCACACACACAGGGATATAGCTATGAGGGGACAATTCCCTAAAGCAGGCCCTTTGGAGAGACAGAGAGAGAGTATGCCAGCACACACCAGTGCCAAACTGACCCAGGGAAAAAAAACCCAGATAGCGCTTATATATATATATATATATATATATATATATATATATTTCCCCCACTCACTGCGCCAAATATGTGCCCCCCTCTCTTTTTTTTCCAGCCTTCCGATGCTCAGCAGGGGAGAGCCCGGGGAGCCAGCGTTCTCTGCAGCCTCTGTGGAGAAAATGGCGCTGGTTAGTGCTGAGGGATCAAGCTCCGCCCCCTCATGCGGCGGGCTTCGGTCCCGCTCGTAACTTTGAAAAAATGGCGGGGATCTGTAGTTTACTGCCTCCGCAGCCTAACTACATGCTTTAATGCCCAAAACGAGGTTTATTGCTGCCCAGGGCGCCCCCCCCCCTGCGCCCTACACCCATCAGTGCCCAGTGTGTGTGTAAGTGTGGGAGCAATGGCGCGCAGCTTCCTGCTGCGCGCTTACCTCATGAAGATCTGAAGTCTTCTGCCGCCTGACGTCTTCATATGTCTTTCATACTCACCCGGCTTCTTTTTTCCAGCATCTGTGAGGAGGATGGCGGCGCGGCTCCGGGACGAATCCCAGGGTGAGACCTGTGTTCCGACTCCCTCTGGAGCTAATGGTGTCCAGTAGCCTACGAAGCAGAGCCCTTAAACTCTTATGAAGTGGGTCTGCTTCTCTCCCCTCAGTCCCACAATGCAGGGAGTCTGTTGCCAGCAGAGCTCCCTGAAAATAAAAAACCTAACAAAATTCTTTTTACAGAAAACTCAGGAGAGCTCCCTGTAATGCACCCTATCTCCTCTGGGCACAAGATCTAACTGAGGTCTGGAGGAGGGGCATAGAGGGAGGAGCCAGTGCACACCATACTAGAAAGTTCTTTTAGGTGCTCATGTCTCCTGCGGAGCCCGTCTATACCCCATGGTCCTTACGGAGTCCCCAGCATCCTCTAGGATGTAAGAGAAACAGTAATTCAAATTTGTTAAATCTTTTATTTAAGCAATTTGTCTGAACTACCATTTTTGTTCATTTTCTAGAGCTTAGGAGCAAATGGACTATTGTCATTTGCTCCCGTAAATTACAAGATTTTCATTCCAACCAGTCAGACTCCACAGATGGTCTGACAGATAATTGTATAGAATATGCCTTTCTTAAGCGTAATTACATATTACATTTTGCCTAAAGGTCAAAGCATATTCAGTGTGGCAAAAATACAATATATAGGGAAGGTGCCCTAGACTGCACACCCTGTTAGTAATAAGAGGTGCTACCTTGCAGAGACCTGTAATGCCTCACACAAAGAGAACAAGTGCAGGTGCACTATTGAAACATTACTAATTCAAATAATATGTTTTGCAATATGCGGCTTTTTGCATAATAATGGGCAAATTAAGTATATCGTTATTGCTTTGGCTGGGCTGCTCCAGGGCTTCACAATATACTTTGTTTAGCACTCTAGCACTTATATATATATATATATATATATATAGGAAAACAATGGTAGCCGGCACTCGACGAGACTGAAATAATCACTTGACACAGCAGCTGCTTTAGTCAACGTTTCAGGATTTACTCCTTTTATCAAGACCAACAGCAAAACTGAAAATACAAAACTTAAATAGCTTACCTAACACCACGTGAAGATCGTTCACCTCCGCTCTCCGGGACATGCAGTGACGTCATCGGTGCGCGCCGGCGCCGGCGTCCTGCGTCCACAAGGGGAGGTGTAAGTGTGTGTTGTACCCATCACCATAGAAACACAGCTGTGGATTAAACGCACACACTTACACCTCCCCTTGTGGACGCAGGACGCCGGCGCCGGCGCGCACCGATGACGTCACTGCATGTCCCGGAGAGCGGAGGTGAACGATCTTCACGTGGTGTTAGGTAAGCTATTTAAGTTTTGTATTTTCAGTTTTGCTGTTGGTCTTGATAAAAGGAGTAAATCCTGAAACGTTGACTAAAGCAGCTGCTGTGTCAAGTGATTATTTCAGTCTCGTCGAGTGCCGGCTACCATTGTTTTCCTATCATTGCTATCTGCAAGCAGGGCACCGGAGCAAGTTGCAGTTATATACTTAAAAGGAGTGCCGATTATCCCTTTTTCTCTATATATATATATATATATATATTACACACATTTTATGTATGTATATATATATATATATAATAAGAATTTACTCACCGGTAATTCTATTTCTCGTAGTCCGTAGTGGATGCTGGGTACTCCGTAAGGACCATGGGGTATAGACGGGCTCCGCAGGAGACTGGGCACTCTTAAAAGAAAGATTAGGTACTATATCTGGTGTGCACTGGCTCCTCCCTCTATGCCCCTCCTCCAGACCTCAGTTAGGGAAACTGTGCCCGGAAGAGCTGACATTACTAGGAAAGGATTTGGAATCCAGGGTAAGACTCATACCAGCCACACCAATCACACCGTACAACTCGTGATAACTATACCCAGTTAACAGTATGAACAATAACTGAGCCTCTCTCAACAGAAGGCTCATACAATAACCCTTTAGTTAAGCAATAACTATATACATGTATTGCAGAGAGTCCGCACTTGGGACGGGCTCCCAGCATCCACTACGGACTACGAGAAATAGAATTACCGGTGAGTAAATTCTTATTTTCTCTGACGTCCTAGTGGATGCTGGGTACTCCGTAAGGACCATGGGGATTATACCAAAGCTCCCAAACGGGCGGGAGAGTGCGGATGACTCTGCAGCACCGAATGAGCAAACTCAAGGTCCTCCTCAGCCAGGGTATCAAACTTGTAGAATTTTGCAAAAGTGTTTGAACCCAACCAAGTAGCAGCTCTGCAAAGTTGTAAAGCCGAGACCCCTCGGGCAGCCGCCCAAGAAGAGCCCACCTTCCTCGTGGAATGGGCTTTTACTAATTTAGGATGCGGCAGTCCAGCCGCAGAATGTGCAAGCTGAATCGTGCTACAGATCCAGCGAGCAATAATCTGCTTTGAAGCAGGAGCACCCAGCTTGTTGGGTGCATGCAGGATAAATAGCAAGTCAGTTTGTCTGACTCTAGCCGTCCTGGAAACAAAGTTTCAGGGCCCGGACTACGTCCAGCAACTTAGAATCCTCCAAGTCCCTAGTAGCCGCAGGCACCACAATAGGTTGGTTCAAATGAAACGATGATACCACCTTAGGGAGAAATTGGGGACGAGT